>NW_020449752.1:3364985-3527462 GCF_003343035.1 Apteryx rowi
CACGCCGCGGGGCAGCGCCCACGGAGCCGCGCACGCCGCGGGGCTCAGCCGGAGCCTGCCGCCCGCGGGAGCGACCGCCTGGCCTGCGGCGAGGAGAGCGAGGTGAGAGCGGGCTCCTCTTTTCCCCCTTCGCTCTTTCCTTTTCCTTATGTAAGACTCGAGGGGTGTTTTTAGGTTTCTGCGCCCACTTGTTGCTTAGTAACTTGCCAGCTGTTTAATTTGCTGTTCGGGGAAATTAATGTCTTGGGAAGAAGATTTTTCTTCTCTGGCAGTGCAGCCTCAGGACGGAGGCTGCTTGGCACGTATCTGCAGTGAGACCCCCCAGCTGGGCAGCGGGGCCCTGTCGAGTCCAAGCTGCGCTGCAGGGTTTCCTGGGCACTTGCRCGTACGGCACAGGACGCTGTGCCAGGAGCAGGAGTTGATCTTGTAAAGGGGTAACAAAATCGAGGCGCTCAAATGACTTCTGCCATCGCGCTGTGATCACGTTTTTAGCCAGATGAAAAAATACCTGTTACTCAAAGTGTTCATTGACCCTTGCTCATCTGCCACCCTGACTTCTGGACATAGACAGGTTGGTTTCTGCTCTGGGAGAAGATCCGCAGGGATCCGTGCCCTCGGGCAGGTTGCCTGGTTTTGCGGTTGGCTTCTCCTGCCAACCAAAGGCTGATTAGAGCGCGCATACCTCCCCCCCAACCCCCCCGGAATAATTGTTTTACTTCTGTTTCCTTTTCACTAATCTCTCTCTTCAGGTTTCTGTTGAGCCTTTCTACTTACTAGGTCCATAGTCATAAACTGTTTTATTGTACATTGACCAGGATCACGGGGGTGTAGCAAACCAGAGGTGTTAAAGGGGAGTCTCTTTCATATCTGTGTTAATTTGTGTTGTGTTTTGGCTCCCACCAAAATCATAGGGGAGAAGGAATTTCAGAAATCAGCGCTCCCAGGCCCCCTCCCACATGTCCGAGTGTGCTGCGCCCATCCTTTGGGTTGCAGAGATCTGAGATCGGGGCTTCCTGCTCAGATTTATACCTAGCTCCCAAAGAGGCAGCTGACAGATGGGAATGCCTAGAATTTGAATTTCAGTAGCTTTTTGCATATTGCTTTATCCTTTTGTTTTCCCTCCCTCCCTCCCTAAACTAGGACTCGGAGAACATCGGATGCATTCCTGAGCGTTAGTATTATTGATGCTGTTGTTCAGGAGAAGGGGGCTTCCCATTTAGAAACGCTGGTCCATTGTTTGCTGGAGCCCCGGGGCAGCGCGTGTGCACTCTGCAAAGGAAATTCCCAGGGAGACTAGCTACTGTGGTCATAGTAGGTACTTTACAAATAGCCATGGCTCATCTGTTCATATTTGTTCAGAATACTTTCTGGAAGCTCTAGTCCATTTTAAGGACTAAATGCCCCGCAGGATCTTATTATTTATGCCAGAGCAGACAGGAGGCCTTCTCTTTCCTCTCTTCCCCAGACTTCCTTTGTTTGGGGCACCCACAGGCATGGTAGAGAGTCTCATTTAAAATCAAAGCTGTGGACTGGTAAGATAAAGGAAGAGAGTAAAGCATGCATAACAATAGCATATCTGCATTCCTAAGTCTTAAAAAGTAGATTAAGCTTGCTGCAAAACCCTAAAGGTATTGGTCCCAATTTTCATCTTCAGTAAAGCCTTTTTGCAGTTCTTGGACTGTGTAAAGATGAGGTATGCAAAGATGCAATTTTCATCCTCTTTGAAGCTGTTGTATCCTGCCAGTGCTGTGAGGAGTGACTGTAATGCAAATGAGGCTCAGGGCCGTTCTGTTCAATATTGTTCCCTCGCCAGGTGAGTGGGAATTTTGCTTCCAAAGCCAGAATCATCTCCAGGCTTAATCGAGGTGCTAATGGCTGAAGTATATACAGTTTAGAAAGTCAGAGCTGTAAATAGAAAAAGAACCACAACAGTATCAGTATTGGAACAGTAGGGCACTGTAATTTGAAAGTAGCTGATCTGGATGGTAAACAACTGCCCTCCAGCTAATGAAAAGAGAGATGTGAATCTTTTGTGAAGGATTGGGAGCGTAGCAATAATGTTACTTGTCATACTGGGAGTACCGCATACTTCAGGAGAGTTTCTAAGATGAGGATCGAATTAACGGCTGTGCCACGTGGTTTAAGAAAAGGGAGGTATTGTACTTTGACCTCTGCCTCCTCCTTACTCCAGATGGATTGCTCATATCCCTTCCTGATGGAATGACAGGGTTCTTTTCCCAGTGTCTTCCCAAGGCCTCCCATAAGAGCAGACACCCTTTCAATCCATGATTGGGTTCCTTTGTACAGCTGCCAAACTTGTAATTAGTCATCTTTTGTTGTTTGTTGATTCGTGTCAGATCTTTTTTCATCACTTGCCTCCTCCCATCACCAAAGCTGGAGTGTGCTGCCCTGCGAAACTGGAGTAACTTGACTGCAGTCACTCCAGTTATCCTGGTTTAACTGATGTCAGAATTGGGTTGGACCATGATTTATGTCTGAACGGCTAGTGAAAGCTCTGAGCTGCATGTGAGTGTCCGAAGTACTTGATGTTATTCAGGATCGGCTATGGTTACTGTTTAGTTTTTGGAACCTTCTGCAGCACCACTCCCATTTTCATAGCAAGTAGAAATAGTGCGGATGAGGCTCAAGCAGCCATGCTATAACTTCATTTAGACCTGTTCTGAAGCCTTTTCATCAAGGAAGGATACTGCACGGAACATATGATTGATGTTTTACAGGCAGTAAGAGTAAGGGAAGGCAAAGGCAGTTTATGATAAGTCTTCAAATAAATATGAGATTGAGAACAGTTGATTCTCTCCTTCTCTGAAGCAATGTCTGCTACAGACGGGATTTGGTTTAGGTTGTATTAAAAGGAGGTTGAGGTCAGCCGTAAGCACGCTCTGTCTGTAAGGACAGTTAACCACTAAAGTGATTACCTACAGGGAATGTGGCAATTTCATCACTGGAGACTGCTGAGTTGGATAAACTGGCAGAGCTGGCTGAGAGGTGGAGTTGAGCCTACATGGGTGCACAGAGATGGCTTAGGTGACATCTTGGCTCTTGACTGTCCCTTCTGACCTGTTTATTTGCGAGTATCTGGAGAGCATTTAATACGCAATTATCTGTTTGGTGTTGGTGCTCTCCATAATGCTGCTGCACCGCTTGAGATTCAAGGTAAGACGCTGCCAACTAGTAATACCTTTCATGAGACACAGTGCATCACCTTAGGGGTTGTTCTTAAATAGGATGTTTTCTCAAACTGTATGAGTTGTGTAAGTATTAGAGATAGACTCAAATTACAGTGTCACATTCTCTTTAGAGCAAATTTGGTGTTACGCTAAGGCTTCAGTACCTTTTAATTTCAAGGGTTTACATATATATGTTTAATGTGTGCTTGGGCATGCCCAGTCAAATGACCGTGATAACCTGAACACAGGTGAAAGACCAACACTGCCTCCCTGCTGGACAGATCAGATGCTTAGTTGTGCTAGTAATACAGTTACCTGAGTCAGAACTTACTTTTCAAACGGATCATTGTTCTCCAAGTAAAGGGAGATTAGCAAACGAATTGCATTAAACTCTGCTGCAATGCGTAGAGGTTTAGCAAAACACAGTATGAATGAGAGGGATGGAAATAAGATATTGCAGGTATCTCTTTGCTTTTTTTCCTCCTAGCTCTACGTTTTCCAACTTTCTCCACTTGTCTCCCACTCCTGCTATCGGCCTTGTGACCTCTTTCACATCACCCCAGCTGCGGATGCTGCTGCCTTGTGTGCTACATGCCCTCATCTCCATCATTTTGTTTGCAGCTCCCCCTCTTTTTCCAGTTTTGGCCTCTGATAACTTTTTTCCTTTGAACTACAGCCCTGTCTATTATTATTTCCTTGCCTCCAATTGCAAGCCCTTGAGGATCTTGTGTTACCTCCCCGAAGCCCCTCCCTGCTGCGTTGTCACTAAGTCTGTACTAGTCAGCACTGTTGKTTTTTTTTTCAAATACAATCCAAACATGTTAATAGAATTAATAGACTGACCTTGTCAGCCCTTGTACCTCTGAAGTCTCTCACCTCTCCCAGTTAGCCCTCAGCTGTGATTTAGAAGTCCTTCCCATGTGCTATTTCCCTCGGGGTAGGTACGCTCTACTTCAAAGAATTAATTCAGAGATGTCCTATGGTCTGTTTGTTCAGGAGGTCAGGTCATTAATTTAATGCTCCCTTCTGGCCTTAGAGTCTATGAAAAGATCAAATGTCTTTTTAGCATGGAAGATATTGCAGATTTCCTGGTACCAGACTTCCCTATCTATGTAGGTGACATACTTCTACAGCTAGCTAACCTTGCAGATACCATCCTTACCCTGCTATACATGCTCAGGCAGCTTGGCAGCATCGTTATAAACAAAGTGCATAGGGAAGAGTTTTTGTAATTGTTAGTAGCAGTGATCATGGTTCTTGTACACATTTTCTCATTGGGATAATAGAAGCCTTCTCCAAACAGTTCAAGCTGTAGATGATCCTCCTGCATGTCATTAGGGATGTGTAACTATGTGTATTCATATCAAATAAAAAATGTTGAAAGCAGTCAATGCTGCTGATCAGATAAAACATTTGCTTTTGAATTTGCAGTCTTCTCTCTCTGGTAACGAACTAATTAGACCCAAACACAGTGGAAGCTGGCAGAAGTGGTTGTAAAATCTGGGCCTGAAAATGCACCAAGTTAGTTGCCAGGCTGGTAGGTCTCTGATGCCAGATGTTCCTGTGCTAACCAAGATAACAGTCAGTACTCAAACTTCAGCCAAAGGCTGATGTCGGCAGGCACAAAGAAGAGCTGTAGTTCTGTTGAGATGATAGCTTAGAGACACTGCCCCAAGGATGACTGCAGCAGCTTGGGCAGAAGCAAGAATGGTGCTTCTTCCCTGTTATTAGATATGGTAAATAGGAACAGCAACATCACATATCAGTTTTAATGACATACTTTACTCTCTCTATCACTGCTATTATGGTGCTCTCATAACAGCAGGAAATATGTGCTTATTCCTGGCTGGTTCTTATGATAATAGTTAATGTTTTTTTTATCTAATGATACTGAAATTAATCACCTTTAACATACTTTGTGACTTACTGTAACACGGACTCCAGTCTTAACCAGTGTCAGCCTGGCACAGGAAAAATGCTGCAGCAGCAGAAAGCGCACAGCATTTTGTGTTGTTATTTTTACTAAGCAAATAAGTAAGTACACGTTTATGAAGGTTACTGGGGATAAAAGGATATTTTTAAACTCTTGCATCTATGGAATTCTAAACTCTGATTCTGAAAATCTTTATGACAAATGAGGGAGCCCACTATAGAGATTAGCCCAACTATTATTGTGGTGCTGGCTGGTCCTCCTTCAGAGCCAGTGGCCTATTAAACCAAGAAAGCAGGGTCCTTGGTAGTACGTGGTTCCAGCTTCTGGTTGGGTTTGTAGCGCTGTACGAGCTAGGTTCCAAAATAAAATCTGTTGTGGCAGGGAGAAAGGAGTAAAAAGTCATGTTCCTAAAGAGCACAGCAGAGAACTAGGAGATGGGACATGGTTCTTGGCTTTGTGTAATTTCTTTTCAATAAGATGTGGGTCCACAGAACGTGTCTTTCTCAGTGTGAACAGATGGATATTAACATTAAGTGAGGGTTTGAGCAGGGGCTGAGATAAATGATGCTCTGGGGGGAACCAGTTGAAGTCCCTCTGTCAGCAGTGGTCGTGCAGTTAAACCTATTTGTGAGTGTTTGCAGAATCAGGAGCATAATAAATAAGTGGCAAGACCAAAACCAGCTTCTCGCCTCCTGATTCCCAGTACTGTTCTTTCTTCAGCAGAGTTTGTTGCTGCTCTTCTTTTCCCCACAGCTTGTTTATGTATTTTAAACTATGCAGCTGCACATGTTCTTGCTTTTGACCTCAGCGCCGCAGTGCCTTCCCAGCAGGGGACAGCTGTGTTCTGCGGCGGGTAAAATCGCTGTTAATAACAGGAGAAACAAACACGCTGGCCCTGCGCTGAGAATGTGGGTCAGCACACACGCGCGAAGATTTTCTCGTAGAGACAGAGTTTACTAATCCTGTATTACAAACCACGCTGCTATCAACAGTCCTGCAAAGAGGATTTTGCCTAGGCACGAGTTCAAACCCCAAATATTGGTGACAGCAACAAGAGATAAGGCAGGTGTTCTTTACTGGTTTGGCTGAGTTGGGTTTTCCCCTGGCCCAGGCACAATAAGGTTGTGAGGGGGCAGGCCGTGGATTTGTGAGGATGTCCTCGAACGTGTTGCTGGTCCCCTGCTCAAAGTGTGTTGGTGGGTCACTGTACGCCTGGATGGCTGCCTAGCCAGCACCTACCTCCTTTGCACGCGTAAACGTGCAAGTGTTGAGTTGAAATCTGCTAGATGTTTCTTTTTCCTTTTTTTGTTTTTTTTTTGTTTCCTCTGGTCTTTGAAAAGAGGGAGCATGTTTAAGATGGGAGGTGCTATCCCAGGATGCTAATGTTTCATCACGTGCTGTTGACTGTGTTGTATTTTGTTCCCAGAGCCCTTGGATAGGTTTTTTCCTTATTGAAAAGTGAAGGGAAATGAATGTACAAAATAATTCTGTGGACACAGTCAGGCTTTCTGTGTTTATTAAAAGATTTCTCCTGTTTGGTGCCCTTGGTTCTTTTCCATTCTTTTGCCCTCGTGAACAACAGTTTGGGCAATTGTTATAATAGTTATAATTAAATATTACATTTCAGAAATGGTGTTAAGAGCTGGTCTCGAGGAGAGCTCTGTGTCCCAGGCATGATCCTCCTGCCGTTTGGGCCGACATGCTGGGTATCGCCGCGCAAGAAAGAGCAGAAATTGGCGCTCGGTGTCTTGGTTGTGCCTCCGCGAATCCGACAGCTTTGCCCTAGCGTAGCCAACGAGTTCTCCGCGAGCTCGGTTGGGTAGCGAAGGTAACCCAGCAAAAGCCTACAGGGCTGAACAACAGCTACGAAACGACTTGGAATCAGCTCCTGGCTGACACATTTCCGCAGCAAATAAGCTGCGCAGAGTATATCCTGAAGTGCCTTTTTAGCCTGCTGCATTAGGGTGAACAACACTGCTTTTAATGAAGTAATTGTTATTTAATAGTTTTTATCAACGTCTGGGGAAATTGAGGCCTCGGTTACACAACAAAAGCTTGGTGGTATAGCAACAGTGGCATAGATTGATCGATAAATGTTCCTCGGGGAGGTACAATGTATGGCAGTTTCCCAAAAATGCAATAAACTGCCTGGCAAAAGTACGCTTTTTTTTTTCTTCCCTCCCTTCCTACCACATGAAGGCTTTGGCCAGCACTGCTATGTCAGCTAAGGGTGTGATATTTTTTCGCACTCCTAATTGACATATTCATGCCAGCAAAACTTCTAAAAGTAGTCCAACCTCAGGGTTCTTTTTTTTTTTTTCTTTTTTTTTTCTTTTCAGCCAGTCTCACTGTGCCAGATGGAGAATTTGTCTTTGCTTGTGCAGGCCAGGATACTTAGCCAAAGCTGCTTTTCTGAGGAAAATCAGTTCCCGCTCCTTCTAGGAAATCCTCAGTTTCTTGGTAAACAATTTGTTTCATAGTGATTGAATCTGAGGTTGAGAGTAATATGGATAAATATTAGGATTTTTGTTTAGTCTTGTTTACCTTTCCCTTTCAGTTGTTAATTGAGCAGCATTTCTCTGACTGTAGCAATCATGTAAAATTGGGGGAACAAACTGTTGTCTCCTAGTAATACTACTTTATTGGCTGGGTTTATTTCTATGACGCTTGTCATAGTATTTTAGAGCAGAAGACATTTATTCTGCAAGATTCTTGGTAGCAACCTTGGCATTAGTGTTTAAACAGAATCTGGGACTGCTGTGGTAACTTAATATAAACACAAATGACACAGAAAATGAAATCTCTTAGGGTGCATTGCTGGTTTGAGGGTCAAATGATGCCAGAGGACTTGGAAGCAGGATTGAAGTATTTCCCTGTATTGCTTTTGGCACAAGAAGACATACCTGACAGCCGCCTCTRCTCCTGCGATGGCTAATCATTATCAAACGCCTCCTTGTTTTTTATAGCCTTTCTCTCAGCAGAGATGGCTGCTTGGGTTTTCTTACTGTTGTTTTTTCTTCCACCCAGAGAAAGTCTAGCTTGGCTTATCAGGGAATCGTTCTTGCGTATGTATAAATCTCTGAAGCTGGTTTAGCCTGAGAAACGCTCACAGAGAGTAGGCAGGGATTCAGAGGAGACCACTAAAGGAAACTGTTTAACCAAGGAGCCATGCAGATGTTTCTACAGGCTGCTGAAATGTGAATTCCTGGTTGCCTGATGTGCTCAGGCATTGCCCTGACGGGGTCTTGGATTGCCGCGCCGTTACAAACCGGAGTGTGTTTGTAGGAGTCTACTTAATGATGCAGGAAACAAGGCAATTACTTTGACCTGTACTGCGTGGCTTAAAAGCAGAAGAAACTTACTCTGATTTGAAAACTCAGGTCTCCTTTCTGGTAACTGATTTAAACGTATAAATACCAAGCTAAGTACATCCTTGGATCATAGAACTGTATCCATTGGACCTTTTCTTTTTTTAATGCCTAAGGTGAAACCCAGAAGTCACTTGCTGACCTGGTCACCAGCTGTGGTAGGATTTCTGCAGTGTTGGATTGGATCCGTTTTCTCAGTGTTTAAATCCATTATCTGATGGATTTGGTTTTCGTTAAGCTTGTCAAGCAAGACGCTTCATGAAGAATTGTATACAGCATCTGTGAAATGATTCAAACAAATACGTATTGCTTTATTTGTCAGATTATTGTAAAAGTGTCTGTCAGATGTTCCCAGGTCTGTCACCTCCAACTAGGTTTATCAAAGGAGCCTGGGGGTTTTAATCCTTTGAAATTCCAGGCAAGTCAGGATTCAGCTGTGCCTCCATTTATTTTTGAGCAGTGCTGATAGGAGATAATAAATGAGCCCTGTTACTTTACTATTATGATGGGTAGCACTGAAATCTATCCTGACTTGGCTCAATGTGTCAGCAGTATCTGTTCGTTTATTGTGTGTAACTAAAAAAAACCCAAAACTCTATCAAACCAAAAACATTCCTTTTATTAAAACTCCCATAGTCACAGTTTGTCATGCTCAATGCTTCTGCATTTTGTTAAATGATTTAGTTTTGATTGTTGAGAATGAAGACGTGGGTTTTGCTGGAGATTTTGGAAAGTGAGGTATTCAGATGTGTTTGGCTGCTGCAGATCAGTATGGTGCCATGCTGCTAAAAGCTTGCGGCACAGTAAATTGGATGACCCCTTCTTTTGTCTCTTCTGCTGGACTTTGTATCAAAGGTGACCTAGCCTGAAGGTAAAATTTGCAGTAAGTGAACCAGGAAACAACATGCTGTTGCAAGCTTTCTTGGCTCTCGCCAGCAGAAGCTTTAATGTGCTCTAGGAAGCAAGACCAAGGTACTAAGTTAGTTTATTTGTAATCTCCATTTGTTTTGATTTCCCAATGTAATTTTCCCTACTGATTATTTTCTGAGGTTGTGGATGTGTTTGTGTTAGGGGGGCAGCAAGAAAGTAATTGAAAAAGGCCCACAGTCTGCTCTGTAATCGCAAAGAGAGATTCCTGCACCTATGCTGAGTCCCAATTACTTCGCTAAACTGACCTCAAGGCTAGCTGACAGCAGGCACGTCCCACAGCTTTTCTTGAGATTATGCTGGCACTTACCAGAGCTAATGTCTTAAAGGCCACCACACCAAAAAAGAAAGAGTATTTTTTTGCTGGTTCGACTCCCTGAACTAGGCTCATCATGAACTCGGACAAGTATCCACACCAGAATGCGTGGGAGAGGCAGAGATGTGCAGCCAGTGTTGGATGAGGGAAGAGATCTTCTCCATTTAGTGGCAGGTTGCGCTTAGATCATCCTAGCAACATTTTGAAACCTCTGTYCTCTAAATAATCCACCTGGGGGAAATGTAAGAAGATCTACATGGGGGTGGGGAGGGCTGTTATGTTTTCCTCCAGCTTATGTCAAATATCCGCAGTCATAAATGGTGTCAGATAGGAAAAGACTTAAAAATATCAGACAGATGTATGATTTTTTTTCTTTGGTGACACATGGTGATGCCTAAGAAATGCAAAATGAGAAGAAAGAGGGACTTTATCCAAAAGTAGAACTATACCCTCTTCCTATAAATGGAAATATTTTAAGGGCTTTTGGATCAGGCTTATTATAGAAAGACTACATCAGTACCTGGTGAAATAGAGGGATTAAAATATCATGAAGTATAACATGATATAACCTTGTTCTTGGGACAAGGTTTTTCATGTCGTCTGGCTGAAAAATGTCCTGCCTGCCTGTATGAAGCATTACTGCAGAAATCTCTCTTTTGCCAAGTCCCAGGTTCCAAAGCTGCTCACAAAACTTCAAGTTAGTAGATATGACCGAGCAGTAGTGACACTGAAGAGATGCACCTTTGTCATCAGGGGCCTTCATTGTTTTCGTTGTTTGTTTGAAATAGTGTTACTCTGCCGAAATTTGATTAATGCAGGTGAAATACCCAGTTGTCTTTCCTCTCTGGTACCTGAGAGAGGAGCACAGGCGGACTGATTGCTGGTATTGCCTGGCAGTGCTGCAGGGACCTTTACAGCTTCCTGGAGCTGTAAAAGCTTCCTCACAAAGCAAGTCCTTTTATACCTAGCGATTTGTTCTTTTTAATAGATCTCTTCTGTTGAAGCTAAATTGCTTTTAAATCATGTGTACAAAGGCACTTTTGTTGGGGAAGCCAGAGCCCTTTTGTGTTACCCTGTTGCTTTCAGAGAGGGCCTCCGGAAGAAAAGTTGACATTCAAGGGCACTGTTTTGCTTCCTGATTCAAACTCTGCCCAGCCTATCTGCCCCATTTGCATGCGATTTTTTTGTGCCGCTCCCTTCTCTCCTACAGAGGGGCGCTTACCTGTGTTAGTCTCCATTTCATTTGAGTACGGATTATGCTCATTAGTGGGATTGGATGGTTTTAACATAGTGACTTACCCGACTAACGTAACACAGACATCAAGCGGCACCATTAAGAGAAACGGGGCAGAAGGTTTGAAGAGATGACTCCTGACTTATGGTGTCCTCTCTTTGTAGACTTTTGTAGCTTTTCTGCAGGGGGTAAACTGCATCTCTTCAAATCGGCAGTGCTTTATTACATAAAAGACAGCAATTATTTTATCTTGCAGTATCTTGAAAAGACTCTGGGAGCTAATAGTGCTCTGGAGTTGACTGTACTGCCACAGCTACACTGAGGCTGATTAAAATTGCAGTTGTGCTGAAAGGCCAGGCTATAGCAGCTAGAGCTCAACGTCCTCTAAGTTTTATCAGTTCAATAGAGCTGGTAACAAAACATTTATTTCTGCTTATAGACTATGCACCATGTTTGTCACTATATGAGTGATTAGGATTTTTGTTAGCTTAGCCTTTTTCCTTTTGCCAGAGATGACAGTTTGTAGCTTTGAGGTGCTGCCCATCAGCCAGTGTACTGTGGCAGTGCTTTCAGGGAACTCCCACCTGAAACTGCTCTGCAGATAAATATATCTTTGTGTTAAATCCTTCCATTACAGCTGTCTTCTGTTATTTATGCACTAACCGAAAATTAAAACAAAAGCCAAGTCTCTGTTTAGTATCAGACCTGGGAAAACTACTAAGGACTGTAGTAACAGGAAATATCGCTACAGCCCTTAGATTTTCTGTAGAATGTGTTATGCTTGGCCTTGCCCAGTTGAGCCAGATCTAAAATGAAATGGTTGCTTTATTTTGTTTTGCAGTGTCAAAAAAACACGGCAAGCTCATCACCTTCCTTCGTACATTCATGAAGTCGCGCCCAACAAAACAGAAGCTGAAGCAGCGGGGGATCCTGAAGGAAAGGGTGTTTGGGTGTGATCTGGGAGAGCACCTTCTCAACTCTGGCCATGACGGTAAGAAACAACCCGTGCTTGAGTTCTTCCTCTGTCGGGGATTTTATTTCAGGCTGATGGTGTCTAGTGAGGTGATTGTTGCTACTAGTAGAGAAATGTGTAACAAGAATTGATGGCTGAAAGGTAAACTGAGGGTAATCCTAATAAGAAGCAAGCATCGTGTTTTGAAGTGAGCGCACTGAAGATGAACAGAACTACCAAAGATGGGTTCTCAATCCCTTGAAGCCTTCAAATAAATAATAAATATTTTTTGGCAGGGAAATAAACTTTATATGTGATCAGTGTCAATGAAGAAGGAACTGGTAGGTTAAGTCTGTACATTTCTTTCTCAGTCACTATCTTTGTATGATTGCAGTACAGTCTGCAGCACAGGTCCTCCATCTGCCTTTCCCTCAGCTTCCCAAAATTACCAGGAATTAACTGGGTATTTTGTTTCATCAGAACTTTCTTTTCTCTCAGTCTGTTACACTGACTTTTCTGTTGCCCTTCTCTGTCCCTTTCATCTCCCCATCAGCAATTTGGGGAAGCAGTGGAGAAGAGGTGTCCATTCCAAGAAAAAAACCTGTTATTACTTTTCCTTGGATGAACTTTGTTTCATGTGAAATCAGGGAGGTACCTGCATTGCTGAGGAGCAAACAGAGGACTCAAATTCTTTCACAGTTCACTAGCTGTCAGAGGTCATTCCCATAAATGGCCCATGCTGAGGGTTATTTAGGAAAGCAGCATGGAGCAGTCCTGGGCTGTAGCCAGTTTACCCAGAGTCAAAGCCATCAGAAAATTAGAGATGGGCATAGCATTGCTGTCCGGCTATGTCAGTTTGTTGTTCTGTTTTGTGTTTTTGCTCCTTGCCCAGTGCACTAGATTTTTTTTTATATATATTTTTTTGTTGTTGGTAACAGCAGTGTGTACTCCCTCTTCTGACATGAAGTAATTTACTACCAGTTGGTGAATAATACGAGCTTGTTCTTACGGAATCGGGACTGTGGCAAGGCTCATTGGTTTGTTAATTGGAACCAGTAGAGATCATTATTGCTGGGGCTTGAAAGGCATCAGAGAGCCAGAAACTGGATGGTTTGGAGACAGAAGCTGAGACAGTAACCCCCACAAGAACAAGATCAGGAATAGGTAATTTACACCACGGGGTAGCTATAGAGCTGGTTTTATATTCATTCTGGGGAGCAATCTTAGGGGGCAGGAGACGTGCCAGCAGAGTGAGCTCATTAATGGGAAAGAGAATTCTTTTCCCTTGTCCTGTCCATTTTAATTGGACGTAAGTCAGCAGTAATGAAAGCTCTTCCCTGTTTTGTGTGCTGACTTCTTTCCCTAGCTTTAGGAAGTGAACATTTTATTTAGCAATACAGGACAAATCCTGAGCTGGACTAAACTATTCTAACTCTACTGGTGGCTCCTGTATGACAGTGTCTAGTAGTAGCTCACTCCTTGCCCTGGTCACTTCCCATCCCATCACATGCATCCGAGTGACTATGACTGAGCTGTACTAATGAGGTCTCTTCATCTAAGGAGTTACCAGTTGCTTTCAACCTTGATTTAATCACTCTTTCCTAACTCCCTGGAGTGAAGCAGATCCARTTTGAGTGCTGCTAACAGGGGCATGTCTCTGTTTCACACAGCAGGGTTTTTTTTTTTTTTCTGTGTGATTCAGCTCTCTGACCTGTATTCCAAGTGATGTAATCCCCGGCATTGGTTTTGTGGAGACATTTCTGTGTTCCAGTGAATCAAGCTCTGTGCATGCACAGCATTTTAAGATTCCCTCATTCTGTAGTGCTACGGTTCCTCAGCCTTGGAGCCGACTGTAATGCTGATCTGCTGAAAGGGGATTGAGATGTCACAGGAGAACCTAAGCTGAATTACACACAGAGCAAAGTTAATTGCCTGTTCCTTCACCTCATAACCAGAACATAAACAAAGGTTTTTATAGGAGCACAGAATACTTCAGCTCAAGTCTATGCATGATCTCTACTGGTAATGTTTTGGGATTACACCCATAAAACATCTCAGTTCAGGAAAACTAAAAAGTATCCAGTTATATTACACTCATAGATTACTTTAGATCAGTGTTGATTCTGGTGCCTTGCTGCTCAATATGCAAAAGATGTAGCCACACTGAAGGAGACAATAACACCGTGAAACAACACGAGCAGTCCCAGTCTTGCAATCTGAACATCTGCAAACTGCCTTTTATATGTTATGTGACTAGAATTGTGCTAGATAACTGAGATTAGGTTTTATTGTTTCTGCAATAATTTGATTGTGAACGAGTTAGCCATCTAAGCAATTCCACTGAGTTAAATAAGGTTGTTTAGAATCACAGGACAGTTGAGGTTGGAAGGCACCTCTGGAGGTCTCCAGTCCAACCCTCCTGCTCAAGGCAGGGAGGAAGTTGCTCAGGGCCTTGTCCATGAATTTGAATATCTCCAAAGATGGAGACTCCACAACCTCTCTGGGCAACCTGCTCCAGTGTTTGACTACGCTCACAGTAAAAAGGTATTTATTTCCTTCTGTTAAGTTGAATTTCCTGAGGAAGCAAGAATAACTTTGCAAGAATTGGGCTTTTGTTTTAGATTCGGAATAGTGAGAGACAGGAACAGACCAAGAGGATAAAAGGAATAAGGGAGGACAAAAGCTGAAGTGGATTTAACCTTTTTTCAATAAACACTAAGCTGAAGCAGCTGGCTCAGATTGCTTAGCTAGGACAAGAGCATAGGGTTTATAGCATGTCTGTATACCCACAGGGGAGTTTACAAAGAGTGAATGTTTTACCTATTGCAGTATGCATGCCCTTTTTTTTCCTGTTTCTCCTGTTATCTTTTTCCGGGCTAAGCAAATATCACTCGCATTCTGCTTCAGTTGTGCCTCTTTCTGAAAGACATGTAAAATGGCATGAGATGTACAGGTGGGAGGTGACATAGAAGTGTGACCTGTCTTACTGCTATGGAACGAGAGTCCAGGTGATACTATCCTGCAAAGCTCCTTATGCATGCTTCACTTTCAGTCAGTGCTGCGTTCCAATCCAGCAAAGCATTTATCTTAGTTTACCCCACATTTTGAGATGAGTGAAGATGCTTTTGCTGATAGTCTTACACTGAGGCAGTGTTTGTCTTTTCTGAAAGATTCCTCTTGGCTTGGCGTGACAGAACTTGCATCTGCTAACCTTCAGGGCCTAATAGGTCTGTTTACTTGAGTTTCTCCTTAGGGGAGGGTGTCTAGGTATGCTAGGATGAGTGGAGCAAGCAGTCTTGTTGCCACTGCATTTTCATTTTTGATGAGGATGCAATTTGTCATTTTTTTAATTGTCGTGTTTGAACCTGAGCTGTAACACTGTAAACAAGCCGCATGGAGGGAGGGAGGGAGGTATAGGTTTTAACAAATGTTTACAGTAACAGCAGTGGGGATGAGTACTGCACCTTAAATTTTTTTGTATGACTGTGCTGATTCATGTTGGGGATTGCAGTGATCATTGGGCTGGCAACTGTGGGCAGGTAGTGTCGGGGGGGGCATTTTTTTTTTTTCTGGTTTGTAGTAAACTAATGCCTTGAGCCCTCGAAACAATGATGGGGCCCTTTTGTGGAAGGAGTTATACCTCCATGTGCTGTGAAACAGTCCTTCCCCAAAGGCCCTTGTAGACAAGAGAGCAGAATGAGAGGAAGGAAGTGTCATTGCAGTGTTTTTCAGGTGAGGATCTGAGTCACAGGAAGATGGGAGGATAATATTTTCAAAATTATCTGTGTTCTAAGCTGCTTCTGAAAATGGGCATTAGGAGCCACAGTAAATCATGCTGAAAGGTGATGGGATTTAGGTCCTAATTACTTTGCCAAGAGTCAACCAGGAAGGTTGTGCAAGATTTGAGATTAGGACTCCATCCGTCGTCATCTTGGCACATTGTCTTAGGGGGTGATGATCAGGGCAGTCTGGAGATGGCCTGTGTAGCTCAGATACCGGTATCTGTCTAAATGGAGTTCAGACCTCTCTGGGCCTGAGACCGTTCTTCTGGTTGCTGGAGCTCAGGCAACCCTGGCCTTTTCTGAGTCAGGGAATTAAGCGATTTGTCTGAGGTTATATGGAGAGCGGACAAAGGATTCAGAGCTGGAATCCAGGCTTACTGCTTACAGCCCTGATCGCTGGACCAGGCAGTTAGACACTGGCATGTTGTTTCCAATGGAAATAACAGCAGTCTGTCCTTTGTGTTTCTCTTCCGTGTCACATGTAAATAGTGAATAATGGGCCATCGCTTGCAGGAGTAAAATCAATTTTGAGATTATGGATTTTTGAGTTCCGTTTTTATTCTAAGTCTAGTAAAGGTTGTGATGATACTGCCTTTGAGTATGTTGGTTTACACAATACCCGTCCAGTCGGCTCCAGTCACCCAATGGAGCCTGCCTTAAGAGGCCCATCTCCATTTAATTTTAGTGTGTTATTCAGTTGTTGGCTCCTTTTAGGTTTTGAATACTTTTCCTGCCAATGAAGAGTTATTTGGAAGCAGACTAACCTCGGTAGGGAGTAGCTGTTTCTTCATCGCCTTGAGAGATGTTCCCAGTTGGTTCAGCCTTGCTGACACCTGCCATGCTAGTATGTTTTAAGCAGCTGCAAGATGCAGCAAATTCAGTGTAATTCCTGAGCAGTGAAGAGCCCTGGTTCCCTTTGTAGGTAGAGATGGAGAAACCTTTTTTCCTCTAAATTCCTCTCTAAAAAGAAAACAAATTGAACTTAAGTTTAGCTTGACCCCAATTAGAAAGAAGGTTGTGTTTGCTTAGTGTGGGAGTTGGTAAATGCTGCATTGCAGCATCTGTACCATGTCCTCATTTGTACCTCAGAATACTTCAAAATGGAGCTCTCCACAACTTGTGAATTAATGACAAATGCAGGAATCCACAGGGATGTGGTCAGTATAAACTTTGTGCGTGGGTGCACAGAGAGGCCAGCCGATCAGAAAACGGGGTTAGTTCTTGGCTGTGACTGCAAGAGCATGTGGCCAGGGTTATGACATGTAGCTCTCTTTCATCAGTTTTTCCAGTTTTGAAATGTATGGATAGAAAGCTTGTGTGTAAATGGCTGATAAAAATCAAGTCAGACAATCTGTTTTTACATGATTATATTGTAGACTAGCTGTAGTCCTAAAGCAGAGCGGTTCACCTGGAATCTTTTCATTCAGCRTTCTCTCTTTCGTGCTGCAACCTCTCGCACAGACAAAAGGCGATGGGAAATTTGGGTTGCGAGGGCTCTCAAGGTACAGCCGATAAATCCACCTTCRTGTGCTGGTGCTCTGCCGGCCTCGTACGTTTGTTCAAATGATGGATTGTTTTAGGCAAGGGACTGAGGTGGGCTGGATTCGGCTGCGCTGTGAATAGGGAGGCTGCACGGTTGCAGACTGGTGTTGCGGTTGTGGTGTCGCTGTTTTGCTCGGAGCTCGCAGATGGGATGGGAGTGGGTTCTCATGCCAGGCAGCTGGGTCTGCCCCAGGGTCAGCGAGCCGGAGAAAAGCCACGTTGCTCTGCTGGGAACAGGAGAGCTGTGAGCTGTGGCAGATGAGGGAGTACTTCACAATGTACTTCATATACCAAGGCACAAATGCTGCTGGGGAAGATGTGCTGGAATTGCCTGGCCTACAGGGGAATGAGGTATAAAATACTGGCAGTTCTTTTTCTGTGCTGAAGCTGTTCTTGCTGCCCTGAAGACACCTGGAAAAATGATCATCTCTCTCTTGGTGATTAGAGGGGAGTACATGCTAACCCTGGCATACCCTAAAATAGAGTGATCAGGTGCTTCATCTTGTGATGTAATCTGTGCAATGAAATCAGCTGTATTGATAGTGGATTTTGTGGACTAAAATGGCTTTTTATTTTTATTTTATTTTATTTTATTTTTTTACCTCTTTATGCATTTGTTGTGATCAACTTCCATACCTGGAGAAATGGATTTAGAAATAGTATTAGGCTTTAATCCATGAGTTCCCCCTATCAAAGGATTGATAGCTCCTTTTCAGATTTGTCAGAATGCCTTTGGAATATACCAGTGATGTGTGATCAGCAGGAAGAGGAATTGCCTTTTTTGGCTGAAAAACTAAATGCTTGCGAAAGACAAAACTTCCTAACACACCTGACTCTCCCTCTCTGTCCTTCCTCTTCATCCCCAGCTCCCCAAATTCACTGTCAGGTATTGTGGACAAGCTGGGTAGGATTAAAGAAAAAGTAAAATGAAGGCAGAGTTTCTTCAGAACTGCCTAGGAGATGAAATTACAGCAGATATATGATCTTGATCCTGCTATACAGCAGGCCCCAGCAACAGTCGTTCACAAGGGGTGGTTTTATTCTTTTATGCTGTTGATTAGGCTCTTCAGATAAGCTTCTTAACAGCACCTTGGGAAGCCAGGTGACACCACAGCATGTTCTGGGCTCTCTGGTGATATCCTTCCCTTCCAGTGGTCCCCTGACTGGGTGAATTTAGTTGCTTTTGATGCTAACTTATTACAGATTTGAGTATAGGAAGAATATCATTACCAGAACAGAGTAACACAAGGAATGAGATCTCGGGCAACATCTTGGCAGGGAGCTATCTGTAAAAAATCTGGTTCCCCTTAGCTCAAGTTTAAGCTTTGTAATCTATATGTCATCTCTTTGGTTTCCAATATGTATTTGAGGAGTCCCTTTTATTAGCTAATTATTTTAGTTATAATAAATATCTAACTGGCTGGCTTTGGATCTTTGCCATCTCTGAAGAAAGCCTTGATTTGGAATTCAGGACAGCTGAGTATTACTTTTTTTATTTTAGTTTTTCTTGATGTTTCAACTCTTAGAGGGTGAATTAGCACAGTTTCCACTCTCTTTCTCATCATTTGAGAACGAAGTTGCAAACAAGAAGTAAAGCAAACTTCACTGAAAAGCTAGTAGAAAGCTATAAATATTTACAAATAAGTGTTACTTTTTTCCCTTCCTCTCTTTAAATTCTATTTTTTTAAATATAAACACAGACAGACCCAGAAATCCAAGAACTTCCAATTCATCCAAGTTCTGAAGGCCCCGGTGGAATCCCCGCTCAGGTTGTCCTTAATCGCCAGCTGCTTTGATCCAAGATTTTTCCTTCAGAGAGACTTTCTACATTTACAGAGCTTCCATCAGAAATAGATCCTCCAACTTGACCTGGGCCCACTATAATTCAAATAGCAAATAATAATCACATTCAAGCGTAGTAATCCCAGAGTTTAGTTCCCAAAGTATTCGTGGAACTGTTATGACTTGAATGCTGGCAACACATCAGTAGATTTGTTTAAGCAATAACTTCTTGTTCTTATACAAAGGTTTATTGAAGTGCTACCCAGAAAAGGTAGATTGTGTGTGTTAAATATTTCACTTGGATCAGAATTATGAAATTGGCCACAGTCACTACCGTGGGCTGAGGTGAATGCTGGCTATGGGTGAGGCTAAAGCTCTACGTTAGATACGTTCGTTCCATGAATGGACACTTGGGCTTTGTCCTACTTTTAATAGGTATTTTCTGCGTATCCAAGCTGAAAAGTTTGAATGTGAACTAAAAAGTTTCAAACCTCCAAATAGGTTCCAATCTGGTATCCTGCCTTCAGTTCTGTCTCTCTCTTAAGGCATGTATATGCCAAAAGGAGCTGACGATTAGGACGTATTTCTGAAAAGATTTGTTTCCATTTCCCTTTTCTGTTAAGACACTTCTTGGGGGACTTTGGGCAAGTCCCTTATAGTAGGATTCATCTCCTTTAATCTTAATCATTTAGTAATTAGTTGTGTAAGTCTAAAATCAATTACCTTTGCTCCTTAGTCCATTAAAGGAGACTGGTATGTCTGAAGGGCGATTCACCCCGTCTACCCTAAAATAGATGTAAAAAACAGCGGATCCTAACTTCCCCATCGGCACAGCAGGAAAAATAGTGAGTGCTTACTTATCCAATAAATTTTGTAGTGCCCTCACAATATTTGGGGAAAGAGAGCCGTAAATAAAACATATGGCAAGTGCAGGATTTCTATACTGGGCTACAGCTTGCAAATTGGTAGGTTTATTTGGTATTTCCTGATAAGCYTACTTAATGCAGATATTGATGATATTGGAAATCTTCTTGTTCTGCCTCCTTTAAGAGTATTTTTGTGTGTGGTATGGTCCTATTGAGAAATATAAAACTAATTCTGTAGTAAATGGCTGCTTACTGTAAAAGGGTTGATTCTGCACTGGAACATTTTGTTCACTTAATGTGAAGTTGTAACTGGACTCAGTTGTAACTCAGTTCTGAGGGCAGCAGTTTTATAGGTAGGGAGGATATGGTTTAACATCAGTACATTTTTTCCTCTACTTGAAACTTTTTAAGTTCGTTATATGTTTCATGCCACAGAGATGGCACCTCCTCCCGAGGTGATTTGTTTTGTGCTTGAAAAATCATTACTAATAAGTGAGGATTTGACACATACTGTTAGTGGTTTACTTTGTGCATTCCAGCCCATACTTAATCATACCTGTTTCTTATGATTCTTTATCATTTCTTGCCTGTTTTACTGTAAGCAGTGAAGAAATACTGTCCTATCTCAACACTTTTACTTGCACTTGAGTCGATTTTTGCCACAGTTTTGCGCAAATAATGTAAACTGGAAAGAAGCGGTTGTAAAGTTGCATTACGGGGCGGTAATTCAGGAGGGCTGTTGTGACGTGACGCCCCTTCGAGCTTACAGGTTCTGATGTCAGCCGGGCCCTTGCATTCCTGCTGCTGTCCTGCTGGCTATCATTCTATTTGGCTAGCTTTTTTTGTTTTGTTTTGTTTTTTTTACTTCAGATGATTGAATAAATCTTGGAACCTGGTAGCCTCAGACATGCCAAAACCAGTTTCCTTCTCACTTTTCATAATTTGTAGTGGGGTTTTTTGTTAAAAACCATCTGTAAAGGACTTGAGCAGTCAAAGGGGTAAGCTGTAGTCAGAGTTGTGGCCTGTTTGCTGGGAGCCGGGCAGTCCTGAGCTCAAACCCCATCTCTCACACACCTTTTGTGGCCTCGGGGAACTTGCTTGACATCTGTGCTTCCATCTCCGCTTTTGTAAATTCGGATTAATAGTGCATATCTGCCTCCAAGGTGCTACAAGGGTAAACTTCTAATGTTTGCAGAGGTTAAGAACATAATATAAACATTGGGTAGTATTTATTCAAGTATTAATACAGGTCGGCATGCTAGATCCAGAGTAGCCTTGTAAATGGTTGATACTGTCTATAGCAAAACTGTAAATCTGTGTGCATCTCCTACATTTATTTTGTTCCTTAGCTGTGTTTGCATAATTTCACAAACCTATATATGTTAGACGTTTAGAAACTAAAAGGTGCCTAATTCACTCGATTGCTTCTGTAAATCATGAAGTCCGTGGGATTTTAGGTGCCTTTAACATCAAAGATGAATCCAGCAATCAGTTTAAACACAAAACAGCAATGACTAGCTGACCCAAAGTTCAGATGACTGGAGAATATTCTGCCTTCTGCAGATGAGTTCACTGGTACACGAACTCGTGGAAAAYGTGAGTCAATACTTTAAAAGGCCAACAGTTTTGAGCTATTTGGGGCAAATTTCCAAACTTAACAGGCTCTTTTATTGCTTCACCATCTGCCCTCTGAATTGCTGGAACTCGAGATTACTGGGTATGGGTTAGCATTACAAAGAGGTACAGGGCGTCCCAGCGGAGAATTGCTTGTCTGGGGGGAAGCAGTTGCAGAAAGGGAGAACTGAGAAGGCAACACAAGCTCTTGCAGTTAAGAAAAGAGACAATTTCCCTCTCCCCTCCTTTTTACCCTGTCTACAGCTGTGAGAAGAGAAATTCCTTATGCCTGAGTGACCTGGAGGACAGCAGGGAGTTGATAATTAATTTGCATTTCGAAACACTGCAGCTGTAGGAAGAGCAAACATGAGAAGAAATGTTGCAGGCTGTACAAGTATTGCTTGTGCTCTTGCCCCTCGCTCCACTCTTAAAGTGGATATTTTTTCCCCTCTTAATTTATTGTAGTGAATTTAATGCTCTGAACAGATAACACCAATATACACTCTAAACATGAATGAATTACTAGTATATTTTTTCCAGTCGTGGATACGTTTATTTGTTTTTTCTTAAAAGCGAAAAAGCAAACTCCAGAAAGTTAGCTGGATACAATCTTGGACATGGATGCACTATAAAGGCTGCATTCTTTGAACTACAGTAAAAGTAAGCATGGTATATGTAGCACTTGCACGACTCAAGGGCTGTAGTGTCCTAGTATAGACATACCCAGCAGCRTCGAGAATGTCGCTGATGTTGCGGGGACTTAAAGCATGTGGATAACTACGTTTCTAGGTTGATGCAACACGGTGGGATTTATGTTTCTGAAACGTGGACCTTGTACTTTGTTTTTACACGATTTCTGGCTAAGCTACCGTAACTAAAAAAGACAGTCCAGTCTTAAAAAGCAGAGTCCAGTGCCAGAGGCTGATTCCATAAATGGGCACTGCATGGTATCTGTGCTTGTAGTTGACTCATGTTTTATGACCTCCTTTCCCGTTATCTGTTTTACAGTACAAAAGTCACACTTTCAAATAAAAATGTTGCATGCTACCAGGAAATAGTGCAGCTGGCTTGGACTTTAACTCCTCAGCAACATAAATAATTTTAATGTGGGTCACTTCTTGAAAATTGAGAACATCTTGAAGGAAGTTCAGTTTTGCTTGGTGCTGTATATCTCTCTTAATCCTGGTGGTTCAAACTTTAGGACATAGATTTAGGAGTGAACCTTAGGCAAGAGTCTTCTAAAGTCAGATTTTTCTGAATAGGCAGGAGATGGTGGGGGCTGTGTGCTTATAAAATGTCATGTGCAGGCTGCTTCCTGGGTAGTGCAGAGGGTGCCCCTGACAGAATGGGGCAATAAAAAGGAAGTCATTAACCTCTTAAAGTCTCGTGCTGATTTACAAGAACTTCTTGTCTTTCTTGTGCTGTAAGGTGGAGGGAGGATTCTCAGAAATGAGTAGTTTGAAATGAGGGAGGCCCAATCAGCTGAGAAGCAGAGATGAATTAAAAAAAAAAAAAGCCATGGTAATGTGAGATTTGGGCCTGGTTTTTCTAATTTAAAGTTCGTAGAAAAATTTATAGTGTAAAATATTATTATAGGGTTTTTTTTTTTTTTTACTGTTTTTAACAAATAATTGTACATTTCTTTGCAAAACTGAGCTAAAAGTAGGAGGCAGAATGACTGGGTTTAAAGAACAGAAGTATTCCTTCTGATGGAGATACTCATTGTTCAGTTCTTACATAATCATTTGTTCATATGGTACGGGAGATRGGATTTATTTGGCGAGCTTCAGATGTCTACAACTTGGTCGTCAAAGTCTCAGCTAGTCATGGAGGCTGGAGAAACAGGCACCTCCGCAGTGCAGTTCATACTGTTTATATTGCGTGTTGTCGGGACACCTTATTCTCTGCATGTACCTGTCTTTCCTCACTCTTTATAAAGGCACCCTGGACAATTAAGAGTGACCTGCCTCCCACCTCAGCTTCCTCCTGTGGCTCAAAACATATCCATTAACCTCCTATTATAGTGCTTCATGCAGGGTTTTTTTTTTTTTTTTTTTTTCCATATTCTTCCTAAGTATCCTTGGAACAGCCCGGGTTGCTACCTTTGCTTAGGTGGTTCGGTGTAGCACATAGGGCAGTTTATTTCATATTCCTTGTTCCTGTTGGACTGGTGCTTTAGCTTTCTGCGTTTGTTTGCTATGTTTGGAATTCAGCTGAGCAGCTGCATTTCAACGTGATATGGTCCATTAACCAGCCAAAAGGCCTGGCTTATGTGGCGGTTCACCTTATTGCTGTAATATTGTGAAAACGAACTGCTGGAGGGGAGCTTGATGGGAGGCCTCATTCCCCAGGCTGAACAAATAGTTCTGATTCCAGTAATGTGCTAAAAAAATGAAAAATAAAAATAAAAAACTCCCYGAACCCAGGGTGGGAATGTTTCAAAAGATTAAAAAGGAAAAAAATAAAGGCAAGATTACAGGAGAGGAAAAGTGCCTGATTTAAAGACAAATTGAAATGTTCTTGAGAATGAAAACCATAAAACGGGAAAGAATTAACCAGTTCATTCAGTGAGCTAAAGTCTACAAATGAGCCCTAGGAGATGCAATAAACCTTTCAAACCAGCTGAGAGATGCTCAGGAATGAGCTGAAAAAACTCCTTTAGCCACTATGGTGATCAAATATGCGAGGGTTTTCCTTTGCTAGTGCATCCGCATTTCCAGCCTTTTGCACTTTGATTCCCAGAACTACCTGTTGTTTGACACAGTGAAGGGAGGCAATGAGGGATGGAAAGAAGGTGATTGATTTTGGAACAGGAGGTGTGTACGGTGCTCAGCTTCTCCTTGAGAGGTAGGTGTTTAAACATAGCAACTGTCAGTGGATTTTAGCAACCTGCAGCTGAGTCAGTGACTTCATTGCAGAGAGATTAGCTGGAGTCAGTGGTTCAAGATGATATTGCTCAGAAAAAGAATAAAAACAGTGCATATTAATTAGCGCACTATACATTATTTGCCTGGGAGCGTGGAACTGGAAAGGACTGTGTACTAAGGTTAATAAACACAGAGACACCAATCCTGGACAAAGACGCTTCCTGAGCAGGGGATAGCTGGGGACTCAAAGAATATTCTGTGCAAGTGTCACTGTATCCTCGTTCTCTTCTTGTGTCTCTTTCATATACAGGTAGAGGGCTTGGGATTCAAAGGGAAGAGGGGGATTAAATGCACATGTAATAATCAAGTGTCATGCTTGTTCAAAAATTAGAAGAATCAAATTATCCTTCCAGCAAAGGGCCTTCAAGTATGATTGTGGCCCTTCTTGTAATTTAGTCACTTCTCCAACCATGCAGAATTCCCTTAAAACATCTGTAGTGCTGGAATAACATATTTAGCTTAAAGAACAGACATCCTGGTAACCAGATTAGAAAATAAAACACGGAGAACAAGCTTGCTAGAGTTGTTTCAGTGTATGTTAATTCTTTAACTATGCCTGGGATCTTCAATGGCAAATAAGCCAGTTTAGGAAGTGTATTGTTGTTGCTACATCCCACCCCTTCTCCCTTGACCTGATTCACATTTGCACAACAGGTTGCTGTTCAGATGAATGTCACATAAATGTGACCATTCTTAGCATGTTGTTTGTTTACACAGCTAGATAAACCCCAGAAGCGTAAGGCCTTGGAAACGTGCAGAGTTTGTTCCCTATGGCATAGTCCTTCAATTAGGAAGCAGAGGCAGGTGTYCTAGCTGTGTCCATGGTATGCAGAGAAAGAGGAGAGCTGGCTGCGTAGGCTCCCCCCACGCAGTGCGTGCACCACCTTTCTCACATGCTATCAGCCTCCCCTAGAGAACCACGGTAAGAACTAGGCAGGCAGGGAATGCGCTATTATTAATTGCTTTCTTTCAATGGGTGCTACTAATTTCAGCGTGTCAGCATTAAAACCTTGTCCTTTGTCTTCACTGCGATAGATGGTGCTGTTCTCACCTCTCTAGTTTGCAGTACCGGCGTGCAATATTGTCCCTGTAAGTTGACAGCAGGAATGGAATCATACAGTATGGCTACCCTCTTATCAAGTCCCTTCTCCCAGAACATAAGGTATCATTTGATCATGGAAAATATATCCTCTTCATTGTGTTGCTCCTAACACTGTAGTGCAGTGCAACATATTTTAGCGCTTTCTGGCAACTTCTTGAGTAATGTATAACTCCTTCYCTGTCTACTTTAAGCCTTAAAACTTTCTTCTTCAAGCTGTGTTGAATCTTTTGGCATAAAGGAGTAAGTGTTGTCCTTCAAGGGTGTTCTTTGAAACTATACTGGAATGTAGGAATGTCTGTTCTGCCTGCTCTTGGGTCTGCTCTGTTCTCAGACATTTAGCTTACGGTGTTGTGGATGACTGATTCGCATTTACCAACACGCTAAAGCTCTCCAAAGAGTGTGAATGGAGCACTCAGCAATGAGAAGCAGTTGCTTATCCTGGCTCAGATGCCTAAATGAGCGTTCTGTCTGGTTGATTCCTAATGCCGACAAGTGTGGTGCTACTCTGAGCCTAGAGTGGATACTGAGGTTTCCTTCTGCAAATGTCTTCTGGCTGTGTTATATGGAAGTTGAAATTTCCATTGCACCAACAGGGGAGAGCAGAAGGTAACTAACTCTGCTGTTTTTCTTTCCCAAAAAAGCACTTGGTTTCCAAGGCTCCTTCTATGACACTGCTTAATGTGTAAGCGCTCTGTTTGCCCAGCAGTCTGCACCTTGCTATGGAAAACAGTGGGAGAGACTGTAAATGCTAGTAGCACACAACTAGAGTCTAGCTGACTATGTTTTGACTCTCCCTCGATTCCTTAGGGCATCCTCTATCTCAGGTCCAGGGCCTAATCTAATATTGTTGGACCTACATGATTGATATGCCACACAGATTTACAGGTTTGGTTCTGTGCAGTACTCTAGCGCAGAACAGATGTGCCCTTAACCCAGGATGCATCCGCTGATTGCCAGGGAACCATTTAAAATGAGCCTTTTCTCTAGCTCTAGCTAGCGTTTTTGACTGTTTGCTGTAAGCCAAAAAAAAAGCAGTGAAGTTGTTGGGGAAGGGAAAGCATAGAGCATCTCGGTTCGGTGGCACTTAGAGGGGCAGACTGGCAGATGGCATTTGCTGCTTGATGTAAGGGGATTTGCCACATGGCCTGTTCAGAATCTGTCACATGGCAAATGGATAAGACCTGGCATCTAATGTAGTAATAAATCTAGATCATCATAGGAACTGTAGCAAAAAGGTGGTTGGCAGAGGAATCCACAAAGGTGTGAGYTTTTCCGTGGAGATTTGGTGACGCTCAGAAAAGTTCAAGCCTAATTTTCTTTCTGTGTTCACAGCAGTTTTATCTCCCTATTACAAATAAAATGATTTGCTCCTCCTCAGACCAGTGAGGATGGACAGATAGCTCAGGCAGTGAATGTGCCATGGGGCTGAGAAGTCAACTCTAAGGAGTTAGTTGGTGAAGTGGCTTGAATATTGACTTGACACCTATTTATATCTTCCGGGCTTATTTTTTCCTTTCTGTCATACCCTGGTCTTTCTGCAGTTTCTGTGAGTGTGGTATGTTGTTTAGCTATCTAAATCCAGTCATGCTCTAACAGACATTGGGGATCAAATTAGCAGTTAAAAAAACTCAGCTGACCCTGGGGCAGAAAGTAGCATCTAACATTTATATTCACTTAAACCAAGCAGCGTAGGTGAATCCCATAGAGATCTGAAACCGAAGGAAGTCTTTTGGCCAACGAGAATGTATTTAGTCAGTTTTATAGCTCTTCTGGATACTGGATTTAACACCACAGCTCTTGTGGGAGTTGTGATGGATGTACATTGTCTCTGCTTGAACAGCGCAGACTTTTTCCAAACTGATCCACCRTTCTCCATTGCATCCTATCTTGGCATTTCTTTAAAGCAAAGAGCACCTCTGACCAGTTTCACCACCAACTCCTGCAGTTACATCTCCTACGAGCTTTCTCCTCTAAGGAGGAACTAAAGCAGTAACACAGTTGTGCTCAGTTTATGGGACCTGACAAGACTGCAGCCTGGGCTAGGACTTACTGGCACGCTCAACTAACTAGTGACACTTTTTCTTTAGTCCCCCAGGTCCTCAAGAGCTGCACTGAATTCATTGAGAAACATGGCATCGTGGATGGAATATATCGTCTGTCTGGGATCGCATCCAACATCCAGAAACTACGGTAAGGGCACTGCGTTTGACGAACGTGCTTGTATAGGACGGATGAGGCGTGTACTAGGTTTCGATGCCGTGCTTTCAGGAGCTCGCACAGCGGCAGCTGTGGGGCAGGCTGTTCCAGCAGCTCTGATGTGTGCGTGCAGTATGTACCTAGTGGAAGGTATGTTAGGCCTGTCACTGTTTTGGAGGGTTCTTTTTAGAGGAACACAGCTGTTCAGTAGACTTCGTTTTGCAGGAAGTTTTCCTTCAGGATAGAGTAATGGAAGGCTCTAGGATTGTGAGGTCTCTGTGCTGTGAAATTTCATCCCTGATTTCTCTTGCTCTCGGAGCCCTTTTTTAGCAGCTGATATTTCTCCTTGCTGCTTTGGACTCCTGGCGTATTAGGAACTAACTCRTAACATGCAAAGAAGCACTTGCATAGGTCTTGGTGGGCAGTGTTGCGAGGCTGCATGGCTGTGCAGAGGAAGGCTAGGTGCGCGTCCTCCCCAGTGAGGAGCTATTCTCATCAAAATAAATGGTCTCCATCCTCCTGTGAAGCTGTTTTTCCTCCCATCATTTGGCACGCGTTTTTCTGTCGTGAAGAACGCTAGCAGGCTGTTCCCACAGCCTCGCAGAGCCGGCAAAGGGGTATTTTCTATACAAAGGGGTAGCTTTTTTGTACCAGGTATTCCCAAGTTAAAGTGACAGGTTTGAACCGGTACAGTTACTCTAGGAACCCTTGTGTGGATGTGCTTATTAGCCCTCTCATCACAGCAAGTAATGTTTTAAATCTGCTCCTAAGGCTGTGAGATGCAGACTCTGGAGACTAATTGTAGCTGTGCAAGAGGCTGTTGCCCACAACAGAGTCTGCAGAATAAAACATCAGTCCATACTTCAGTTAGTTACATTGCTTTACTTCCCCATTTTGACTTTTGCCGGACTATCCTTTCTAATCTCTCCTCTAGTCCATTTTTTCCCTGGGTGTTGCCAAAACCGGTTTTTCCTTTGATGTTCTCCCAAGGTGCTTTAAAAATGTTTTTCTAAAACTTTCATTGCATAATGCCCTGGTATAGTACAGAGAATGAAGTGACAGCCTATTTTTTAATTTTCTGAGATGTTACAAAGACGAAAGGAACGGTACATGGCATGAGTTGTAGTCACTGTTCCTGTTGTTCATTTAAATCACTACAGATTTTCCTAAGTGTTTGAATAACATAGGACACATTGCATTGCTGCAGTTTCCAGCTATATAAACAGATCATTAAGCCCATTTCAAAGCTAGATCTGCAATAGCTTTATAAATCAGCAACTGTTCTTAATTTTCAAATTGGAGAAGAACCGAATCTCCCAGTTTTAAAGGGTTTTTGTTGGACAGAAAGTTATTTATTCCACATGGGAGAACTACTCCAAGACAAAGGTTGGCTCTTTAGTGGTGCAGTAGCTGCCTGTATTTGGCTATTGGGCAGAACAGAATGAGTGCTGAATTTGGTATGTTTAATCCTGTATTCTAGAGCTGGCTTTCTGGAGAGATTGTGAAGTTGAATTCCGCTACTAAAACAGTCTTTTTTTGGGGGTCAGAAGAAATAACATGTAGCTCTTAACAATCAGCATAGATGCACAAAGAGAAAAGACTGGACATAGGGCACCCTTTCTTCCCTCCATAGTCTGCTTCTGCAAGGCTAGATCTCTAACGTGGCTTGGGATTTGTTCCCAGAAAAAAGTACTGGAGTACCAGGGACAGCAAGGCGGGATATGGCTAGAAAATTTCAGTCAAGGCTCAGTTTATTTGTGTGGGGAGGATAATGTCAAAAGTGGGGTTTGGTGTCTTTCCCTGATCTCCCTTCTGCGTTCGCTCTTCTTCTATGGAGCCAAGTGCAGGAAATAAGTTTCTCTTCCAAATATGAGTRAGTGAGTGAGTGATGAGTCAGAACATGCCTGTGGGAGCGGTATATACTGAGGACTGTGGCTACAGGCAGTCGGTCCGTTTGGGAAAACAAAAACCTTTATTTCCTTCTTATGTGCTGTCTTTGGGATGAGGAACTGGGACTGTTCACTTGTCTGTCGTCTCCATGCAGAGGTTCTTAGGAGACCTCTCTGCCTCCTCCTGTCTGGAATAGTACAAACGGCTTCCCTAAGACAGCCGCCTTGGCCAGGGGAAGAAGGAGCCCCTGTCTGTTCTTGTAAGAAGGGATGTACACTTGACTGCAGAGGTTACAAAGCACGGTTTATATCTATCTCAGTGTCACAAATTGCCTGGTTTGGACAGGGGATGAGGCCAGGGATGTTGCCACCAAGCCCCCGATGTTGTGGTTGTAGTGTAGACAGGGTGACTCCCTGCGACGGCAGTCAGCAGTTTGGTTTACAGCTTAAAGACTGTTGTAGGGAAACCAAGCTTCAGATAGAGCAGCCGTGTTTGCGCAGCTCCCTGTGGCCTGACTCACCATGCAAGCCCCTCCAATCTTTCCTGTTAATTTGAAACAGCAATTTCCATGAGCATATTCCAGCAGTGAGCCAGCCTTGGCCTTCTAAGCTCAGCTTTTATTTCATAAACGTTTGTGATTTCGGTTTTTCTCTCTCTTTCTGAAAAACCACGGGAATGCTCAGGGCTTTTCTTCATGTGGTTCCTGGCTCTCTTGGTCCTGGGGCAGAGGCAGGCCCGGCTCACCAGCTTGGACCCAAGCACAGTCGTTTCCACGTGCAGCAGCTGGTCACCGGCACTGGTGTCCAGCGCTGCTTTAGCACTTCAGCTTCCAGGCCTTTGATATGCAAAACGGCTGCAGCTTTCATTCAGACCCGTGGGGACTCTTCCTCCAGGCAGCTCCCACTCAGCACCCCGGGGAGTTAACAAAGATTTTGTGAAGTGTGTCTGCCCCATTCCAGGAACAGTGATTTGCAGACTAGCCAATCCGATGTAAAACTAACTGAAAAATGCCTTACCAAAAAAAAAAAATTCTCATTTTGGAAAAATGCAAGCTAGCAGCACCACAACCGTGACTTGTGTGGCTTTGGCTACTATTTATTTTTTTCTGTAAACCAGGTCCTTGCTTTTTCTGACTGTAATTTGTTATGGGTTTTTTTTCTTTCCTCCCTTTCAAACTCCTCTGCCCATCTTTCTGTTCTCATCTCCAGGCACGAGTTTGATTCTGAGCAGATCCCTGACTTAACAAAGGATATTTACATCCAAGATATCCACTGCGTGGGCTCCCTCTGCAAACTGTACTTCCGGGAACTGCCAAACCCTCTGCTTACGTATCAACTCTACGAAAAGTTCTCAGTAAGTACGAGGCAATGCTGTCTTTTGCGTGCTGCCTCCCTGGGGCTCTCAGCATGACCTGTGTGTCATCTACACCTGCCGGATAGACTGGAAAGGATCCAGCAGCCAGCCAAACCTGTCTTCYATACACCTTTCTTTGTTGAAATTTTGTTTAAGTTGGGGTTGTTATAGATACCCAGAGTGCACCTCTCCAAAATTACCAGTTTAACACCCACCCAGCTCGTGCTACCTGCATGCCAGGTTCCCAATTACTGTGAGCATCCTGCCATTTCAAAACTGGGAGCTGGGTGCCGCAGCGCCCCAGGTCCTTAGGTTTGCTCACAGCATGTATGTGCCTTTGTGCCATAGCCTACGCTGTACTGATGCTACTTTTGGGGCTTCAGTGGAAGGAGCTCTTGTCTGGAGGTTATCTGGATATTAACAGTGCTTGTGGGAATTCCCCCACCTTTTGCCATTCCCAAGGATGTATCTAACAAACAGGCGTGGGCTTAGAAGCAAGTACTGCTTGGAGCTGAATGCCCACTGTAAGGAGTTGCTCTGTACAGTCAAGCTGTACTGGTCCGGACCTGGATTTACTTGGCCGTTACCAGATCAGCTGTGTGCCAGTCTGTCTCCAAAGACAGACGTTTCTCGCAAGGTAGAGAGGCCAACGAACTGTCTCAATATTGCAGAGCTGTACATTGTCCATGTAGTTCAACATGCTGTGGTGGGCTTCTAGCCTTATTAGCATCTAACTCATTTACTGCATTGTTCCAGGATGCTGTTTCTGCTGCTACAGATGAAGAGCGGTTGGTTAAAATTCACGATGTCATTCAGCAGCTGCCCCCTCCTCACTACAGGTTTGTACAGGCTTTATTCTGTTAATAGCATTGTATGCCTAAACTTCAAGAGTGAGCTGATGCTGTTCCAGTTTTCCCTCTTCAGATAGCTGGATTTTGAGACTGCATTATTCCTGTATATATTAGAATGGTTTATGGCTGTATAAAGTTGATTTATATTTTAATTAGAGCAGTACCAAGACAAATACCATAAACCTTATGTACACCATCTTATTTGACTTCCTCTAGAAAGTATGCTGTAAAGAGGCAAGTACAAGCTTGTTATGTCAGAAGGGTCTGATATCACTAAGTAAATATTTATGGGGGGGGGGCAGAGAACAATACCCTCTGTAAGAATAGCATTAAAGGGAAATGTAGCAAAAAAAATATTTCAGGACTTTGGCATAAGTTGTTTAACTCCATCTTGGCAATAACCCCCATTGTTTTGTTTCACTCTGTATGACAGGCCCGAGTCTGTCAGTGCACAAATAGCAGCAGTGGYGTAAAAGCACTTCTCTTGTCTTAGGTACATTAAAAACAGGCAGGCTAGTTTAGATGCTTGGCTTGTTGCTTGCAGTACAGAGGTGACAGCCCTTAATAAAGTTGTATCTATTAACTTTCCTTATAATAGCAATAACAGTAATACCAATAAATAGCTACTGGTAATTATCAATCAATTGTCCACTAATTATCTATAATTAATAACAATTGTCATTAATATAAGTAATTAAATAATTATAATTGTTAATACCAGCTGGTATTAATTAACAATTAATAACAATTGTCTATTAAGGATTAATTATAATGGTCTACTGCTGTCAAATAAGGGGGAAGCGACTTGAGGAGCACCTTTTCAGAAATAAACTATCTCCTGCGTCCGATTTTCTCTGGTGCAGTCCATGTTGTTCCTAAAATGGCCCTACCTAGGCTGGGACTTGAGGAGCACAGTTTGTTTCTGAGAATGTGCTCCTCAAGTCCCAGCCACAAGTCATTTTAGGAAAAAAACATGGACTGCACCGGAAAAAATCAGACACAGGAGATAGTTTATTTCTGAAAAGGTGCTCCTGCATCTGATTTTCTCCGGTGCAGTCCATGTTTTTTTTTCCTAAAACGGCCCTAGGCTGGGACTTGAGGAGCACAGTTTGTTTCTCAGAATGTGCTCCTCAAGTCCCAGCCTAGGGCCGTTTTAGTGAAAATGTGGACTGCACCAGAGAAAATCAGACGCAGGAGATAGACACAGGAGCACCGTTTCAGAAATAAACTATCTCCTGCGTCTGATTTTCTCTGGTGCAGTCCACATTTTCCCTAAAATGACTCTTATCTTCATGGGGGCTTTCTACYTGGCCTAACTTGTTTAACTTAAGCAAGAGCATCTTGCTTCTGTGTGTCTGTCTTATTCTTAGACCAGTGAGGGGGCTTGAAACATATGTGGATACAAAATGGTTTATAGATTTAGGGGCAGAGTGATGCTGCAAGCACTCCCCCTGCTGCTGCTGCTGCTGCTGCGGCAGAGCTGGTGTCTCACTTAGGAGAGGTCTGCTTTGGAAAGGGAGGAAAAAAACAAAATAAAACACTTTATTGTTCTGCTAATCTTCCATGAGAGTTTCCATGCAGGTAGGTAACTGGTGCTTGACACGGTGGTGCTGGTTGCCRGGGTGTCCATCCATTTTGCTTCCAAGCAGAAATAGCTATGTTAGCCTTGCTYATCTGTGAAATTTTGAGCCTGTTCGGGTGTAGAACCCCCCCACCCCACTCGGCAATCCGCTCCCTTGCCGTGACTGGTCCGCGCAGTGAGACAGAGACAAGTCAGTGCTGCTGCTAAGCAACAGAGCGGAGGAGGATGCCTCAGCRTTTTCATTAGCATCTTGTGCTGGGGCTGGAATGAAGAGAGCTAGTCCCTTTGCCGTCCTCCTAGTGCTCGTCCTCAGCGTTGTTTAATATAAAAAAAGAGAAGCTTTAGTTAATGTGAACGCAAGCCTGTGAAGTTTAGCCTTCTATGTCTGTAACATAGCTGGAGGCAGCTATTTCCTAAGCTAGAATCAGAGGAATACTGACCTCATCTTGGTCTTTTCCAATAGGATTTGCTGGTTTTCTAAATCCTGGGGGGTGGTGCATATGTRAAATAGTCTCCACCTTACAATAGGGTACTATTCAAAGTCTTTCCCCCAAACCTGTGACAAGCATTGCAGCATGACCGAAATGCCATCAAATTTAGTGCAGTGGTTGTATTTCTCTTGCAYAACAGTATAGCAAAGCAGCCCAGTGATGAATTTTCAGGGCTCGCTGCTTCTAGATCCTGCTGTGCTGGTGGCATTTAGATTATTCCTGTCCACCTCGTGGTTTTTGGATCCTGTCATTTGAATAAGAGCAGGTGCTTTGGCAGTCTTTTCCTTTAGCCTGGACAAATCAGGAGAGACTTCCCTCACCCCACCCCACCCCCCATTTAATTATTTGCTAAAGGCAACTTTATCATTGTTCTTAGGGTACATAGTTCAGCATTTTTTCCCCCCCCCCGCAATCTCTCAAACCACAAGAAAATAATGAACTGTGGGTTTGCTTTGCAAATTGCAGCACGGCGTGCTAAGTGGTGCTGAACATTTGCCTCTCTCTCCTTTTCCAGGACACTGGAGTTCCTAATGAGACACTTAGCTCGTCTAGCTGATTACTGCTCCATCACAAATATGCACACCAAGAACTTAGCGATTGTCTGGGCTCCCAACCTCCTAAGGTATTCCTTTCTTTTGTTTGTTTGCTCCCTCATTTGATTAAAAGGCTTAGCTAAAACAGGGTTTTATACATAAATAAATCGACAGACATACTCTCCAGAAAAAGGTAACTTTCAGCAGCCTRGAAGAACCACCTCTTTTTCCATTCACTGTGCTCATCTGTAAAATTTGTAAGAGACTTATTCCGAGCAAGGGTTTTGAGACTGACTGCTAAGCTCCTGCACTGATGATGCCAGTACCCTGCTGCTGTCAGTGGAACCGCATTAATACAGCCCAAGAGAGTGCTTTCGGATTATGMTTTCTCACCACAGTGCAGTTCCACAGACTGCAGTTCAGTGGTGCCAAGGAAGAAGCCTGGTCTATTTTCCTCCCCTTTCTAAATGATGCTTTTCTTTCTCCTGGTTAAATAAGACTGGTGTGTCCTTGGTCACCCAGGAAAACCTGTTCTGTGACATGGCCGATTTCCCAGTGCCTCAGTCTCTAGCGTCTAACATGACAGCTTCTGGCTGCAGAATTTGAGACTTAGGGGAATGATCTTGGATAAATCTGTCCCCTAAAATTTGATAGTTTAAAATTAATGGCGTAATTTTAAAATCTCACTTTAAAATAATAATAATMATTACCCTGACCTCTACTGTATCAATTCCTGGACTCCTTTGTTGCCAACCTGAGAAATCCAAGTTATAGTTTTCCCTGTGTGCAGTTAATGAGCTATTTTCTCCACCCACAAGCAATGAAAAGATCTCATTTGAGTCTGCTTTTGTGAGTACTGGGGTACTTGCTGAGCAGGACCAGGTGGAGAGAGAAAATCACGTAGAATGCCATGGCRAGCTTCATACAATATCAGTGCGTTAAACTGCTGGCTTTCAGTGCATCTGCAAAGAAGTGAAACTGAGCTTTGTGCACTCTGGGCATGCAGTACACTTACCTCAGTCTGGACCCGCCACATGGCTGCTTTTCCTTCTAGACCCGTATGCTCCACTTGCTTATTTCGGTAGGAATCCAATCTGAAACCAAAATGCAGATATAAATCACTACAGCCAGCATGATCATTTGTATAATGCTTTGATGCGATTTAATCCCTTAACTGCTCCTCAAGTCTTGTTTGCCTGAGCAACCAGGCACAATAGCTCCCCAGATGCTGAATCCTTACCCAAAGTGAGCTCATCTTTCCACATTCTTCTAGCTGTTTGCATTTTCTTTAATCTGCCTTTTCTTTAGATCAAAGCAGATAGAGTCTGCCTGCTTCAGTGGAACAGCTGCCTTCATGGAGGTGAGAATCCAGTCGGTAGTCGTGGAATTCATCTTGAATCACGTAGACGTCCTCTTCAGTTCCAAACTCAGCTCGGTCATACGAGATGGAGCAGGTGCGTGTCTTCCTCAGTCAGCTTTACCTTGATCAAGAACAGTAGCAGACACTTAATGGAAACCTGAGCCTTCCCTGGGACCTTTGAGAATGTTTACAGGAAGAACAAGAGAAGAGATTTCCAGGGTATAATATTACAACTCAGCAAACATGACCTGGTTTTTGAGATTGCTCTCAATGTCTTTGATAGAAGCCAAGGATGCACTACAAAAGCAAACACCTTAATATCTGGCTGCTGCTCTTATGTCCTAGCATTGAAAAACAGTAATGAATCACTTAGAAATAAATAATAAAAATAAATAAATAAGGGGAGGGAGCAGGAGTAACAAAGTTTTAAAACCAGTATCAACTGATGTTCCTGCATGCTCATCCATTCAAGCTCCTCTTGCAGCACAGTACAACACATGACCTATCTTGCATTACCAGCAGCTTAGAACATAAATAGAAAGCTCTTGGTACTCTGCAAAGTTGACAATGAAAAATTTAGTCTTGCTCTTAATGGGAAATATTTTGACATCAGCTACTCTGATGTTACACAGCTCAGTCCGCATTGGTCTTACAGCTATCGCCCAACTCCCTCCTTGTGCCGCTGATTTGTGGCTTTAAGATGCAAGAAATGAACTGTGACATGTTTGTACCAGGCCCTGCAGCACTTGAAGCATCACTCAGCCCTCAGGCCTGGGACCTATAAATTCCTTTGAGTAACTGCTAACAGGCTGTACGTGTGCCTGTTCCACTGAAAACAAATGCAGCTGCACCAGGGAGAAAAAAAGTTTACTCCATATGTTAGGTCAATAAACGCGCAGTCCGCAAGCCGCATTAAGCGTGCGCCATCTGCTTCGATACCTTGCCCTTCCAAGGAGACATGCCCAGTCAGTGCCGTTACCACTACCTGTAGAGTACAGATAGCTCTTTTCCAGTATATTTGCTGCTTCCCRCTTCTCTACTAGCCCTACCTCTGCCTAGGACAGCGGAGTTGCTATCAGTCCAGCTTTTGTTCTTATAAGGAGGCAATTTTAAGTCAACAGGAGCCAGAGGTTAGCTTGGCTGAACGGTAACAGTCCTTTACAGAAGTGTTCCCAAACCACCACAAGCTGCTCTGCTGCTCTTCAGTGCCCACACCAGATTGAGCTCTGCCAGGGAAGATAAACATGCAGAGAATCTGAGCCAAGTAATTATCCAGGCTTAGACTGGACCGTGTAAATTCAGCTAACTGTTTGATGAGCAGGTCCTTCACATTCAGTACGCTTTAGCACGGAACCRGGGGAGAGGGGTCAGGCTATTTCACAGCACATCAGCTAAGCTCAGGGATATCGTGCTAGAGCAAGGCAGCAGCACTTTCAATGCTTCCGGGAGCCTCTCTTTTTGAGCACAGCATCTTATCTGTGCCAGGCTATAAGAGGTGGGAATGGCACTCCCAAGCCTACTTTAAGCCATTCCAGGTAAGGCTGTTTCAAGGACAGCTGGAGTACTGTATCCRTGATTCAGCCCAACCTTATCTCAGAGCATTTACAGCCGATGAGCACAGATGAGACTGCACATTTTATGTGGAACTGTGGTGCTAAAGGAATAACAGTAGGAATGGGTTCAACCAGGATGGTGGTGTGGAGGGATTAAATACTCCCCCGCCCCCTTACTCATGTGACAATAACCATACAAATACTCATAAAATAAAAGACAGCTCTTATAACAGACTCCTTATGCTCTTCTGTAGCAGCCTCCTCTACAACACAAACTGACTTACACATCTGGGCAACATCAACTACTTTCACAAAACTTAAATGTTTGCCTCCAAAAACAAAAGCAAGCTGTAAAAAGGCCAAGGGARGACACACACCAAGATTCAGTTTACTATGTCCATCTGCAAGATTACTTTGAAGCAACTTAAGTCACACACGGTATTTCCTGTTGCACCACAAGCTAGAATCTGGGAATGGCTAACACCAAGGTTAAGAAGAAAACAGTCTCTTTCTTTACCGAGGTTTGCATGCAAATGAAGYTTAAATAAAAGTACATCAGTACAGGTTTCTGATCTACCTGGTTCCCCCCATACACACACTTTTTTTCTTTTTAAATACAGTGAGCCACTGTCAATCATGACTATTTTCTTTGTCATAAACATACCTCTGGCAAAAGTAATGGTTAAATTGATCATATCTGTCTTTTGCTGGGATATCAAAATCTTAGGGAAGGGGGGAAAACAGCATCTCTCTCCCCTAAACACACAGACTCTAAGCTTTGATTTCTGTGCTGCTGTTCCCTGATTCTCCCTCTGGTCTCTGGTTTTCCTTCACAGGGCACAGTTCTTTATCACGGCCCAAGTCTCTCTTGGTATCCTCTCCTTCCACAAAGCTGCTCACCCTGGAGGAAGCACAGGCACGGACACAAGCCCAGATCAACTCTCCCATCGTGGCAGACAGTAAATACATTGAAGTGGGAGAAGGCCCTGCCGCTTTACAGGGGAAATTCCACACGGTCATAGACTTTCCATCTGAAAGGTAGAGAGGAGTTTCCTTTCCAGCATGTGTTACAACTGGTTTTTTGATTACAGCAATTTGATCCCCAGGGAACTTGCTTGCACCGACTGTAATCATACCTGGGATATTGTAACCAGTTTTCCACTCCCTTTGGACTCTGTGAGGATTCAACTTACTTTTATTGTCAGTGGGCTTAGCTTAGCTACATAACTTTTGTGCCATTCCCTCCCTTCTGACAGGGTTACCATTAAATGTATAAAGCCATGCTGTATGTAATGCATATTGATGCCCGTACTAACCATGCACGCAGAAACAAGGTAAAAGAACCAGAAACATTAGGGTATTTCAGATTTCAGGACCAAATGCCTCTACCAAATCCTGGTTCTCCTCAAACTGGAACAGTCGGACAGACTTGCTGACACTAGAAACGAAACATGGCAACGGGAGGAGGCTATGTGGCTTTACAGAATAAGTGAGAGATGCTTTTGAATACCTTTTATGGCAGTGCACAGTTCCTGAAGGAACTGGTACATCTGCCAGCTAAGTAACTGCCATCTCTTAGATGCTATATTGTACAGACACAGAGCCTTCACTCACCTGCATTGCATCTGCTTGTTCAGYGGGATTTACCCAGCAAGGCTCTAGGGCTGAGCTATAAGAATGAAAACATCYTCAACTATTTAAATAGACCAAGTTTCTAAGCTTGCTTTCGGCAGAAATCAGGTAGCTCTAATAACAAACAACAAGCAGCAGGAACCAAATGCAGCTTCCCCTCACAATTTGCTCTTATTTTCTCATTCCAGAAAAAGACCACCCAATAAGATGAAGAAATCGCCAGTTGGCAGCTGGCGTTCCTTCTTCAACCTAGGAAAATCATCCTCCGTGTCCAAACGCAAACTACAGCGCAACCCCAGTGAACCCTCAGAAATGAAAGCCATAGCCCTGGCAGGTAAGGGTGCAATTCCAGCTCTCAAAATCAGGTTTTTCAGGAACATCGGCTTCATGTTTACAGCGTGCTTTTATCTCCTTCTAGTGTTCAGGCCATGTATAACATCTTTATTTAACTGCTGCCTTTCCTAAACAGATCGCCAGCATCAGAGGCTTGTGCTCTAGCGGGTCCAGCTCTTGGATAGCTTTTGAAGGACAAATATACAGACGCCACCATAATAAGTCTCGGACTAATTCCTTCTGGCGCTCTTACAAAATAAGAATACATTTCTGACTCCATTTGCTGCTCTCGAAAGACACACATTTAAACTAGATAAAGAAACTTACTCCACAAACTTATTCACGCAGAAAGTTTTACCAGTATAACTAAAGAAGGAATCAGAGAACTTTTTATAGCTGTATCTGATGTATGTAAACTTTTCAGCCCCTTCCATATATAATTTGCTATCTCTTTCCAGATTTAAAAACAAACAACAGTATGTTTTTGCAGTAAAACACACCACAAATGGTCCAGTGGGGACTTTTATCCCAGCTTCTCCCTGGTGCCATTTTCAAATTACAACCTTCATAGTCTTCAGTATAATAAACGCATCATATGCCAATACTTTAAGACCGTCTCCTTGGAGCACTGAAGTTGTACTTGTTTAGTGCTCATAAAAATCAACTGTGTAAAYGTTTGTTTCTTCTCCATTTTCAAGGGGTTTTATTTGCTGTTAGGACACAGTCTTAAACTGATACAACTATCATAGGTATGTCCAGACAGAGTCTGTAGTGAGACRGGGTGGGTAGTTCATTTCCCAGCCTGTCACGTGCACAAGTTACCATTTTGATAGGTTACTTTGCCCCARTCTGTAAAACAAACATCACAAGAATTGATTCATTCATGTGTAGCTGCCTCTTGCGCAGTAGTACAGAATCACTGGTTGGAAGTGTCCTCTGCAGGTCATCTAGTCTTGCCTCCCATGCAAAACAGGACTACATCTATCACTATATAGACAGTAAAGCCTATTAACTGTGGCGCAGGATAAAGGTTTTTAAGGGCAAAAGTTTCTGCAAAGTCAAAAAGAAACAAACCAAACCAAAACCAAACAGTTACGTTCAAGACAGTAGCACTATTGCCAGAAATCCGTTCGTTTCTTCTTGCCACCATTACATAGCCAAATACAAAACACTTCTATAATTCAGCTTTTCACTTTCTCGGTTGCACTTCCTTAGGTGGAAGAGGAGACAGCGGGACTCTTCGCTCAGCTAAAAGCGAAGAATCCCTTACCTCTCTGCATGCTGTTGATGGTAAGACAAAATTGCACCTGTGCTCTCAATGCGTGCGAATTAAAAAAGGCAGTATGACATTACTGACTGCAAATACTCAACAGAGCAGGCCCCCCTACACAGAGTTAAGTTGGACTTGCTAATTAAYAGAGAAGCTTACCCCGCTGTGCATGAGAAACACACTGCAGATCTTTGTTTTCATTCCAAGGTGGGAAAAAAAGCACCCCCCTAGCTTTTTTATTCYTTGACATTTCCCCTTTCTATTCTAAGATGGAAAACACAGCATCAGGGAGGAAAACATCTTCTGAGACTTAAGGCTGATGCACACTTAAACTAGCTTTCCTTTTACAGCCAGCTTGATTTCAGACTAAATCAGACCAGAATACTGCTTAAAAAAAGAGTTTGAGTAAACTTAGTTAACAAACAGTTACTGCTAGCTACATTACTTTTGTGTTTAGAGCTCCCCATGTGAGCATCTTGCACGCTGCCTTTAAACTAAAAACAAAAACAACACCCAGCCATTGCCTCCTGGACAGTAATATTTGACAATAACCCTTCCGTATCTACTTGTTCCTAGGTGAATCTAAACTGTTTCGACCCCGAAGACCTAGATCTAGTAGCGATGCATTGTCCGCTTCCTTCAACGGAGAGCTTTTAGGAAACATGAATCGCTGCAATTCTTACGACAACCTTCCCCATGACGACAGTGATGGGGATGAAGGGCTAATCCATGTTCCTGCCCTTATTTCTCCTCGATCTGCTGAAGACGTTGACCTGAGCCCACCGGATATTGGAGTCGCTAGCTTGGATTTTGACCCCATGTCTTTTCAGTGCAGCCCGCCCCAAGCGGAGTCTGAGTGCCTGGATAGCAGTACCTCCCTGCTGGAGTCAATCGGCATCAATAAGGAGAAGTCGAGCCTAACGAAGAAGGATTTAGAATCAGGCAGCCAGTCTCAGACACCAGGCAGTGCCACGAGCTCTGAGCCAGTGTCCCCATTCCAAGAGAAGATGAGTCCCTTCTTCACTCTGGACCTGAGCCCCACTGAAGAGAAGGCCTCCAAACCCCATGCTTTCTCACCTAAGATGGGGCGAAAGCCCATCAAATCTCCACCACTGACTRCATCGGAACCTGTCTCCTTTGCACTGCCCAGCCGCGTGCCAGAAGCTCTTGGAGGAGCGCCCATCCCATCCAGAAACTCCTCTGCTTCCAGCTGGAGCAAAGGRATTGGCATCAGTGAGATCACAAACAGGTCCCCAACCCAGATGTCCTTGCCCCTGAAAAGCTGTGAAATGGGAGCAGGGGAAGGAGCCCAAGAGCTACAGCACGCCCAGCTAGTGGCTGCTGGCAAACCAGAGTCGCAAGAAGAAGGGGAGAGACCAATGTCAAGCAGTCAGAATAAGACTGTACCCACTGGACACACACAGCCAGGTACAGTGCTTTTTCCTCCATTCTTTCTTTAAGTTCCAAAGGGGACCTGCTCTCAGAAAAAGTCCTTCTCTGCGTGCCTTTTAGGAGAGGGGATTGCCCATCAGTTCTGATCACAAGTGTCTTGCAGGGCTGTGCAGATCAGTAAGGTCTTAACAGAAACCTCTGCCTTCTCCCTACATCACACAAATCTTGGATATTTGCCATAGCACTTTATATACCACTTTTTTTTTCCCCATCCTGTCATACATGAAAGTCTATAGCATGTCCTTCTAAATCATTTCAGCCAAAAGACCATCTCAGACTTTTTTTTTTTAATTAAAAGTCTGCCAACACTTGAAGAAGGGACCTTTTTGCCCAAAACCTTATGATCAAAATTGTATAAGGGTATCTCATTCTCTTCTACCTACTTCCTACCTCTCTAGAAATRCAAGAGGAGCCTTTATAGACAATCTCTTGTGTTTTTTTCTTTTTTGTGATGAACTGCTGTGCTATTGAGCAGCGTTTGCATGTGGGACAGAAGATACAGTATTTCGCATCAGAAGGAGTTGCCACTGTTAAAGTGTGGAAAGCATCTATTTTTTATAATAGTCATTAAGGTTAGGTCACTCTCCTTATTGGGTAACATAAAATCACTCTCTCTCTCAATTTTCCCCCCATTAGGAGCAGTTGCCCTCGACTCCCCCCAGGATCCTGTTCCTGTCAGTTCTGTGTCTCTTATCCCTCCTCCTCCTCCGAAAAACGCAGCGCGCATGCTAGCCCTAGCGTTAGCYGAGTCCGCACAGCAAGCATCCGCTCAGTCTCAGAAAAGGCCAGGAGATGCTCATTCTGAAAGCACAAATTACGGAGAAACTGAAGCTGGTACAGCTCTAGAAAAGCTCCATCTCAGTGCTGGTGYGCCAGACAAGCTCCACCTGTATACTGGTCTGCCCGAGAACCGACTTCATTTCCAGACTGGTGCACCAATAGAGCAGGATTTTCAAGGTAGCAGCACACCTGGGGAGCAGAACCACCTGCCAGGTGCACCTGGAAACCGGGACCCCCCACCTCTCCACACTGGCATGCCTGGGGACATGCCTGCTAGCAGAGATGCAGAGCAGGAGCAGCCCAACTTCCATCCTGCTAAAGCAGGGGACAAAGATCACTTCCCCCCCCACGCCGGGGACTGGGACCACACRCACCAGCACCCAGGCGCATTGCCCGACTGGGAGCCCCCCACAGCAGACTTGGCCACAGATAAGCCCCACCTCCGCCCGTGCATCTCTGCAGACAAGCACCACATTCCTGTCTGCAMAGCCGAGGACAAACTTCAGTCTCCTCCCGTGGTAACTGCTGGGGAGAAAACCGCCCTGGCTTCAATGCTGTATTTAACAACCATCCAGACAACAGCGACYGAGCCTAACCGTGGGGCAGCGGGTCCGTGCACAGCTCAGGCAGATGTCATTGCTGCAGCTGCTCCGCGCACGCTCACAACCAGCCAGCCAGCACCGTCGCAGAGGCAAGATTACCAGTCAGCAACGGGACAAGTGCCAGCCGCCTCTGCGAAAGCATCGAGTAGTTCCAGTCAGGTAAGCGGATGCGCCCTCCCGCCTTGCGTGTATTTGCAAACGCAGGATCTGTGTACAGCTAATCTGTAATTCTAGAAGGTCGAGCCCAAAGGAGAGTTGGGCTCARATCCAAACGGGAAGAGGCAGGGAATCCCCTGGTTACTGGAAGTTGCGCGTGTACAACAGAGGCACAGCCTTACAGGGAAGCATCACAAAGTTTCCTAAGCGAAGACCTGGGAACATCCTGATATACTTGCTTGCATTGGTTTTAAGGAAAAAAAAAAAGTATACACTGGGTTAACTGATRCAGGGAATGCTAGTTTAGAAGTGCTTGAAAACGGTAAGAATTTTTGCATCCTCTTTTCACCGCAATTGACAATCCTGTTCCAACACTTTAATAAAGCAGGTCAGGTTGAGGGTGTGGGAGTTAGACATGGAGATGTTCACTCAGCATCCAGCCACCTGCTGCCAAGGAAACATGCACAACTGCCTTAGACACTGTCGCCACCTTCAAGGAAGCGGTTTCTGCAGTATTACGCTCCTTACCTCTGCTTGGGATGGCATGCAGAGTTCTAAATCCATGTGCATTTTCACAGAGACAAGTACATTTATAAGCCAAGCACGTAACAAAACACTCGGGCCCCTGTGCAAGAGTTTTGACCTGTTCAGAGAGAGACAACCTCCTCCTCCCCTTTCTGCAGTTTGACATTTGCAGAAAGAACACTCGGGCTCCTCGGCCACAACGCGTGACAGGTCCTGAAAACTCGCTCGCAATCGCCCAGAGGCGGCATCTTGCCCTTGCTGTCAAAGGGCACATAAACATCCTTTCTTCTACAGCGAGCAGAGCTAGGTCTCCACAGCAAACAAAGCAGGCGTAGAAGAGTTTACATTGAATTAGCCTGTACAAACATCTCCGAGATTGTACTACAGAATGGGAGGAAGATGCTTGCCTCTAACTTGCACTTGTTTCTTCCCTATAGGTACGGGGTGCAACAGCACCTGAAAAGCCACCTGAGCCTGCTCCCATTTTTGTCTCAGAAAGCAATTCTACCATCTGCGGCTCCTCGTCCATGCCCATGGGTCACCAGAGCCATTTGGAAAAGCCTCGGGAGACGATGAGGGCTCCCCCATTGCACATGCGGTCTGAGTCAGTCCCCACTCACTCCTCCTACAGCTTTACACCCCCCGTCCCACCCGTGAGGACGCTGGAGAGCAAGATTGCTGCTGCCATGCACTCGAACAACACGGACGCCATCAACAACTCCAATTATCACGCCTTTCTGGCTTCCTCCATGCTGGCCTCCTCAGTGGAGGAAGCTTTGCTGCCACCACCGCCTCCCCCACCCAAGCACACTTCCCTGCAGTCCGTGTACGTGCCGCATCCCAAGCCAGAGAGCATTCCCGAGTCCTCTGGGCCAGACAGCTACCTGCACCACAAGCCAGCTTCCACCCATCAGTACAGGCCGGAGAGCGTTCCTCCTCACATCTCCTACCACAGCAAGCCCGACCAGCACCAAGCCTACCCTCCCAGGTCGGAGACGCCCACGTCTATGGGCACTCGCTACAACACCTACACGAGCCAAGGGAAGAGCACATCAACTCTCCACTCCAAGCCTCGCAGCCGGACAGAGTTTGTGTCCTCCGTGAGCCCGACTGGCCTGCGTAACACCGGCTACGCGGAGGATGCACCGCCCTACCCCACCATCCGAAGGGTTCAGTCGCTGCACGTGCCCACCCCCGCTGCCGCTGCTATCCGCTCCGTTCCCATTTCGCGGACTGAGGTGCCTCCAGACGACGAGCCGGTGTACTGCCCGCGGCCCCTCTATCAGTACAAGCCATATCAGCCCCACTCCGACTACCACGTAACTCAGCTGCAGCCTTACTTTGAGAACGGGCGGGTGCATTACCGCTACAGTCCTTACTCCAGCTCTTCTGGTTCCTCTTACTACACCACTGCTGATGGGAGCTTTTACGACCTGGACCCCTACAGCACCATGCGGGCCAGGCCATTCCACCCCCTGCCCAGCCGAGACTTCACATCCTACGCCTCGCGGCTTCAGAGCAAAGGTCTGTACCGCTATCCTGGCTTGTCCGGCTACCCTCGGGGTGGCCTCATCAGCCACCTGACAGGTAAAGAGCACAGCTTTATCAGCAGAGATGTGCCTCCTGCCCCGGACATCAAACATACGTACATGTCGTGGGACCTGGAGGACATGGAGAAGTACCGCATGCAGTCTATTCGCCGGGAGAGCCGCACGCGCCAGAAGGTGAAAGGGCCTGTGATGTCCCAGTACGATAACGTGGCCCCTCTGCTGCAGGAGGAACTGGGAGGGCTGGATGTCATTCACTTGCGCAGCAAGTCAGATCCTGGGAAAACTGGCCTCCTCACTGTGGCAGAGGGGAAAGAGGGGAGGTACCCGGCGAAAGCAGCTACGCCCGACGGGGATGAACGTTACTACATGCAGCACGCTGAGCCAGAGCTGGACAGAGCCCACTACCACGGGGCCTACGGGAACGGGCAGTCGGAGAAGCCGTCCCTTCCCCAGAAGCAGAGCAGCATGCGCAACAGGAAGCTGCACGAGCCAGGCTGCAACCCAAACGAACACAGGACGCACTTGCAGCAGGAAGCAAGCCATAGGCAGCCTTCCGAATCCAAAAACGGGCCCCCTTATCCTGACTACAGGCCTAAAGGTGGTCCGGAGCCCTCTGAGCCCATCAGTTACCAGCACTCGGGCGGGAAGTACATCCCGGCAAACCAGGAAACCCTGAGACTGAACCACAAGGAGGTGAGGGTAGCAGAGGACAGGCCAGATTTGGAAAGGTCTCGAGCCAGACCAACCGCTTCCATGGAGAAACACTCCAGAGACTGCTACAAAGAAGAGGAGCACACCGCCGCCCCCATGGCACCACCGCCGAAGCCCGAACGGAGCCACAGCCTCAGAATGCAGCACCCCGAAACCATGGAGAGGGACTCTGCCCTCCTCTACCCGTACCAAACGCTCGGGAAACGCCAAAGCACTATGACTGTGGTGTCCCAGTATGATAATTTGGAGGATTACCATACCATGCCTCAGCACCAAAGAGGGGGCTATGTTGGAGGAGGGGGGTTTGTGCCCCCCGGGTTTTCCCACGTGCACAGTAGAACTTACGCCACGGCCCTGGGCCAGGGGGCTTTCCTCCCAACGGAGCTGTGTTTGCAGAGGCCGGAAACGGAGGTCCACGTTGAGTGAGCTGGTGTGGGGGGGAAGGAGGGATAGAGTCTAAGCAGCCTCTGCTGGACAGTGGACTGTTTTATTTTTTCAGTGACGGAAAAAAAAACCCTGCCCCGATGAGCAAAGCAAACCCACCTTCAACCCCACCCCTACCAGCCCACCACTCACTGTTTTTATGTAGTAGAGATTTAGCTTTTTCATGTAGTTTGAGACAACTGGAACGATAGGGCAGGCTGTTGGCATGCAGAAAGATTAAAAGATAGACCGTCGCCAGAGAGGCAGAGCAGAGCTGAAAGAGATGCTGTTGGGGCAGGGGGGAAGGAAAAGAGGTTTTTCCTTCCCCAGATTTGACTCGGGCGGTTACCACTGCTTCCTCACAACGCCTCCATAGTCCTGTGCATGATGGACTGTGCATGCAGCTGTTCTTGTAAATCCCATGTGTAGTAAGTTGCCCTTCCCATGACTAGCTTCCAAGGAAGGGTCTCAGTGACGCACCTTGGAGGAACCACTGTTCTGCCCCCTGTTGAGGTTACGCAGCAAGAGCGGGCTAAGAGCTGGGGGGAARGACGACCAAGTATTTTCTCCCAGATAAATGCCAAGGTCCTGCCTCTCCCTGGAAAATTATTGCTTAGGCATAGTGGATCCACCTGAACTGCTTTGAAGTGGGTTGGAGCCCGTTTTGACTTCACCTGGTGGAATAGGCTTTGAAGCAAGTTTGAAGTACAGCGCACTTTTTAAATTGCTTGCTTAAGAAGCTGCTTCCAGCTACAAGAAATCAAATTACTTTAAATTTCTGTAAATGGAGGCCAGCTATAGAAGCCAAGCAGGGCAGGTCTGCATTTCTCATACCCAAAGAAGAAAAAATAAAAAAAAGAAGTTACACACACAGCACACCCATTTCATGCCAATTCCTCTTTACTGCTAGGCTATCTACAGTCCAGACAACTTAATACCACGTTGTGGCTGGCCAGACGGCATCATCTCTCTACAAAAAAAATTCACTATAGCATTATGTCCAGCTTGTAATTGGAGCACAACTTACCAGCTGGGAATGACTGTGTAAGTGCCGAGCTACCTGCATGACCAGATACTCGCCCTAGGCCAGATCCTGCTGCTCTTAGATCAGGGAACGCTCCTATTGACCTTAAACCGAAGGCTCTACAGGACACGGCTTTCTGTAACCTTCTAGTTCTGTGCTGGCAAGGGAATCCCTGTGAAGTTGTGGCACATACAGAGTAGTTACATGCTGTCTGTGCACTGTGAAATAGTATTGCCTCCCTTATTGCAAGCGTAGATCATACCAGTATTCAGTTAGCAGTAGGGACAAAAGGCCAGTGCACTCCTTATAATACACCACTAATGTTGTCCTAGGTATTTAAAAGCTTTCCGCACTGCAAAAGAAGCCAGGCAGCCTCTCATCTGCAGCCTCTCAGACTTCCCAGAACTCACTACCACCCCACCTTATAAAGCACATCCACCTCACTAGAGAGGGCTTGCGAGCAATACTTGAGATTTAGGAGTTTTTAAATGCTCACTGATAAATACCAAGGCCATTCCTGTTCTGTTTGGTTGAAGAACTTCTCTACCTGTTTTGAATCTCTGATGTCTTATTAATCTGGAGGTCCTGCAGTTAGCGCACAGCTGTGAAAGCTAAAGGGAACTTGTATCGGATGCTTTCTTGAACAAAAATTTCATGGCTATTTTGGGGCTTTTAAATCATAAGGAAAAACTGCTTCTAGTAGCTAACCAGGCTTTAGCTGTTTGCTTCTTTTAACCTTGTAGCCTTGTCTGGGGCTGTTTCAGTAACAGTACCTTATGGTCCTACTTTATTGTGCAATGCTATTGTTTTAAGCATTTTGTTTAGAAGAGTTGTTCTTACGTGTTATGGAAATAAATTTGGCAGTCAGAAAAAAACAAAGCACTGTGATCCAGGTTGCCACAATCCCCTTGTGACTAATGACCAGGTAGAGGGGTTTGTTTCTTTGTGGGGGAATGTTTTTGTAATGTTTAAGGAAAAAAAAACATATATATATAGAGAGAGAGGGGGCCATTAGGTGAGCCACACTGTGGCCATCCTGTCTACATTGCTAGCTAATTCCTTAGTAAAGGCTGAACAACCCACACTCCTTGGTGCAAGCTAGCCAAGGGAGTCCGGTTTAAGTACATGCTCTCAATAGAGGTGTGTATTTTTATTTTATTTGGGGGGGGGGGAACACTGCCACTAGTCCTCCACCATTGTAGCACAGTCTCCCCACCGCTGCCCATTACCTGCTAAGGTCTCCAGTTGAGGCAGGGACATGCGTTTGGTTCAGGCTATTTGGGATTCAGGTAATGAGAGTTGTAGGTCAAACCTCTCTCTCCATGAAAGCCTTAACTCCCCACTCCTGCCCCCCCAGCAACTCTCTTCCTCCTTAACCTCCGTTTTGGCCTTACGTTAACCAGGACTATCCTCCTACGAGGGGGCTGAACTTGGCTCCCACCAACTGTAAATGCCTCTCTGGATTTTCCTGCTCAAAGCCACTGTCTCCCTCTAGGTATCAGGTGCCATCCCTGGACAATTTCTGTTCCTTGTAGTCTTTTGCTACTACTGCCCGAGCCTGGGCTCTTCAGCTCCCTGCATTGTACAAAGTGCCAGGTGCTAAGCACCCTCTCACCGCAGAGTCCCCCCACTCTCCCCTCAAGGAAGACAAAAGCTTTCAGCACCTCTCAGAAACAGCTCCCAAAGGCGCACATCTGTACACCTAGATGGCTGCTACAAACAGCCTTCTCTAGGGAGGACTAAGGTCTCCGTTAAAAAAAAATAAAAATGCTAAATAATCCAGCTTCCTCCCATCCCTCTGTGCACAGTCACATCATCACGTACTTTGAGGGCTGCAGGCTCTCAGAGTGCCCAAACCAACTTCTGCACGCCAGTGTTGGGCCACAAGTACAAAACCCACAAGGTTAAGGCATCAGCTTTTCCTAAACAATAACACAGACGCGCACCCTTCTCTCGGTGTTGCCACTGCCCGCAGCTTGGGCACCTAGTACGATTCAACCATCATCCCCACGTCCACCCCATAAAAGCCATATAGTGAACTATGCAGTTCTGCTCTTGCACTGTGGTCAATCTGAGGCTCATTAGCAAGACAGTTTCCCCATCCCCACTGACTGATTCAAGTGAAGGCAGAATCACAGCTGAGGAAAAAAAGGGCACTGGGCATCAGAGCAAGGAGGGGAGGTTACWCCAGATGACTAAATAAGGTGGATGATATGGAGTTAGGAGTTCAGTTCTTCGCATCCTAGCAGGGAAACAGGAGAAAGCAGGGGGACAGCAAGGCAAATAATATTCAACTGCAAGTCCAGTTCTGCTCAGGTTAAGTAATCTATTGCCTAACCTTATCCCCAGCAACATGACAAGCAGCTATACTTTTAAGTAATTCCCTTATACTTGCCAAAAGCTATCTGCATTTTAAATTGCCGCTTCCCAAGTTTCCAGCTGAATTTCTCCCTAGTGCATGTAAGAGTTAGGGTCCAATAATGTCCTCCAACTCCGGATTTCCACCTCCACCTTGGACTAGAATGTGTATGACCTGTGGGAGACCTTTGTTGGAGAAGGGGGAGTGCAGATGTTAGGTGAGTAACTAGGACCTAGCCCCTATAAAGTCTTAAAGCATTAATTTACAATTTTTAAAAGTCTTATCAGGTGAAATCTATATGCATATTTGACAAACACCCACAACTTTGTGCCTACGTCTTTCCAGAGATCCTCATTTTACCTTCATCACTTGGAGGGGGTCAGTAAGGATTGCACAGTGGTAGTAAGTTGCTACACAAAACCAAAACCAAACTTGAAAACATGCTGTTCCTCTTTAACCCCAGAAAGGGACAGAACCTCGTGTGTACTCTTTGCCATTCATCAGTACGTTGACTGGAGTGACGTGTTAGGAAATCTGGATGAGATCGTTTTACTTTCTTTAGTTAAAGGCGGCTTAGGCATGCAACTCTTCCAGAGCCTCGTGCTACAGAAATCCAATGTTGAAAGGCATGGTCTGGTTTAAACATACATACGGCGTAATACCTTTGTGTGCAGAGTCTTGCCTTGTCCAGTTCGGTGGGGGGTGGGGGGTGGAGGGCAGGGAGAAGAGGGTTGTTTTGCAGTTCATTTTCCTGCTGTAGAAAACTTGATTTTTCTTTCCCTGAGCCGCATGAGAGAAGCGTCCCAGAAAGTCTTGGGTTACCTTCAGAGTTCCCTTCACTTTAATTTATATAGTGTCTTTTTTTTGTGAACTGGTGTAAAATGTATATGCTGACAAGCTCATGTATTTTTATGTAAATATTTTTTGTGGTTTCCCCACTGCCCTTCTCTGTAAATATTTAGAATTCTCATTCTTCTCACCTTGTATGATGCAGATGTGGTTTTGTTTGTTTTTTATTTGTACTGTAATGCAACAATCCAGACTGAGGTGTCTTGTGGTATTAAACAAAAGCAACAGTCCCACTGAGCCCACACTCAGATGTACAACTTGACAGCATTAATCAAGCCAGGTTAAAAACTATTCCGTTGTGTTCGTGTGTATTTGTGCCTCTGCTTCATTAATTAATAGTATATTAAAAACTGGGGGGGGGGGGAACAGCTTAGAGCCATGCACTGGAGGGATGGTGGCAGGTATCTCTGAAGACAAAGGAGGGGGTGACTTTGACTTCGTATTCGTCTGCTAAGGCTACTGCAAAATTGCTCCCCATAGGCCCCTACCACTGCTTATCTGTTCAGTCACACCTGAGGCATAACCACTTCATTAAAAAAAAAAAAAAAAAAAAAAGAAAAAAAAAAGAGGAAAAAACCCACCCACAACACACAACCGAGCAGAAAATGACATGGCTTTCCTACTCTCCCTTTCTTCTCACCTAGAATGACAGTGCAAGGAGAAACAGTGTGGCTCTCGCACCGAAGGTGGAGGGGGCAGGAGATAACAGATGGCACAGGCCACCTTGGCCTTCAGAGCAGGCCAGGGAGGGGATTTTGGCAAAGGAATACTGTTCATAGTTAATTAATAGCAGAGGATGATTAAAAGAAATTAATCCAATCTGCTGTTTTTAAACACTGTAAGAGGGTCTTTTAGTAGAATAGTTATGGTTGAAAAGGCTGCTATCAGCTCTATTCCCCACTTCCAAAGCCCGCCTAATAACCCGTTGTCCAAGGACCAGACTAACTCCTTCACTCGCCATGCTGAGCCTGTACATCACTGTACGGGGTCATTTACTATCATGTATGTTCATCAAGAGCAGCAGGCCTGGATAACCTTTCATGCGAGCACAGAGAAGCTAAATTTGGAGTTAGGGCCGTAAACGCAGATGCCGTCTGCGGGGTATTTGCAGCATCCTTGCGCTATTCACTGGGCACTGCCGGACGCACGTTCTAACAGAGCTTTTAAGTCACCTTGTGAGTCCAGGTATTAACAACCCTTATCTCAGTCTGACAAAGTATCAGGAAGAGGGAGGGTATTGCAAAATTGAAGTCCGTTAACCTGAGAAACCGGGCCCTTAAGGGAAAGGATGCTACTGACAAAGTGCATGCTTTCCTTGCTTACTTACGTTTGTGTCCGACGATGCTGAAACCCCTGCTCTCTCGGTGTCCTCCGCTCCCAGCTCCTCACTTTACAATTCAGGTCTACTTACTAACCTGCATTGCAGTCTCCTCCACTAAACATTAGTGTTCCTGTAGGAAAGCTCCTTTCCTACCATGGGCCTACGTCTGCAGTGAGCTGAGCGACCCGACCACTTCTCTGTTGTTTGATTTCTGCTAGGCACAGGGAATTCCTGCTGCTCCAGGGCAGCACAGAAGGGACAGGAGGACCTTAGGAAGGTTGCTGGGCAAACCAAGTCCCGTCCGACATTTGAAGACAAGCAATACCTCTCCTACTGCATAGCTGCACTGACAGGAGCACGCACCAAGTTCTCTGCTGAGTTCCCTCCATGGGAGGCCCTGCTGCCATATCCAGACTTGCACAAGAACCAGACAGGCTTTCACATACCTCCATGTGACCCCCCCATGCTCACTGTCCACCCCGGCCCCCTACCTGTGCCTGATGAAAAGCCACCTGCTAATGCCTCTATCACTGAGGTTGTCCTTGGGGCCGGACACTTCAAAGTCAGAGCAGAAATCAAGGATGAGTTAGCAAACAAAAGAAGAACAACAACAACAATCTCCACTCTTCTGAAGTCCATTAGACGAACACATTTCAACTTCAGCTCCTCAGCAGGGAGCTGCTTACTCTGCCAGTTTAACAAGAGTACCGGAAAATACAGCCCAGATTGGATTTGCTGAAGCAAGGAGAGGCATCCACCTCCCTTTGCTGCCAAAGCCTTTGGACATGCAGTGGCTATCCACCCCAGGAAAAGGGAGAGCTCCTGCTTCACCTTGAATTCCCTCTAGGAATTCACGTCTCTGGGTGCCCAAGTCCCACAGGAACAGGTTCGTCCTGGCTCCAGCCACCTCCCCGCCCAACTCTTTTTTCCTCCCCTCCTGCAAAATTGCTAACAGACACCCAATTTGATAAGGTGTTTCGTGGCAGCACAACAGATTTCCTGCACACTATGTTCACTGTCAACACATCAGGTCCATGATTAAACAGATCCCAAATGACTCAGGTTTCTGGGTGAGGCAGTAGCAGAGACTTGAACCCGCTGCTTCAAGGAGCCTCCCAAGAACTCGCATACCACCTCCCCGCCTGCTTTGGCCCAAAGCCCTTCTGAACGGCGCCCTGCTCTCCCAGCCACCAGGGACATTTCCTTTAATAACTCTCTCAACATCACAGAGCCAGTGTGGAAGGTACAGACAACGCTAAGAGCAGTTTTCAATTGCATAGCCTCAGTTTTCTTCACAGCATTTTCAGACAAAAACAAACAAAAACAAAATGAAGACACTAGTCTTCTTTCTGGCAGCCTTTTCCAAGTTGTACCTCCTGGTGGAGATTCATTTATAGAATAGAGCAAATAAATAAATAAGCACAAATTTAAAGCGTCTAAGGACCAGCAATACCATACTCATAAAATTTATTTTCCTGAAGAACTGTCTCCACCAGGTAGCGCTGTTAAACCACATTTGCTGTTAAAAGTCAGCTTTTTAGACCATTTAAAAGGATTACGTTCCATTCTAGTAGCTTCTGTGTTCAGGTCTCTTGTTCCCGATATCTACGGTTGGATTTTTTAAAAAAGATCTACTGAATAGTCAGCGCTCCGGCAGAACACATGCAGTCCCCCGAGGAGCTCTGCTCCCCTTCACAAAGCTATTCCAGCCACAAAGCACCCCACGCGGAAAGCCGAGTTAATCACTAATGCTGAAGCAGCCTTTCGAGCCCGCTTTCCAAACTGAAAAGCCGGCTGCAGACCTAAGCAGGTCTTTGCTGCTTTTCAGAGAACTCATCAACTGCTAAGGACTCCATCCCCACAGGAACACCGTAGTACATCTGCTTATCATCAGAGGCACCGGCAAAAGTGCAATTCAACACTAGAAGTGTCATCCAGCAACAATAATTGACATTAGAAAGGCAGGGAGGAAGCAGCGCTGCTCAGTCCCTGCCTCGTCTCCTTTCTCCAGCTGGCAAGGACGCCCTGCTAAGATTCATTATCAGCCCGCAAGTACCTAGAAGACCCCCAGTCACAAGCACCAAGTCCAGCACCTGTCAGAGCAAAGCTTGCGCGAATGCGAGAGGCTCTCAAGTCGCACAACGAGCGGTGGCAGGGCACAGGGTGCAACCTGTTGAACCTCCCTTCCCAGCACAGGACTGGGCACGAGCCAGATTCGGCTTCTCACCTCCACATTAATCAGAGACTGAGCATCTGCTCTGGGCAGACCCTCCCCCCAGGTCCCAGCAGAGCAGCGAAGGGACCGGCAAGCAGGAAGTGCTGCAAAACGGTGGCTGCCGGTGCCCCTCGTGAGCAGGCCTCGACACAAGTTTGGCCCCGCAGCACGAGAAGGCAAGAGGGACCCAACGGGTCACATTTATCCCCCAGGATTTTGCCCTATGGGGCTTCCAAACCACACCCCACCCAACCTCTCAAATCACCAGTTAAACAAACTACAGAGCACAAAAGCAAAGACGTTTCCTGCTAACAGCATCCATTAAATAAGGCAATTTTAGCTTCATTGTGCATTGCATCAAGTCTTTCCCTGCCTGTCCACATGCTACAGGCCAGCCCGTTCCTTAAGTCTGTCATGAGCATCTTTATCCTCAACAAGGTCCAGATCCACCGATCCCTCCCTGGCCCATGGGGCCAAAGTAAATTAGCAGCCTCCAGACAGACACCCTTGACTTCAGGCATCAAGTCTGTACTTTTGGGGCCTAATTAGCAGCCAAGACAGGCTTCTCTTATGGTATCTGCCTCATCACCTGTCTGGAGAGCTTCTCCTGCCCAACACAGGCCTCCTCCAGGCTCACGGCAGAGCTGGTGTCCAATCTGTCCTGTCTGTACGTCTGTCACTGTGGCAATCCCTGCCGCTGCCCTTCGTATGCAAACGCTCGCGTTGCCTGTTACATGGGCCAGCACCTCCGGAGGACCACGGAAGAGACCGAAGCAGACCGATTAACGGGGGATGAGGGGAAGAGAGAGGAGGAAGAGCAGAGATCCTGTTACAGCCCGACTGAATTTATTTGCCACAGGCTGCCTTTTTTTTTTTGCACAAAGAAAAGTCAGTGTCATACCTTTCTAATTACCAAAGGCAACAGGAAGGAGCAAGATCCCTGTACAAAAGGGCTGCTAACCTCAGTAGYGGCTGTATATTTAGAAAGATGCAAGGTTTGCAGGAAGCGTGTGACGTCTTCGAAAGGGGAGCAGGTTTCAGAGGGGGCAAGGAAGGTTTTCAAGTAAAAATGAATTCATCCATTTTTCAAACATCTAAGAAGCTAGAGAAGAATATTTGACTCTAGCAAGTGCTGGAGCTTTATGCATTATTCAAACGTCATGAATGTTTGAAGACGGGAGACCTGGAAAGCTTCAATGAGAACAAGTCACCTGGCAGGTTTCCAGAGAGGAAGCGTGGGTGATCTATGTCATCCAAACGGAGGCTGGGAGGGTTTTCGTAGCGCCTGTCTACGGTCTGTACCTCGGCACTGTGCAGCAGCCCCATCTTCCCTCTGCTCCTAGACTACGCAGAGAGCGAGAACTACCGTGCAGTGAACTCTGTGCATATCTAGGGAGAAATTATTCCTGACCCACAAGTGTTAAACACAGCTAAAAAGCAAACTAATACACTGAAGCRCAGTAGTGAAGCGGAAACCCAGACCTGAGTGCAATAGCAAGGGGAATACAGCAAGTCCACAACAGCTATGCAAGTAAAACCCTATTCTCCTCTTCCTCCAAATCAGCACTCGCCCTCTAGGCCAGACGATCAATAGGAATATTCTAGGAGAACTTTTCTCTGCAGCACTTCAAATTCAAACAGGATTAAAAAAAAAAAAGAAGAAGAAAAAGAAAAAAAGAAGTGCCAGACAGGGCCAGGATTTCAGACAGGCAGGCAGGCTGCCAGCAGAAATACCTATGGAGACCAGGACTTGTTCTGGAGGACTGAAAGACATCTGCCTTGCCCCCTCTCCACTCTGTCACATGCTTGCCTTTCACAGGTTTTATTTTATTAGCATCTTTTACTTTTCTTCAGACCGTCTTTATTTGCTTATCTCCTGGGGATTTTAACAGCCACCTCACTTAGTGCCTTTTGTTTGTTTTGCACTTTGGCTTCTTTTCTCTGAATCCACTTCACTAACTTCTGCAAGCTTTTCTCCCTTCATCTAGCCCCAAAAGGATGAGGGCTGGARCATGATCTCTCCTCCTACAGCAGCAGTGCCATCTTCAGGAGAGAAGCACGCCCAAGAAAATATGCGAGTACACCCCACTTCACATGGGGACACTAATACACTAGGTATCGAGGTCGCACCAGTATTGACAAAGTGAAGGCTTGTTACTAATAACGCCCAATGCAGTGATTGCTAGCTAACATTTGCTGAGGAATGCAGCAATTTAGAGTACAGAARGTACGTTCACATGCTACAGATCAACCTGGGGATTTTTGTAACAGAGCAGGAGAAAGAACCTCATCTAACCTATTTCCCATTTTCTTTTCCAAAAGAGATGCTTGTACAATGTTAAAGAAGGACCACTTTTTAAAATGAAAAAGTATTTTCTCAGTGCTCAACACAGCTTCAAAAGCAAGAACATTTCAGCAAAACTCCCCAATCCACAAGCTTTTCCCTTCCACCTCAGTGATTATTTTAAGCTTTGGGACGAGCATGGTGGGCAGCATCTCCACTCTGTTGCGAGCTCTGGCCCTGGGGGAAGAGACCGAGGTCTCCCTCGCGGCTGACCCGAGCCGGCTTCCGCAGGAACCGGGCACCACCTCAAACCACTGCTGCTTTGCGCAGCCAGCAGAAAGCAACTGCTCAGACATTTGTTCAGATGTGTTCTCTGGGCGCCCGACAGGAGACGTTGCGGTCTGGTCTGCAGAAGCGCTGAGCGCTTGGAATTGCTACCCAAGTCCAYGAGCTGCGCGGTGACCGCCTGAAGGGCTAACTGAGGTGGTGTACGTTGCCCTGTCAGGTCTCTGACATCTGAAATTTAATTTAACTGAGTAATTTTCGCATTAGGCTTTGAGGCTCAGACAGGTCATTAGCAGAATGGAGAAATGCCCCTTCTTAAGGGCCAGAGAAGTTAATTACTGCTTGTGAGGCATATAGATACCACCATCATAATCCACATCATAAAGCCCGGGAGGAAGTTAACTATTCCATTTTCAGAGCAGGGTTTGAATAAATATAAGGACAGACACAACACCACAGAAAACAAAATCCTGAACAGAAGCTCAGCAAATGAACACCATCCATTCTGCACACCAAGCGAGGCAGGTTGCGAGCTCTGGAAAAAGGATGATGCGGCTGCATAGTTAAAGACTATATCATAATGCATATACACAAAAGGGCAAATTAAGGTTGACCAGAAACCTCTTTTCTGGCAATTCCTAGCTTTTAAGCACTTCACTTTGGAACCTTAATAGCGTGTTTTTTTGTGGGTTTATATTATAGATGCAACCTCTGCACTCTGTTTCTGCACACACATTAGCATTCTTCCACCGAGCATGGCTCTGCTCCCGTCCTCAAATTTAGCAGCCCAGGCATCCTTTTTCTGGCTTTTCTCTCACCTCCTGCAGAAAGGATAATGGAGTAGTGGTAAGGAGGAGAAGGGAGCAGACATGCCTGTTTGGAGTTTCAGACCAGACTGTTAGAAGCTTAAAATTTGAACTGGCCAAATGAGAAGGAAGCTCTGTTGATTTATGTTTATCTACAAAGATGCCACTGGGAAAGAGGCTGTGTCAAAGAGTGATTTAGAGCCCCCACCATGAACAGGAAGAGAAGAAACAAGGAATTAGGATAACATTCTCTTTTCCCTATGGATACTGTGGTTTTCTGGGTGTACCACAAACTCGGATCAGTCTAGAGACGGTCCGTGCTCACCAGGGCTCCTGGAGGGGACTGTGACTTTTCCCCAGGCCTTACCACAGGCTAAGTACTCACAGACAGCACAACTTGCACGTTCACAGCACAGACACATAGATCTTAGGGACTTCAAAAGAGACTGGTCTGCTCCACGAGGGAAGGATTTATTGCTTGTGGTCTCAGACTGAATAAGCCGATAGTCCCAAATTTCATTAATGTGTATTAAATTAGCACTCTCGTACTCAACACCTGCTTGATGTATTCTTATACTACACAGCATCTGACAGCTGGGCCTCTCACCTTGAGCTTGTTCCTCAGACTACTTCCCGATGAGGCAATACTGCAAGCCCGACTGAACGTACGGGCAGCTGGATCACCGAGAAGGCGGACGGTTACACAGAGGTTTCTCAGCTCCCGGGGCACCCACCTCTTCCCATGCCAGCACCGGCAACACTTGCATTTAGGACCCCAGAAGTCAACAGTAATTGGAAGTCAGATAAAGCCAAGATTAAACAGCGACGACACAAAACAGAGGCTCTTTAAGGGCTAGTTTCAAGTGAGTGGTCAGAGTTTTGGAAACGGCTCTTGGACAGCTCAGGAGCCAAAGATTTTCTGCTTCTTACAAAGAACATTTGGCTCCCATCTGGGAGCTCCTGACCAATCTCCCCCTTTAATTACAAGCTCCAGTGAGAATAATGAACTTGCCTGATTACAGTACCTTTCTTACCTTCCCAAGCTTCACTAAGTGCCAATCCAGAGGAGAACCAACATGAAACCCAGGGGCTCTATTCATCTAATGCACCTTGGCTACTAGTCAGAGTTAAATTCGCTCCAGTTCGAGACACAACCAGGACTAGACTTACCAAGTAGTCCCTCCATATAAATGCCCCACTCCCAATAAGTACAGGAAACATCTGTCATGCACACTACTCACTGGAGCACTGGTGAAGAGCGATTTCAAGACACTCCCATTTCTAATTAACCAGGCCTCCTTGGAAAACAGGTATTATCCATTTTACTGATTAAAAAAAAAAAAAGCCTAAACCAAACAAAAACCACAAAGGCCCAAGCTTTGGACAATTTTCCAGGGGTTAAACAGCAAGCAAGCCAGACGTGACACACAACTTCCCAGCTACTACCCAAGAGATCAGTGTTGCCCAGGGTAATATGCCAAAATTTTATATTCCTGGCTTCAAACTATCCTCATAATTTATGACCAATACAAAATGGGTTGAACTTACAAAAAACATCCATAAGTTCCTAGGTACTCAGTGAGGCCCAGTTTTGAGAGCTGAACATTAGCTTAGCTCAGATGGCATCAAGAATTAAGACAGGATCTTCAGAGGTAATTAAGCACCTAATCAATTTTGAGAAGCTGAGCCTCTAATCACTAGCTGGAAATACTAAGTAGACTTATTTCTATCCTACTCTTATACCTGCCAAAAGAAACAAGAGCTACAACACATGCCCAACCTCGCCTACCTTTGAGGTTTGTTTTCCTCCGCCCCCAGGACACACATGCAAAAGCATCCTCAGCACAGGCTTTGATAATCTACAACTGCATCAACACTTGAATGGAAATGCCAAAGCCATTCAGTTTGAAGAGTTTCTGGTTCTTTCTATCCATTAAAGTTCTGTAGAACATTTCCCAACTTAAGTTTTTCATCAAAAAATTTTCATTATAAAAATCCTGACTTTTTCCTAATGAACAAGGGAAGACAAAAAGCTGAAAGCGAGCAAGCAGGAAGATGGGACAGAAGAGCCTCCCCCAAACTGTCAAGTTTTCCATTCAAAATTGAAATTCCACCTTTTTTGTAATAGGCAGACTTGTTTCTTCTAGCRTTTTCCACAGGAAAGACGTTAGTTTTATAAAAAACACTGGAAGACAGCTACTGAGATACTTCAGCTTCAGCTGCTTGTGCCTTAGTTTTGCAAACTGTAAAACAGTGACAACGGTACAGGCCTGCCAAGCACTTCAGACCCTGCTAATGAAAAGGGCTATGCAGGAGCCTGTTCAGCAATAAGTTCCACGTGACAGATGGGAACTAACTCTTATACACACACAACACTTTCCATTTAAACAACCATTAAAATATCTTCTCTGAACCATAATGAACAAATGAGGCAACACTCCTTCCTTTTGCAAGTGAACTTCTGCCAGGTGCCTGGAAATCACCTGTGCTGCTGTACACAGCACAGCAGCCTACCTTTCATGTATGACCTGGAACAAGCRGCAAGAAGTCAAATTACTGACCACCGAAGCCCAGGTGAGCAAGCAAACAAACACTAAAAAAAAGTCACCTGGCCTAGGGCCACCAAGCAGTCAGTATCCATGCTGGAAAACAACCCAGGAATACCGACTCTCAGGTCTTCTGCTCTACCCACTACACCAAGCTATAAATGATTTGCTGGTTCAATTACATTGTCTGCTCTGTTCTTTCAAGGATGAAGTCAGTGGCAAATGTTTTCTGCACAGGGAATCCATTATGGATATTTCCCAGGATACAAGCTGCGCAAGCCAGCTCAGTGTCCTTGGGGGAAGAATTAGGAGAGAAAAGGTGCAAGGAAATAAGACAGCCTATCCTTTTTGTAGCCTTTTAAGCTTCCCCCCCCCCCCAGCTGCTCTGGCCATATCAAATCCCACCCAATCCCCCTGCCATGACTGCTGCTGAACATGAAACCCTGCAGATTGCTAGGGCAGGCAGCGGCATAGCTGCTCTTCTTCTGCTGAGCTGCGAGACTGACTGCGCTCCCGACTGTCTCATTGCAAATCACAGACAGTCTTCCAAACCGAGTTAGGAAGAAATAAGTGCGCTGTACATTAAGAGTGCTGGGAATTATCAATCCACTAAGGAAACTGCAAGAAAAAAAAGAATTACAAAAGAATGACACCTCTTGAGAGGCTTTTCTAGCAGCAATAAGCCCTTCAACTGCATGGGACAGGAGGGCATAGATTAAACTTGCTGTGTATGTCAACAGACGCAGCAAACACCTCGCTGAACTCGGCCCTCTCAGTGTATTACTGGGGCTCAGGAGAACTGGATGCTAATTGCAAAGGAAAGTCAGCAGGTAACATGTAGATATGTGTGTCCAAAGCCTGCAGACAGAAAGAAGAGTAGATCTGATCTCCCCTCTCATTCCTCATTCAGCACATTCCAATACCACTCTAAACCCTGAATAACGACACTTTTCATGTAATTGCGACTTAGAGGCTTACTGCAGAGGACCAAAAGCTATTGCAGGGGAAGAACAGCAGATTTGGGGGAATGGCAGACAGATGGACAGAGAGATAAAGAGGGAGGGAGTGTGTGAAAAAGGAAGAAAACCAAGCAGAAATAGCAGGGCTCCTTACAGCAAGTATTTTCCTACCAAGTGATACTGTATRCAATTTAAATAATAAATGATATCTGCTAAATTTTTAATCCCCCCCCACCATGCTTTCCCCCACTCTCTGAATGATCATCCTGCTGGACACGATCAATGAGACATGCAGCGACCGCACACTGAGGAAGCCTTCCAAGTGCTAGCTCCACCCATGAGTCAAGAGCAGCAGTGGCTCAACAGCACCGGCCTATGCACAAGTTCTGCTCTTTGCATCTATTTCTGGTTACCCACATGGGAAAGTATAAATCTATACTGAAAGCCAAAGAAAAGCTTCAGTGATGACAAAGTGGTCACCTGCTCATCTGAGATAGAGGAATGCAGAAATAAAATCTGGACTTCAGAAGCAATTTGTAACTTCTGGCTTTGGGGTCCAAGCTAAGCTAAAAAGAGATCAAAAACTGCCTTTCTTTCAAGTTAATTCTATACTGCCTTTACATCCACAGACTGAGATGACCTGTGACTTGATTCTAGGATGAGGCAGATTCAGGGATCTGCATTTTTCCCCCTCTGACTAAGAATGCCTGTGAAAGCTGGAAACCTCCAGCTCCTCCCTCTCGCCAACTGCAATTGCTATAGCAGAGAGGACAGATGCCATCTTATCTGCTATCTTGGAAGAGCTGCAGCAAGGCAGAGCTTGCAGCAGGAGGTGCAGGCAGCATCAAAAGGTTGCAAGCAAAAGCTACCTACTTCAGAAGAGGCACTTGTTCAGGGAGAGCTATCCGGTTTTTGCTGTTGTCACCATCTGAAACGCATCAGTCAGACTGTTGAAAACATATGAGTAACCCAGCCTCAACTACCCAGTGCTGATAGGATGACTGGATATCTGACCACCCTGCAGACAGCAGTTACAAAGATCTCATTTCTTTAAACAGTCTCCAAACCAGGGAGAGGAGGAGAGCAGCAGGACAAGGGGAAGAGCTCTGCTCACTAGTCCACCCCGCGTTCCCGCTGCACGCCACAACAGGTCAGCTTTAGTCCCCCAACTAAACAGTAACAGCTCAGGCACCTCGCAGGGAGGTAGCACGGCTTCACGCCTCTATCACTGCAGCTCTTGCCGCTTGGGGCCAACACAGGCGCTATGGGAAGGCTCAACACGATTGCGAACGCGTCGTTATGTGCAGCATCTCACCCTCCCCTGGCTCTGCTGGCGTTTCTCCCAGCAGACAAGGCTGTCCGCAGGATGAGAAGACAGCCCCTGCCAGCCAGGGTTGCCTAAGTAACCGAACGTCAGCTCCAGCAGCCAGCGCTTGGAAGGGTGGGAATGCAACAAGCACCTCACGGAGGACTTGAGCAAGGCCAAGTTCAGGAAACAAAGGCTTGGGAGTCTAGGGAGACAGGGTGGACACCAATGTAGACCCCACTGCAGGTCTTTGCCACCGTACCCAGCTGCAGGTCTTCGCCAGTGTATCCCACAGAACATTTGCCCTGTCACCTTCCCTTCTCCCTTTTCATAAAAACAACAGTAGTGAATTATAGTTTCCTGCAGGAAATTGTTTTTTGTTAGAACTCACGTACACAAAGACACACAAACTTTAAGACCCCTCCACTGGCATTAAAGGAACAGAACGACTGTCTGGTCCAGCCAGGCTGGTACCCAGGTATGAATTTTTATGTCAGCTAAACACGCACCATGGAGAGCTCGGGACATGCACAGTGAGGAAGGTAACATCAATACAGGAGACTTACATTCAGGCCAGGTTCTTCTTTAGACCAGTTGAAGTTTTCCACAAGAAGTTGCATTACAGTGTGCCACTTTCCCAAACACCATTTACCCCACGGAAACTACTCTCCAGTCAAACAGGGTTCGAAGCTCTCAGAGCTACCCAAAAGATACTGCTTAAGCACACAGCTTGCCATAACAGGACAGAAAAATCATCTTCTCTTGTATCAGCCAGTTAGGGGGCAGTTACCTTGGTCATGTCTGTGCTGCAGTTGCTGCTTTCAGTGTCTATATAGACGGTGCAAGATAAGGGTACATTTATACAGCACCAAGAATAACCAGGTCCTCTCTCAGCTAAGACCCCTAAGTACTATCATACCACACACTGAAAAACCTGTGTGGAGAGCCGCTTCTTTCACTTTAAGCTCCATAAATGTCTTTTAGCAGGGAGTTCCACAGACTTCAGGATTAAAAATAATAACAACTTGGATCCATTTAAAAACAGATTTTGTTTTATTTAAGTTCTGTGCCATTCCTGTTTTGCTTTTGTATTCTACCATTCTTGCTGGCTCAGAGATGTGACATGTCAGTAAGAGACTTGGTTCTGCTGAAACCGAGATAGTTTCCATGCTGTGGCCTTTCAAGAGGTAGGAGTCAGGACTAGCCTTCTTCCACACCTCAGTATATATGCCCTCCAGGTCTCCCAAGACAGCAGCAGAGCTGCTGCCAGTGCAAGGAGGAAAGGGCAGGAGCTCTGGCACGCACATGCCGCTGCACTTTCATTATCACAGCTACAACATGCTGCCAAATTGGAGGGGTATTTTTAGACTGGAGAAAGAACCCAGGGATTTATTAGAGGCTTATTAACAGGAAAGTAACACTAGTAGTAGCAGCAATCCCATGTTTCTCCCCTCGTTATACAAATGGGGTTTATTTTCTCTCCTGCTCTAGCTCTTCCAGAAATGGAAATTGGTGCTCTCCAGCCACTGCAAGGGCTCGGGCAGGGTGTACCAAAACCAGGAACCGAGCCTTGGTGCAAGCGTCATGTTACACGCACCAGTGACGATCAGGGCAGATTCAGAGATTGCCCTTCCTTATTCCCTGGAGTATCCTGCTTTCCAGAGACTTGTTTACATGTGGATGCTCAGGGCAGTTAATCTGAATAAGATTTGGATAGATAAACTGAATTAAATCCCCGTGTGGACACATTTACCCAGAATTAAAAGCAGGCTTCATTTAATTTAGCTTTGAAGTAAACAATCAAATTAAGACCACTTTAATTCCAAATAAGAGCATCCATGCTACAGGCTAGTGCAGTTTAATCCACTTTAAATTCACGCTGTTAGTTAATTTGGATTAATTTTCACCCAAGTGTCCCTGTCTAAATGAGCTTGAAGTGAGACTACAGAACAGCCTCCTTGAGCTACTTCCACTAGATGATTTGAAGGCAGCCAGTACGGCTCCAACCTCGACAAGCAGTGGGATCAGGCAAATTGGGGGAACAATTTTAGCTCCTGCAGTGATCAAAATATGACTTGTTTTGCCCCTTTGAGTTAATTTATATATGGTAAAAACACAAATACAAATGCATGTAAATATATGAGACAGATTTTGCCCTTTCCTTTGGGGGGGGGGGGGAAAAAAAAAAAAACAACACACAAGAAGAAACACAGAAATATTAACAGTTCTTAAGTTTTAACTCTCAGTGCCTCTCATCCCACCCCTCCTTATTATTATTATAAGAAGTAACTCAAGTTTAGATAGAAGGCCAGACTGAAAATTCAGAGGGCATAATTTTTAGGGGCCTGACCCCCAGCTGAATTAGGTCCCTGTGCTCCCTACCTGCAATGCAGAAGACTTTCTCTCAGCTGACCTGTGACAGAGGACAGAAGCCCCACAGATAATTAAGTTCTGACCAGTTTTAAGGAAATAAGCAACCGGGAAGAGGGAAGAAGCCCTAACAGCACCCCTGTTGCAYGAAAGGCTTCTGTAGGAGAGCAAGTTTCATCAGGCTTCAGAGAAGCAATATGGGAACTCTGCTTCGAAGCAGAAAACCACAAGAAACCAGGCTTCATTGCTCCTGCTACTCACAGAACAGCTTGTTTAGAAGCTAGTGTCATACATCATGCGCAAATCCTTATAGACAGGCAATCAGTTTATAAACAGTGATTAAGTTTGAGCCTACACTAGAAACTTAATGAACTAGCCCAACTTTTGGACCGATGCAGCTAAATGATCACTTATTTCCTAGCATAAACAAGGCCATAGGTTAAGCACAGCCATTCCATCAAGTACAAGCAGGAAAAAAAAAAAGCATGCCTATTAGTGTCTGAGCTAAGAGAATAATTAGTTTTACCTTTTTCTGTTCACAAATGGTTTGGAGCAACCTAGAATTTCCTTGAATTTATTTATGATGGAAAATTTGCACAATTATTCCTGCAAATAATTAGTTATTGATTGGTAAGTTTGCTCAGGGAAAAGCACTCATAAGTAAATCAATCTATTATTCAAGCAAGATATGTTGTTTGGGGTTTTGTGTCACTGGAGCCACATTTTTGGTCTACTACTCACTAAGCGTAACTCTTCAAATCAGGGGGTGGGGAAGGAAAGTGTTTGAAGTTCCTTTTAAGAAAGGAGTCAGACTTTTCTTTCTCCCCTTCCAGTGAATGTTTTTTCCAGTATTTGCTTAAAAGGTTTTTTCCTGGCAAAAATGTAGTCATTTTATGAATAGTCATAGGAGCATTTTCCCAGCATTTGATTGTTTCTAACCAATATAACAGCGGTAAGAGAGACCTTCATTTCCTTCTGAGCCTGCAGAGCACAGGGACAATTTCAGACACGTATCCCCATTTTCAGAAGCATTTTAGTGCCCTCTGATCTGAGTTCAGATTGTATTTAGCCACTCCCAGAAAAGACGACCAGACTTTCAGTCTGCAGTAATTTAAAAAAAAAAAAAAAGAAAAGCGAGAACTAAACAAATTAGGTGTCAAACTTCAGAGGCTGTGCTTTATGCTTCCCTGTCCTTCCCTGGGCTTCGTCCAAAAGGAGCTGCCAGTATCTGCTGTAAGAGCTTTTAGAGAAAAAAGGCGCGTGCGGGGAGGGCGAAACAGCCTCTCGACAGACCCACATGGTAATGCTGCTCCACATCTGCACGCACATCTGGGAGACCCACAGCACTCGCACACTGGCCAAGCGCATGCAGGTGAACGGCTGTAAGGCAGTAACCAAGGAAACCAATCGGGACCGACATAATTGCTAACGCCAGAACAGCCTAGAAACACGACGTCCTGCCCTCCGAGCACCTCGGATAAGAGCGCAAGCAGCCCAGCACAAAGCCTACCACAGAGACGTCTCCCCAGGTTACAAAAGGGGGAATCCCAAGCAAAACAGTAGGTCTCTGAAGACCCACACCAGTCCTGCGCTGCGGGAAAAGGGARGAAAACCACAGCTTTACGCGATCGCTTTTGCCATAAGCGTTTAGTATGCTGAAGGCTTCCAGTTTGCAGAGGGAGCAGACTAATTCTCCAACTCACTAAGCTTTGCATCAACCAAAGTCTAACAGCAGGCAGACTGACCTCTTGCACGCCCTCATGCCCCGATCTGTGGAAATGCAAGAAACACAGGTTGGCAGGAGGCAAGCACTCTGCTCCGTGCCACGTTTTAATAGCAATGAGCTCTGGATCTAGCGACCTGGAAGTCAGTCTGTCCATAGTCTGCTCCAGAGTCTCTCTCTGCATGGCCTATGTGATAATGATAGAGTATAGCTTTCCTTACCGCATATCTAATGTTAAAAGTCATCTGGGCATGCGTCCTACAGCAGCAGTGGACACACTGGTCCAGCTGCGTTGCCAGCCGTTCCACAATCTTTAAGTGAATATTGCTTTTAAAGGTTTTGTAAAGCTACCAGGTACAGCCCTCTCCTACCTCTCTGGGCTCTCATGATTTTAAGTGTTACTCCATCTCCTTCACGTCCTATTTCCCTGCCCATCCCCCATCTATCTGGCAGCATTTCTTCAAATATATGCAACAAAAACTTCTAGAAGCATTAGTTTGTCCTGCTCCAATCCTGAGAAATATTAGCCTGAGGTGCATTTCTGGAAATTACCCAGCCCGAAACCAGTGGTGTTTGTTAGCACAAATGCCTTCTACAGACCTTAAGGATTCATCTTCCCTCCTTCCCACAACTGCACCGCCATTCTTAGCGTCAAAACCAGCTTTAGTCCTTATTCTGTTCAAGGATTCAGGCAAATCAGTATTACCATGCCATGATGGGGTCAAAAGAAATCCGCACTTGCTGGCAGAGGAAGTAATTTCTCTAGTCTCCCTCTTTAAAAGCTGTGTTGTGAAAAATAGGAAGAGCTTCTTTTGGAGAGGTAAGAGATAAATATTCCTTTAAAGGAAAATATTCCTTTGCGAGTCAAGTAGGAAAATTACATTTCAGCACAAAGCAGCCCTCTCTATTAATCCCATGCCATACTATTAGTTAATGCTGTTAGCTTCCAGTATCATTACTATCCAGACTGACAATGCAGATCTGGTCTGCAAAGGAAGACCAGTGTTGAAGTACCAGACACGAGAAGATCTATTTGCACAAGCACATCGTCAGTGGGACTCGGCCTTAGATCAGCGTTAGGGTACTACAGATCCCAAGCTGCACCTTTGCTGATCAGGAGTCACAGCACAGCCCTACCCTTTCCTGCCTGCTGTTCTCACTACCTGCCGGGTGCTCTTGGCTGAGTCACCCTATCTTTATGCCTTTGTTTACTGTCAGGGGACAGACCACCCCTTACAAGCATGTCTGCACATATGCCAACCCCAAACGACACTCATCTCTGCTGGAAGTTTCAGGGGTGTGTAGAAAAAGCAGTGACTCTAAACACACAGACTTTGAGAGCAGATAGCATGAAACCGAAATCTGTATTTCACAAATCCAAACGTCATTTCACAGGCAATTTATCCTCACATTAGCATGAGCCCAGAAACTGAACTTCAGAGAACAAGAAATACAGAACTAGCGTATTAATAGGTACATATGCACTTCTATATAATTAGTAACATCTTACAAGGTGCCTTTATATAAGTACCATTAGTACCCTTATACAGGTGGGGAAACTGGGACACAGATGTCCCCAAGGCCACAAGACGACCTGTAGCAGGGTAAGGTAATAGCACTCGGGGCTTTCCCAGTGCAATGCTCTAACTGCCAAGCTACATCAGCTCTTATAGGGTTAATGCTTTATTTCAATATCAATTCATCAAGAAACAATCCCACCCTGCACAGAGGAATATTATTTACTCAGTAATTCTCTCCATAGCTGCTGCAGAAGAGTCCAGTAACCTTAGAAGAAGTCATGACGCCCTTAAGTACCCACAACAACTACCTGTTACAAGCTCTCATGCTGAGCAAGATAATCGTGCTGTTTGTCACCAGCCTCTAACAGAGCAGATCGCAAGGCCAAACTTACAGATCCAGAGTTCCCTGTGCKGTCAGCCAACAGCGAGAAGTGACTTCCATAGCACTCTACTGCTTCATTTTGCATYTCCCATAGCCCAAAACTAACACCAAGAGGAAATCAAGAGGTAAGGGTTGAAGAAAGAAAGAAAGAAAGAAGAAAAAGAAAAACAAACAAACAAAAAGCATCTGTGTGCCCTACAAATATGAAGTCAGAGAACCAAGAGAGTAAGAAAGATCCCAAACCAAGTTAAGTAATATCCTGGATGCTATATAGTGAGGCGATACTTTATAATCTTTAACACACTTCTAAAACATGCTCTACCAAATTCCCCACTAAATTAAATGGGCYCATTGCCTCACAATCAAAGTAGATAGCTGGGACCGCTACAAAATTACACTGCTGCTCTGCCCCAGATAAGCTCGTCACCAGTGAATTCTTCCACCCTTTTTCATATTAACACCCTCCATCATAATAAGGATTCCTACTCACTGCCAAAACTCAATTTACACTATTTACTTTAATGACTTCATTTGTCATCTTAGCATGTGTATCTACCTCTGGGACTGTAGCCCCGTCAGTCTGCCAGAAGGTCTCATTTACAGTTTGCTCTTTCATTATTATTTCTAAAGATTAAATTGCTCCCATTTCAAGGCAAACAGTCTGGGAACTCCCAAAGCCCAGAGGATATCAAGAAACACTAATACATTTGATCAATATGTTTTAGTGTTACATACATCTTAACCCCAACCGACTCTCCCCCTCCACACCATCCCACTGCATCATCAATCTATTTCCATCACCTTTCACTTTGTTGTTCCTTTTAATCTTTGGAAGAGATGCACACTGGTTATGACATTTAAATATTGCCATAACATTTCAAGTTGTGGGAGGAATTTTAACTTTGCATTTTTTTATTTTTTAAAGGAAGAAGAGCACAGCAATTTCCTTCCCCAGCGCATCACTTCATTTGTCTGTTCTAAGGCACATTYTTTATCTCACAGCTTGACTACTCCTGAGAGGTGTATTCCTTCCTATTAGATTATATTTCTCTCTTATGGTGTGTCTCCAATCCTGACATGCTCAGTAAAATTCAATGTTAATTAAGTCATTTAAATAGGTTAGGGAAGAGCATAATACTTCATGTTTCATTATACTGCATGTTATGTGGAAACAGCATTACACAAACTGCAAGAACTGGAGCTAGACGAAAGCTCCAAAATATACAGCCAGCATCAAAACSAAAACAATACAATCTGCCATTCAAAACAAGGAGAGAGGCAGCACTGGGTATTTGAGAAATTACTTGTGTCTGTCTGTGGCATCTCAACAAACCATCGCTCAGCTTGTTTGCAACAGCTTTGAAAGGAGATATTATAAGCCATTTTCTTGCTTGTCAGTAACCGCGCCATCCATCTGCCTCCTCCTGCCTCAGCCTCCATTGACTGACTGGGACAAAATGCGGTTTACCAACGCACCCTGTGCAACCACCAGCGGCCAGTCCTCTCCCTTTCCACTTTATATATAAACATTGCAAGGCATTGCTAGATATCAGTCGCAAATCCCGGTATAAAAGGTAAGCCAGAACAGATAAATTAATTGCTAGGAAAGGCGGGAGTAGACAGGCGCCAAACTCAGAATCGCAATGAGATCAACTCCTTCAATATTTAAAATGCTCCTTTTCTCAGGCTGACAGAAACCTCTCTCTTAACCCAAAAAGGCAAAGTGAACTCTAACAGTAAAAATTCCTTAACGTCAAAGTTCTTTCAAAGTTACTGTGCATCTATCTCACTTCTTTCAGCCCATACAACTAAAAACCTCTGTCGTCTTTCTTGTTTTCCTTGTACTGCAAGCATTCATCTTAAGTAAGCCCCAATAAACATTGCAGCAAAAACCTTCATGTATCCCATTAGTGATTCCCACTATACTCATGTTTCTTCAGAAGCCCTTTCAGTGAACAAACTGGTCCCAAATTAGTAATATTTTTATATACAGAGACGTCCATGCTTGAGACATCTTCTAAATATATTTTAGCAGGAGTTTAAGAAAAACCATCTTCTCCACATATATTTAAGTCTGATACAAATCTAGGTATTTTCTACATGAAAACATGCTTCAGATTTCTCGTCAATATTTACATATACAGCTAAAACAACACTCTTAATCTGCTCCCAGATCATATATGGTGGTTAACAATACAATTTTAATCGTGATGTATGATGCATGAAAGAATATATTTATTACTCACTGGCAGACGATCAAGTTTCTGATACGTAGGGAGAAAACAGAAGACATTACAGCGCAGGCATTGCTCGATTCCTTCAAGTGTTGCCCTGGATGATCATGTGTGGACAAGAGCAGCAGGAGAGCTGAGGGAAAACAAATAAAAATTGACAACATTAGACCAACAAGAACATGTTAAAGATTTGCTAGTGTGGTCCAAGATCATTCGCTAACACAGAAGCAATACAGCATCATCAAAGCCATTGGGAACGACAACAGCTATTGCCGGAGTTGCAAACATTTTAGAGGCTGTGTGCAAAAACACTAGAGGGTAACTTTTGGACCCAAGGGTGTGTGTCCCCCCCATCCCCCCGCATTTTCCTTTGAGCTCTTTTTTACTTTGTCTGTGAAGGACTAGCGTTAGCAAGCTCCGTTTGCTGGAGCACAGAATGGCTGGTGGCTGTGTGGCCGACTCAAGCCCGAGAGTGAAGAGCACAGCACTGAAGAAACAGTAACATAGCTAAATACAACCAGGGGAGCGCACACGTAAAAGGAGAAACTCTACATTTATAATATTACTCTTCTGTGCAAGCCTAAATACCAAGCTCCCAATTTTGAGATCTGTTCATAATATATAGGTGTTGCTGCTTTCCACTAACAGGACTATATTCTATTTCTGAAGTAGCTGTTTTACAAAGAAACACTGGGGAAATTTTAACAGCAAATTCTAAAACCTATGGAATTTGTCTGTGAAGCAGGGAAGAGCTCCTATTGACCCTATTTTACAGGTGGGGAAACCGAGGCACAAACCAGTGAAGTCATTCAAGAAAAGCTCTAAAAGAGCTAAAAGCTTGGAAAGGACCCAGAGCTGTGGTTTTCAAGGAAAGCCCATCTCATGCTACCTGAATTTCCCTATGATTTAAAAACCCAGGATGAAAATTTGGTCTTAGCAGATATACTTCTGTAACAAGTGTCACGTTTAACAAGCCAGAGTTTTCTAGTGCAGAGGTGCTCTGTGGAAAGAGCTCCCTGGTCTCTTTAACAAGAGGGTAGAGCCTCTCTCTGATGGACACGAACCTCTCACGCTCAGCAGATTCTGACACCTGCTCTAACTGTATAGAGGAATATTTGTAGTCACAGCAGGTAAACGAGCTGTGGACAGGGAACGCAACTAATTTAATAGCATGAATTATTTACAGATACATTCAGGAAAGCCATCTTGCTACAAGCAGTCCCGGCAGCCAGGATTATTAATTTATAACTCAACTACAGCTACATTAAACAGAACGACGCTTCCATAAAGCCTTAACTGAGGAGGCACACAGAAGACACCGCCCAGCCCATCCAGAGAGTACAGCCCAGTTCCCTAACAAAGCCTCAACCATTAGCCAAAGATCGATTACTTCTCTCAGGCGCAGAAATAATGTCCGCTGGCTTCCTCATCCTGCATCCAGATTTGCCCACTTGTCTGCTGCACCCACACCAAGCAATACATCCTAAAGTAGGATTCAGCTCTCCATTAGCTTCCAAAATAGCATCAGATTCCTTACTTTCAGGATAGCAATGCCAATAAACCTCTCCCCCTGTGAGCAAAACCTTTGAAAAGATAACAGGGAACCTCCCTGCACAGATCTGATCGGAGACAGAGGAAAAGAGACACACCTAAGGGAAAACAAGGAGAAGCATTTGGTGGTAGGGACAGAGTAGGAATATTTGAGATCTGATGAGGAACCACAGAATATACGGGGAAAGCGAGGGAACTGCAAATAGCTGAGAGTCAAGGATAAGGAAACAGGGCACAGAGCACAGCCAGGGAAAGAGCCTACAAAAGGAGAGTCAGATGGGAAGTCACTGGTATGGGGAATTCAGGCAGGAGGAGCAAAAGAAACCAGGGAGTCAGACAGATCTAATTCCCTCTGGAAGAGGAAATGTAGACATTAAATCTGGAGGGAGAAACTTGGACAGCAACAAGGAGTTTGAAGACTGGAAATAGCTACAGAGCCAGAGGCAAGGTAGAGACAGGACTGAGCATGGGACAGGGAGAGGTGCCCTGTGCTTCACGGCACAACTTGGCAGCTTTAACCGCAGTCTTTTAAAGTCATATATTTACAACGACAGCAACCTGCGTCGTGTTGTGCAATCCCACACATGGGTTTAGAGACCCTGTTTCTTAGTTTAGCTCCTGGCCAGAGACTTTGTGTTCATAAATCCTGCTTGTGTGTATTCTACCATCTGCGAAGAAATCCAAGCCGCCACTCTCTATGCAGGCATTTTCCCAGCGTGCTATTTATCCTGATAAACATGCTAATAGCTGGAGTGCCTGCATCTTCACATGTCTCACTCACCCAATAGATGGCTGATGCAGCAAATTAATCTTCATACAGTAGGAATTCAATTCCCGTTAATGACTAGAAACCTTTCATAATGCACTGTGATCAACTTGAAATAATTTCATAAAGCAAAATCTCATGGCAGAGCTGGCTCTGCTGTTAACTCTTTCCTAAAGATCAGAGGACTGGAAAGGGCAGGTTGACCTAGAATTCTCTGACCTTCTCGGTAATTTTGAGGGCAGCTGTTTTCAGAGGAGAGGTGTTTGGCACTCCCTGAACGAGCAGAAAGCATCCCATATTGGGGCCAGAAGARGCACCCAAAGGCACTTCAGCCCTACTGAATAGTAAAGGGAAGGCACGTGATTATCCCAGTAAAGCAGCCCTTCCTCTGTCTTGCACAGATGCATTTCTGGCACTTTCAAGAAGCCTGCATTTGACCTACTTAGCAATCACTTTGTGGCACTGCATAAATCACTGGCTAGTGACAGATCTTGGGTCAGTCCTGCTAAACCCCAAACCTCCCTGCATTCAGACTGAAGGAGCATCTCACTGTGCCAGCACCCAGCAGCCTCCCCAGCCCTTCTCCCTGCAGCAAAGGCAAGCGGGGAACCCCCGAACCCCTTGTTCTGAATCAGGGCCCATCGTGTTTTAACCACAGGCAAGTTCTACAAGTATGAAAGGAAACATGCACATATTTGGATTTAACCTTATAAAAAAAAAAAAAAAAGCTAAGCGCAGGGTTCTGCCTCMTGTAGAGGCATTTGCTCCTCCCAGTGTTAAACAAACAACAGCTTCCATCAGGACCTAAAGTCACTTCCCTTAGTGCACAGGAGAGGATTTATTCTGCCTGCTTGGGGTGGGTGTGTAACAGACCAGAGGTGTCTGCATTTGCTAATGCTACCTGCGACTGAGGCGGGGGAACCCCTACTAACTACAAATACTGGAAAAGCAGAAAGGTTAATGATCTCAGGAGGCAGTGTCAGGGATTTTGACAGTATGAAAGGTAGCTTCGCACTGAATTCAGGAGGGAGAAGAAGAGATGACTGTTTCTGAGTATCTGGAGTAGGACAATAGGACGGACAGACACAGGAGACACCGCAGAGACAGAGCCTTTGAAAGGTGCTGCCCTTTTGGCACCAGAGGAAAAAAACCCTCAAGACACTTTAATGACAATTATGCTAAGACACAAGCAAGGACCTACTCTGCCACCCAGTATCTTCATGAGGTGTACTGCACGATTTACAGCATGCAGGCATCTGCCTGATGTTCGCAGGAGCAGGCTCCCAGGGTGAACCACTTACTGGGGGCCCCAGCTCCCCCACMCAGCTGGGGCACCAGAGGCAAGCAGGCCAGGCGGGCTCAGAGCAGGGCCAGCAGCAGGGCCATACCTCAACAGCTCTRCAGGCCAGGCATATATTTGTTTCTGCAGCACCTGAAGAGCCACTTCTAATTAATACTTTTTGTGCTATCACAGCCCTAGTCAGAGGTTGAGAAAGAGGTCAGACAGCTTAGTGGAAGCATGGGACTCAGAGCAGGAATACCACTACAGGTTCCCCTAGAGAGCTGCTTTGAGGCCTTAATCCCATTATCTGACTGCTCTGTGCTTCAGTTTCTCCACCTTTAACCCACGTGAAATACTTCCAGACATGCTGAAGAGTACATTAGACATAAGTAACATCATCACTGCATGCTGTGACTGAGGCATACTCCAAGAAACGTACAGTCTCCTAGCTAGGGGACAGGGCAAAAGGGGCTCTTGGGCCAACAAGTTAATATTGTTAGCAAATACCACGAGCATGGAGCACAGAGTACAGCTGTTTCAGATTTCCACACACTACATGTTTCAATGCAAGGAGCAGGAATCACTTAGCAAACCAAAAAGCACCTATGAACACAGCATGCATTTTATCACTGCCTGATGCTAATGCAAGAGTCATTCAGACTAACAAAAGTTAGCATAACCGGGCTCTAAAACACAGCAGACAATTCTGAGCAGCTACTGTAACAGCATAACCTACTGGTTACCTGCAGCACAGTACARGGCATGCACAAATCCTGCCTCTAGACGGACACCATCACTGGATACCCCAAGAACAAAATAAGCACACCTCAGAGGCTTGAAACTTCAGGAAGATGCCAACTTTTTCTTTTCTATAGACTACCACAAGCACAGCATACAAACTCCTTCCACCTTTCCTTACCTCCTTTCTCATCCATGGCTGTTGCTCTTTCTCCTTGAAGAAGCAGGACAGAAGGCAGCACTAAACTCTCCTTCAGAAGTGCACCAAAACCTCAAAGCAGCAAGCAGAGTGGCAGAGAAGTCAAGGAGCAGGAGCACATCATGTACAACAGTAGATTTCATTGCCACAGAGCTCCAACCCAGCCAAAGCTGCTTTCTTCTCAGAGCAAAACCCAARTTCAGCTCTCATCAGCACAGATAGGGAAACATACTCAGAAACCCTCTGCTCTCAAATTTGCCATACTTTTCATCACAGAAAAACAACAAAAAACAACCCAACACTTTCTACACCTTCCTCCCTAGCCCYTGCTCACTCAGCAGCAATCAGCAGCTTAAGAGATTCCTCCTGAGTGCTTGGGAGGGGTAATGAGGTTCACCTGCCAGCAAAGCCACAGTGCTCCTACTTGCCTCTTAGCCCCCTGGCTGCACTGCTGCAGAGTTAGAGCTGAAATCCTCCAGAAAAATTCAGTGGGATTTTTGATAAATTARGAGAATATCAATCTAATTCCTAGAATCTCAAAAAGGAGTGAGTTTTTACATATTCCTTGTTTGTCCACAAAAATATGTGTTGAGAATTCAGGTTTTTCTCTTTTTTTTCTCCTAGGCAGTGGAGCAGGGCAGGAAACAAAGCTGTTCTACTTTTGAGTTCTTGTTCAAAGTGTAATGAAAACTTGTAAATTATTTTTTCATGAAAATGTTCACTTAGGAAAAAGGCAATTCTCTTTTCTTTCAGGGAAAAATGGTTTCATTAAAAAAAATAAAAAGATAAAAGGGTACCCTTCAGCGAGAAGCTGGATTCCCTTCTTGAATTTTACCAAGTAGCAATCCCAACCACACAAACAAATTTTCACTGTTATTCTCCCCAGTGCCCGCACTTGCAACAGGAAAGTTTCCTGATGATACTTTTCAGTTACCAGCAGTACTGCAGAAGTGCCAATACGTTATATCACATGAGGGACTAACTCATTTTTCTCTTTTCCTCTGACATCTGTCTTCTAAAAGTGTATGCACAAAGAGCTGATGCCCTATTAGGAAAAAGAAAAAAAAAATCTTTCCAGCATATAATCTGTACTTCGGGTTTACAGCCATACTTTCAAGACCCAGCCCTGGTCAAAACTCCGTTGTGGTTTTCTGCCTTATTCAGCAAAGGACACTGAACTGTGATCCTGCCTATTGTGATTCCTGCAGTTTTGCCAAAGAGGAATTTGACTTAGGGAATTAATTTATCATCTTTGTTATTCTTACAGTAGCTATGCAGATGGTAGCTACTACCAGGAAAAGTAGCTACRCAGAAGGCAGCCATGACCTGGAAAGTTTGTAGTTTAGACAGATGCTAGGAGAAGGTAAGCAAACCATTCACCATCACACAACGCTAACAGAATACTTATGTCAAGCTCATGCCAATACAACTATGTCAGATTGTCTCAGGACTACCGGATTTGCAAGTGACAGGATACTTTACCGCATTCATCTGCCCCGGAAACAAATAGCAGTAGGAGCATTTATGCAAGAGACAAAAGATGGGAAAGGTCAGGTTAAATATCAGGAAGTGGCTAATGCATCAGTTCTTGGGCTGCAGTGGGTGTGCTGGCTGTTCCTGCTTTCTCCAGCTGTGAAATAGCTTAGAATAAATCCCTAAAACCACGTTTCCATGTACGCTCTTGCAGCAGGAGCCACAGGGGTAGCATTGGATTGGTAAGAGCAGGGGAGGTAAAGCTGAATGTTAATAAGTGGGACCAGGAAATAATCTCTATCTGCAATCTTTAGATCTAGTTTGTTATATCTTTTGCTTAATTTAAGGTCCTTACTTAACGTGGTTGGGCTCAAAGCCATTTTACAAGAGAGTTCAGTCGCTAGCATTTTATGTATAAATGCAGTATCAACATGCTCCACCCAAGACAGAAACCCCTTTCCATTTTGAGCTGCRCCAGAAGAGGAGGAGAGAGCTCCTGCCCCAAACATTTACAATGTGAACAGGTTGCCACACGGGGAAAAAGGGATTCTGCAGAGCCTTGCAGTGTATCAGTACCAGAGTCAGATGGACAGAAGAACATTGTCTGCTCCTTCGATTGCTAAGAAGGGTTTGAACAGTTTGGCAGGGATGTTAATATTACATTGCAGTCCTCGCTCCTTCTAGCTCTCAGGACTGCATGGCTGCAAGGTGAGCCCTGAGCATTAAAGACCGGGGCATCTGTAACCTTTTTATCAGCAATTTCCCTACCCCTGTGGTCTGTGAGTGTGGAGCTGACAGCATGATAGTCCTTGCAATGTGCTGCTCCGTCAGCTTCAGAAATGCTCATCTCCCTCACCAGTGGTTGAAGTTCTCCCAGCAGCTCATTACCATCTCTCCCAGTTGTCTGCCCCACATCAAAGGGGTTTCCTGAGGCTTTGACAACAATCCACCTGCTTCCAAAGGAAAGCTGTCACAAGCTTTTTTGTACGAAATTATTCGAGGGAGTTAAAATAGGATTTACTCACAGGTGGAAAAGGCAGAAACTAGAGTTTTGCATCCCACCATGCACAGCAGATACCTACAGTCAACGGGGAAGAGACTACACTGCCCTCCTCCACCTGAAGTCAGGACTGCCCTGAAAAAAATCAAGTTCTTGACTCCTCCAGCTGGCTGGGAGTCTTCCAGATGTATTTTCATCCCATCACAAATTCAGGATGCATGGAAGGATATAGTAAACTCAAGAACCTCATGTACATCTGTGATGGTGTGCACAAGTTGGCACTTTCAGCCTAGAGAACAGGCTCTCAAAAGATGTTCCAGTGAGTACATCAGGATGGTGATGGAGACAGACTTCAGTGAGAGGTGAGACTGCAATGTGTGTAAACACATGGGACCTCTAATTTTGCTTGTAAAGACACTAGTCTGCTACTGGTGTGAAGCTATGGCAGTCCGTGCTTTGCTTTGGACTGATCAGACAACTATGTATCCAAGGTCTTGAATGAGCTGGAAATATATGCTGCTGCAACATCACAGAGCCTGAGAAAGCTGGATATGCCCTCCTCATCCTCACACACAGAAACGGCAATCCCTCCTTTGACTGTAAATTTGACAGAGCCTTATAGAACAGCTTAACACAGGGAAAGCTGATTGCCCAGATCCAAACTGCACCACAGGGTGCTTGCAAAACAGTGTGAAGTGGGAATGGGAGCAGGCCTGTCTGCACTCTGATAGATTTTCATCATTGCTATTCATCTTTGCGACTACTGTACCCCTTGTAACAGTCCTCTATGGAGTCCTCTGGCTATGGAGCAGAGAGAAAACGTGTACAGGCATGTGTGCATGACAGAGTCCGTGTGCAAGCACAAGCAGATCTGAACATGTTCGTACCCCAAATAGCATGGCAACAGGAAACTATGCCCTTCACACCGTGTATTAATGGTCATTCCACACAGCACGTTGCTATGCAAAACCCAGGGGGGCTGCACACAGCATCTGTCTAACTCCTAGCGAATGTTGCTTCAGGCAGCTGTTCAAGGGAGATAATTAAAGATGGTCTCCAAATCCATAAATCAAAGAGAGAAAGACCTTGAAAAGAGGGGCAAAAAGAGGAAAAAAGGACTTTAAAAATATACCCTGTGCTGTATAATACTCAGATAGGTTCTTTCCAGACACAACTGTATTTCAGAAACAGCATGCTGAGACTCTGCAAGTTACCTGGGAAGCCAGGTGGGGAGGGAGGCATTTAATCTCCGGGTGTTTGTGTGGCTTTGAGTGCTTTGCTTTGCTGTTGAATCATAGCCCTTCTTTCCTGCATGGCCTGCCAGGGAAAAGGCAGACAACGACTGCTCCCCAAGGAAAAGCTGTCGAGCTGAGGGGACGTGACTGGCTATGAAAAAATACCAAGGGAGAGAGAGGCAGGGAGATTTTTCGTCACTGTCCAGATACACAAGGAAAAAGCTTAACCAACAACAATGTTCCACTAATGCCTCTTTTACAAGTATTAGCATTTTACCAGCATCAGTGAAGTCACAGAATAGTGTTGAGAGGGAGATATCCCATTTTACAGCATAGGACAAACTGAGACACAAGATGGTAACGGTCAGTATATGGGGAAGCGTTTGCCCCACAAACTTCACAAGCGGGTGCTTCCCTGATATGAGGCAGCACCGCGTTTGTTCCTAAGTGGCATCTTTCCAGCTGCAGCACAGCTCTGTGGCCTCTCTGCTACTTTACAGCCCCATGCACCAACTGCTTGGTGGATCGTGGCTCAGATCGACAAACTGCATCAGGCAGCTGATGTCCCAAAGCAAGGGAAGCCCCTGTTTTCCCAAGAATCTCAGATTAAATGTGGGTGGCCCGGAGTCCAAGAGGTGCTGGAATTAATCACCTCTAAAAAGGGGAGGAATAGAGCTGTCTTGCTTTGAGAACTCCCGTCAGGTAGGCGCTTTTGCAAGCTTTAGACCAAATGAGCTCCCAAAGTTAGTCAGAGCTCCTCGGGGATGGATTTTCAGAATTTCGCTCTCCGGCAGCTGCTTTGGCTGCCCGCAGTGCAAGTGGGGCAAGTGAGAGAAAGGTCCATGCAGTCCTCAGCAAGGGGTATGAGGCTCTGGAGAGCAGTTAGTGAAACTGATTGACCCAGGAACATGCTCTACCAGAAGGTTCAGAGAACACTGCTTCTGAGCACGATGCTCTTACTCACATTTTTTTTCCCAGGACCTCTTAACCTGCTCTCTCACAGTGGAGAGCTGGGGAGCTTTTTGTTAACTATTTCCTACTCTGGTTTCCATGGAAAATAGAAAGTCACATGCATCATCTCCCATGAGATCACAAAAGTGCCTCTGGTCTAACAATCTTACTGGCCCTTAACAAATGAGGCCAGAAAAAAAAAAGCAAGATGCAAAATAGGGATTTCAAGCCCATCTGCTCAAGTTCATTCTGAGCCGAAAAGTGACATATAATATCAGCCAAAAAAACAGATTTTTAGGAAATCCTGGGGGAAAAGATGTTAGATCCTTTAAAAATAATAAAAGGCTAAAAAATTTCATAGGTGTTTAGATAGGTCCACCCTGAGGTATATTTTAACAAAAAAGAGCAAAAACAGGCATTAATACTCTCTATTACTGGAATGCTTTGGGGAAGTAAAATATATTGTGATATAAAGCATTTGATCATGGTTTTCCCTAGTGCCAGCCCTAGAAAGACAGAGCCCTCTATTTACAGCTAAAGAAATTATTCCTTCCTCTCATGAACAAAGATCTTGCCTTTTGGGTTCTGAAAATAACGGATTCCCTTTGAAGACTGTAGCGTTTCTATGCACTTATCTATTAAAATCATTGCCCATGGTTCCAAAGGCTTGGGTCAGGGTCCCAGCTGTGACACTAGTACCTGTCCTTTCTAAAGCCTAAGGTAGTTTCCCCCAGAGGCTTCTGCTGGCTCTCAGATAGCATATGACCCATTAGAAAGACGCTTGACAGCGGAAGTAGGATGCTCAGTGCCTAAAGAAGGGGTGAGGAGGTTCAGAAGTAGGAAGCCTGTTTTGCATTCTCAGCAAAGCCATTCATTTGAAGACTGGGATTTTCAGCATCTTTGTGTCTCAGCTTCCCAGTCTGTAAAACACACAGGAATGCATCTAACTGCTTGCCCAAAGATGACGGCAAAGAGAAATTGAAACATAAGTCATGTTTGCAAACTATGTGATTCTCTTCTTTGCAGACATCTATTCAAGGCTTCATTATTCTGTTTTAGGCTAAAATCAGTCTCTTTTTAGTAGTTCCAGCCCAACATCTGCCCTATGCCCTATAAAGCATAGAGGGTGGCAGAGGTTCACGTTCCAAGAACAAGAACAAAAGCAGAAAAGATGCCAAGTTCTGAGCAGCTGCAGGTTAGATGAGACCATTTTAAAAATAAAAGATCCTGCTGTACTGCGCATCAGGCAGAGTGGAGCGTGGGTCTTTTCTGGGGACAGATTCTGTGGAGTCTATCTGGAATCAAAGCAGAATTCTTAATGAAACAGAAGTGCAGCACTCTGAATTTAGATGCACTACTAGTGCTTTTAAAATTTAAGTGCATCTATAGCCATGGGGTGTCTGAAGTTTCATTCACAGTGCTTGCTCCCAGCAGGCCAAATCTGAATTCCAGTGAAGCCAGTGGCAAAACCGCCATTGATTTCAACAGGCCCAGTGCTTGACTCCCTTTTCCTTTCCCTCCCCGTTTGGTTGCCCATTCACTAGACTGCTGCATACGCCTACATGAGATAGCGTGCATTTGTCGATACTTGTAATTCCATTTTCTGCTTTAGCCTTTCTGGCAGGAAAGAAGAAAGGTTAGAGCTTGCATGGTAGCTGGTTGAGTGAGACAGCAAAATACACAGCAGGCCAAATAGCGTAAATCCAAAGGAGATATCCATCTTCTCAATGTCGGATCTGTTAGTCTAATACTCTTTGTTTGCCTTGCAAGACAGGCTTCTCGACTGCACTCCAGCTATATTTACATCAAATGTGCCATACACCACACCTAATAATAATACAGACAGGAACTGCAATTTGCCTGGTAAACCTCTTTCTGCTTATAATATGCTGATCTCTATGGGATGTGAATGAATGAGAACTGTGGATTGAAGGCAGTATTGCAATCTGTAGCATGACGGTTATACATGAGGGTTGCTCATATCAAACCCATACAGCAATTTACTGCTTATTCAACAAAAGGCTTGATTTATAAATGTTTCACCTGAAGAGAATCCTCCCACGATAAAATCAAGCACACAGACAAGCTTTCCAGTGCCAAGGATGATCAAAGAGGATTGTCTGGATGGATCCTATGGAATCAAGAGTTGCAACTCCCCCACAAAAAGCCCACCAAATTCAAAAGAGAATAGAGCTCACACTTTTTCAAGGGATAAATTAGATTTGGATATCCATCATTTATCCTCTATTCCAACTAAGCACATTATGCGATAGGCAGGGAACAAAACCTGGTATTGGCTCTTCTATATAGGATCAAGAGAGGTGCTTTTCTTTCAGTGTTAAGAAACTATGACCTCACCTGTCCTGCCAAAAGCAGCTCGTGACACTTGTTAAGCCTGCAGCATTTGGACATGGCCAACACGTAACAACGGAGACTTGTCCCCAGACGCAATACAACCACCCCGTTAAAAACAGCATGCATTTGGAGATGAGCCCAAACTTTTCCAAAGACCAGCTGTAAGTGGATTCAGTGTTTTCTCTGGGGCTCACCTCTAGCAAGAAGGGAATTATGGCTGCAAGGGGAAAACCARGAGTTGGTGGATGGTGTATTCTGGGACAGACAGGGTGGCTGAGCTTAGCCAAGTAAACTTCCTCTCCTTCCTCATAAGGTCAAGAGACTCACACTCATACATTAATAAAACATAAACCAAACGCCTGTCAGTCACTGCTGGGCTTATCTGCTAGAGACACCTCTTTCTGCCAACAGCCTAGTTCTATTTTTATTGAGCAAATGCTTTCACACCTCAGCTTCCACGTGTGTGCCTACTTCATGCATTGTTCACACCTAGTTTACTCTTAACACCTCTCAAGGACCTTGCAGATAGGCGTGAAAGGATTCCTCCTTTGGACAGCCATGTGCTCTGATAGGAAAGGGGAAAACAAATGGGAACCAGAGTTGCTGTCAGCACTTATGGCTATAGAGGGGGGACGAGAGAGGCCCCATTTGTTCTGACTTGATTTTACAAGTGACAAGGGAGTGTATCTTCACTTCAGTCCTTCGCAATTGCTGTCCAGCTTCTCCCTTCCCGCTTTCTAAACAGTTTGGAGTTAAAGCCATTTAAGAAGGGCAGCCTCTCAGCCAGGGGCTGTATCTTTTGTAYTTAGTTCATCCAAGCTGTAACTTTCCAGCAATTTTCTGCCCTCTACTACAGTGGGAGCACAACCTTCCAGCAAGGGGTCAATGCTGCCAGCCACTGATACGTGAGCAACTCTCCTAGGAACTGAGTTTAAGGCTCACAATCCCAAACTAGCAATTTAATTTCTGAACAATCTTTCTTGCATTGCCAAATGTGCTGAAGATTCACTGTGTAATCACCAGGGGCACAGAGGGCCAGACTGTGTCAGGTCATCCTAGTCTTTAGGATTGCCTTGCAGGACACAGCTTGGTATCACTCCTGTCGTGCAACAGTTGCTATGACTTTAGTCAGCTGTGTTCAAAGGGTGGCTACTCACCCAAGCGTGGTCTTGGAAATATTCCTAAAGCATCCAAGTAACAATTAGGTATGAAATATGAATCCTCTTGATGTCAGTTTAGAGTCTTTCCAGTAACTTCCTCCTTCATCTTTGGATCACACACTATTTAGAGAAAGAGGATCRTATATTTAATTGGGACAGAAATAAATGTCTATGCCAAATATAATCTGGCTGTAAAGAATGATCCTAGTGTTTAAAACCTATCAGTTTTCCCCTTCCACCCTGGTTATTAATAGCATAGGTGCAAAATAAATCAGACACTTTTCCTGGGATGAACCATGCCAGTGGAGAGTTGGCCAGCCGGTACCGTGTATGTTGTGYTCTTGAATGGTATCTGGATGCCTCCAGATCAGAACGTCGTGTACAAATGTTTTGCCGAGTCCAATCTGGCTGGGACTTACCACTTCTAAGAATAACCACTTCCTAAAAATAAACCTCGACTTTCCTAATTTTGTATTTATCTGCCTTCTTTTTTGYGCTTTGTGTGGACTGAATACTCAAAAAGACCTCTTCTCTTTGGCATTTTTAAGCTAGTGGCCATCCAGCACATAAGATTACCTACTGTAAAGTTCATTTACTAAAATTACTTATACAAGAACAAAACATTTATGAGGTAAGTCTCTGTTTCACAATCATTTTACAAAGTCTGTAACCTGGAAGATGTTAAATGAACTGTTGTTAGATTACTAAATGGACAGAAGCATGATTTAGTGAAAAGCAAAGCATGTAGCAAATCCCCTTTGATTCTGAGAAAACAAGGGCCTGATATTGTAAAGGAAAAATAAGTTCATCCTTGTAACAATTAGTAGGCTATACAAGAAATGAATCAYTGAATTGGTCTGGATCAGGGAGAGGCTGCTTCTGTCAAGTCAGAACTAAACCAGGACACATTTAGAAYGTATTTTCAATTAAAAAAAAAMAAAAAAACCCTCAGTGGCTCAGAGAACACAGAATACTTGCTTGTAGTTGATGGACAACTGGCAGGTTAAGATCCTCTTTGCTTTCAGTATTGAAGTTTGACAGGATAAAGTGTTTTCCTCATTGTTTCTTCAAGCCAGACATCTCTGCCTCCCTCAATCTTCCTGGAAAAAATAACAAGATTGGAACAAAAGGCATGAGAAATTTTTAAGACTACTCTTTCCTGAACTCCCACTTCCCATTCTCCCTAAGGCAATGTTACAAGTTGGGTACCAATCCCCAACTATGTCAAAAATATGGCAATTTTGGTTGCTAATTCTTCTTTCCTTTGCCATGGAAAGTGGGACCAAAATTTTCAGATGTGACTGACTGGTCGTCATTTTGGAAATCCAGTCTGATGCACCTCAAATGAGCCTGATTTTCATAAGGCATCAGAGCAGTTCTCTCCTAGTTCACTAGAGCATGAATCTCACTCACAGTTATTGAACCCACTTTGTATTCAGATTCTACTCTCCCTCATGCAGRGCAACATCAGCTAAAGTGTTCTCATCTTATTTTTTCTTCTCCCACAATTCTGTTCTTTCATATTAGCTGTAATGGGTGTGGGGGGGAAACCCTCTTTGAAATGTATTATTTCATTGAAAGTTTCCAACCAGGCTACATTTTTCATGGTCTTTATTTGGATCAATCATGTTAAAGAGCTGATGTTGCATTATTTAATCTTWGACAGGCATAGAATTAAGATGCAGGTTTATTCACTTACAGAAAATGTCAGACTAGAATTAGATGATCATTTCAGGGACTGAACCTACCTACCAAGATAGCTTTTTTTCTTCAAGTAGCAAATGTTAACATTTTTGCTGTATTTTTTTCCTTGGGGTCTAAYGGCAAGAGAATGGCATTTATTAAAACCTGTAGTGAGTTCCCGGAAAAATCATCCTGTTCTTTTCTTCTGTGCAAACAACTTATAACTGAAAATTCAGTACCAAACTGGGCTCTACCAGCCTTGGTACTAACATAATAGAAAGCACCCTAGGTAGTGTACACTCACACATGAATTTAAAGGACTTATCCTTGAGGACAAATCAGATTGTCTACTGTAGACTACAGCCTTGTCTGGCTTCAGACAGTTCTATAAAGCTATGCTGATTTACAATAGCCAGGACATTTCCTTCTGCAACTTAAATTTTCCACATACAAAGCRTGGTGCTCTTAAAGCTCAGTTATCAAACGGCCAGAATTCAATACCACACACTCCAAGGACAGCATTATTTCATGGGGGAGTCCAGGCTGTCAGTGAAACCTTCCTCCTGTTGATACATTCACCCTGGGTCAGGGAGTCCAGGGCACGAATTAGGCCATATCCTCAAATACAGTTTAAACATCTCAGCAATGAATAAAGCAACTACCTCATGGCCCTGCAGTGCACTGAGTCTCCACTTGGGTGTTGACATTTTCATTACCTTATGAGTTGCATATCAGATTCTTAATGTGGCCAAGAAGGGTAACAGACCTCAGAGAGCAGGTGCTGTGACGCAAAATGACAACGTTTATCCAGGGGTCCCATCGCTTCATTTCGAGCTGTTTCTCCGTGATCTGTCACTGCAGCCCCCTAATTACCCGCTTCCTCCAGACAGCCAGGGATCTGTGTCACCCGGCAGCCCCGGCCCACTGGCGCTGCACACCAAGAGATGTAGTCTGACGGGGGGAAACATGGTCTCTGTGGGGGAACAGGGTCAAAAGACCACAGTCCAACTGCTGGTGWGTTTTTGAAGCAGTGATTCACTTGCCCAATTTCCTTTCTATTTGCCTCCTCCAAAGCCCTCACTCCTCTCTGTGAAACTTTTGGCAATTTAGGGGGTGAAATTCTCAGCAGAAATTGCATTTGAGGAAATTTGCCAGATGAACATGTCAGTCAAAACTAATATATTCCCACAAAAAAGGAGCTTAGTGAATCTGCACTTTCCAAATAAAAACCATTTAACAGAAAAAAAGTTCTGCTTTCTCTTCTCCTCAAGATGCCTTTTATAAGGAGCAATGTGCCCTGGTAATGAGCGGGTTAATAAGCAGCTATACAAGTTCTTCTCCTTTGTAGCTGAATTATCCCACAATCAAGGCAACAACCTGTTTTTCAGCACGGATTTTATCTTCCTACTCAGGAGGTCACAGATTGGCAGCCTTGTTTTAATGAGCTGTGTCCTGTGAATTTCACAGTCACTTCAAGTCTAATAAGGGAACCCACAGGGGTAGTGTTTTCAATTTGCTCCTCTTTCCTGGAGAGTTTGTACCATACATCACATGTAGCAGTTCACAGCTGGTGAAAAAGAAAAGAATTAGCTTGTATTCCCTATACAGGGATTTTATAATTCAATATTTATGAAGATTGGGGGTCCTTTTCATTTGGAAGGCCAAACAGTTTGTTTTACTATGTGTGGGATATATYACATTAATATAGTGAACAACTGCTCCAAAGAACTAATTTGGTGATGGTGTTGAAAAGCCATGAACACTATAGAAAAATTAGGATCAACGAAGAATCCTTAAYGCTTTTGCTAAGCAAGCCTTGCGCATACAAATTAAACATAATTGCAATCTCTGTTTCCCCACCCATCAGAACTAAGGGCTACTTAACAACTGAAATGACACCTAAATGTCGTATTTTAATTTCAAATTCACTCTATAAAAGCACAGCCTGATTGTTTTCCTCCTTTTTAAAGAAGGCTTCTGAAAAATGAGCAAATCTAGGTTTTACTTAAATGTGTAGGGATGAATACAGCTATTAGCTGAAGATCATTGCAAGGCAGTGCTCCTTGAACATTCATTAATTCTTCCAGACATTTGATATTCCCTTGTACACAGAGTAGCAAATACTATTGCTCATCAAATAATACCAGTGTCCCATGAGAAATGGGAAAGAGAAAATTAAATCTATCTTGACCTCCTGGAAGACTTTAACAAGGAAATGAACTATAAAAAGTGGATCTGCTTTACTGTCATGGCATGCTTCCTGATGGAATTGTTCTTTAATGGAAACAACACCAAGGCAAAAGTTATACACAAAACAGGGACCCCAAAAACCAGCTGGTCAGGACAACCTACAGGAAGGCAGCTGGAAAGAGAAAGGAACTCCTCTGATTTAACTTGTGTATCAGTGGATTAAGCATGTTTTTTCTTTAATTTCTTCATCTATGTCTCTCATAAATATTCCTAACTGCGTGTCTGTTCTGGATGTCGTTATGAGTAAGTGCCTTTACTTGTATTCCTGCTTAACACGGTATAAGTTAATGTGATTTTTCAGTTAAGTGAGTTAGAACAAGAGATTCCTCATCTAAGGGTATGGCAAATCTGTTAACCATGGGCTGGGAAACTTCAAACTGTGTCTCTCCAGCACTCCCAAAGGATAACCATGTGCTCCCATTTTTTGCACAAATCAAAAGGAGCTCTGCTCACACAAGAAGTAGGAGGTACAGACGCTCTTTTCCAGTGACCRCTGGAAACTTTCTAGTGTGCCACAAGATACTGAGGAACACACTTAGGCCCTGCAGATCAGCAGAGACTTATTACCATGTACCTACCCTATAACTGCCATCAGCTCAAGGAGACGCTATTAACCTCAAACCCAGCTTTAATTTTCCATTTCCTGCTGGAAAATCTTAAGATTTCAGGAAAAAAAAATCCCACACCTGTTTCTGGAATGAAAGTTTCTACTGCTTAGAGAGCAGAAGAACACAATGTGGAAAAGGAAGAGAAACAGCTTTACCTACTCTGCAGTTAATAAAAATTAAATGTCAAAGAGGACAAAAAAAATTGATGTGATAACATATAGAGGACAGGATCCTTGAAAGACTTAGAGTAATGAAAAGGTTGGGGGAGCCATAAATAAAGTCTAAAACAGACAAGAACTATGGAGGGAGGAAAGCTCGTCAGAAGAGTACAACCGCTCAGGCAGTTTAATGAATATATGTTTTAGGTAAATGGAGCAATTATCATTTTAGGTACAGAAACCGTACTGAACACCACATACACCCCACGTCAACCATCAAAACAAGGCATAAGCCACTCGCATTCCTTGCACGGCCTGCACTGTGCAGGGATGCAGCTCCGTCATGGTGAGAAAGAGCAATTCCCACTTCTTCCAGGCTGCCCAATGGAAACTGTTTGGGTTTTTTCRGATTCGGTTGGCAGCCCCCCACCTTTGCCGCGGAAGGCGCGTTGGCCTGCAGCGTTGAGGGGAAAGGCGGCGTAGGGGCGACTACGGAAATGCTGTCCGAGGTACTGAAAAACAGCCTCGGCGGCGGGGCCCGCACCGCGACAAACGCTGCTCCAGGCCCCTCTGACTACCACACACTGCGCGATGGCACCAGTCAAAAGCGCTAGCTGATTTTGCCTGACAAAGATACAAAGCAGGGCTCTGGCTGGTGACAACCAGCAGAGCCAGAGCCACGACTCAAGGCTCACTTTGGCTCGATGAGCAATCGTTAGCAAATCACTGCATTTGAGTCTTTACAACTGTTAAATAGTCCCTTCTAAATGTCTGTGTGATTACATGGTCAGACGCAAACCTGTTCACTGCATCACTCTCCCCTCTTTCTGTCATCTACAGTCTTATGGGGAGTGACATTACGTTTGCTAGGAGCTTGGGTGCTTAATCCCACCTACAGGAGCTAATCCTCCATATGAGCCACAGTTTAGTCCTTTCATGAGATGAAGAAAGAAATACACAAAACCTATAGTCTTCCAGGTAGGTAATTACCGGGCATGGCCTTTCCTCCTTGGGCTTCCAGCCTTCTAAACACCAGTCAACTCCTYTTCCTTGATCACACCACTCCCAAAGGCACAGACATAAGGGGAACTCTTACCTGCATTTTTGTTTCTGTTTATATTAGTCATAGGATTCATATCAGGACATTTTCCACTCCATAACCCTCTCCTCCAAAGGGATTCTTTTCACAACACAAGCCTARGTCATTTCCCCAGTTGTGTCCTGGCACTGTCAAACACATACCTCCTGATTTGATGCCCTCCTCCCAGCCCCCTTGATCGGTCACAGGTTATCCTGGTGGATAACCTTTTAGGCAAAAGCGATCATACTGATCAGAGAGAGAAATCACAGGGATGATGACCTACCCTTCCTTGAAGTGCTATTTGATGCCCTCTGACAGTGTCCCACTTTGCTGGTTGTTGTGTGAACCTAGAGCAAGAAACAGTTCCTGTCTCAAAGAAAGCACAGTCAAAAAAACCCATCTCAGAAAAACAACCGGCTTCAAATTCAGTGTGCATGGGTCTTCCTGAACTGGAGCCTAAACAGATACGGCAAACAAAGCAACATATGTAAGCACCAATTCTCACAGAATTGTAGAGGGGTCAGGGGAAATCAGGATTGAAACGCAAATTTTCTGAACCACAGCCCAGTGCCCTAGCCATCAATTATGCTGCATTCTTCAATACTGTATACAATGAAGCACAGCACCCTGTTCTGGCTGGCTATTCATTTATACCAGCGAGGACAAGTTATTCATTCAGTCCATTATTATGATTGTCTATTATGTGTATTGCAGGAATAACTGCAAGACTCGGCCCCACTGCTCTAACCGCTCCACAGACACAACAAAGAGACAGTCAGTCCCTGCACGCAGGAGCTTGCAATCACACTGCAAGAAGGCTGAAAGCGGATAGGTAGAGAAAACAGGCAGGAGAAGCACAGGGCAGTGAGACAACGATGATTCAATAAAAACACACATTGTGTAATTATATGTGAAAAAAATACTGTTTTCTCTGCTATCAAAAGGTACTTGCAGTGTTGTTCCAACTGGCCCCCAAAATCTGGGCTCCTTTGCTTTCCAATTGCTGTTTCAACCATGTAGTCCGTCTCTTTATTCAGCCTGGCAGCGAAGGGAAGTATCGTTCTGGGAAGGACAAACCCCTCACGGCCTTCCTTCAAGGGTCCATCAGGCAATGACTCTCTCTGCCTGCACCTGGCATCTGCCTCTCCTCTTTCTATTCTGGGAGGAACAGAAACAGCTGAGCTCTGCTACCGTATGCAAGGGAGGCAGATGGGGCGTGAATTCAGTAGTGATTGTACTGCTCATTTGTTTGGCATAAAAATGACGGACACGTGATAGAACAACCAAGAACAAACATGAGGGGGGGAGTATGAGTACTTAATAGTGTTTACCTTCATAAATTTTCCTGATACTGTGACTTTTTCTTCTCATTCAATGACAATTCTGTGAAAAACAAGGAGGGTTATGGTTGCCATCATGATTGTCCTCAGGTATTTTATCTGTCAGGCTGTCCTATTTCTATGATGTCCTATGGAGGATTTCTTTCACTTTTGGGCAAGGGGAATAGCTCAGTTTCACTGCTTAGTCAGCTGCACCCAAGGATTTGTACGCACTACTGGACGACTGGGTTAACAAAAGCAGAAAAGGGGAAGCATTTGCTTCCTCTGTTGGATAGAAACACAGATTCATGGGGTCTTTAATTAACCTTTACCTTTCTCTTCATTTAGTTTTGTGAGCTCTAAATCCTTGCAGGATTTGCAGGCTGTGGTACTACTGAAAGAGAACACATTTTAAGACTAGGTTTTAGTAACCTGAACCTCAGTATGCCTTCTCTGACCAGCACAATGAGTTTAGTGGTTTCTCAGCCTAGCTCCTAGTGGCTGGTTGTGCATGCTATAAAAAAAACCAATAATAATTCAATCTGATTAAAAATCCTGTAAGGGAAAATGTATTGAAAGAGCTATAGGTCAAAAATAAGGTACATTTGCACACAGTAAATGCAGGCTGGTGTTACTGAATTTGCACAGCTGAATTTGTGAAAAGCATGAAATCCCCAAAATATTCCTGCAATGGTCTCATGCTGAATGAGAAGCTTTATAAATATTTCAACTGCAAGATGAGGCTTGAAAAAATAGAATTGTTTCCATTTTGAATCACCCTTCCTTAAATAACTTGCCCTTTTTGGTATTAAATTAGACTCAGTTATATCCAACAGCCCCTCTGCGTGCAGTGAGTAATGATGGGACCTCTTGAGTTAGACCACCTCACTGTCCCTCCCACTATTGCTTTGAATAGAAAAACCACAGCTTCACTTCAGAGACACTGAGCTGTTGCCATCTCCTTTGGCAAAGAGAACCTATTCAGATGGCTCAGCCAAGGCCATTCCCCTCTCCCTTGCCCACTATTATTTCCAATATTTATTTAGTATTAATTTAAAGGCTCAGCCTTCTGCTGTGGAGCGCTTCACCTGCCCCCACTCAGTATCAGAAGCAGTAATAGTGGCTGTATATCAGACATGCACAAAGCTAGTCTTGTTCTAGGAGGGCTGAAGAGTTACCTAGAGAGTAGTAAACAATACTGTGCTGTCCTGATCATCTCATTTCTACTTCCAGCTATGGAAAAGTCATTGATTTTCTTTTCTGCCCCTATTTAGAGATGGACTGTGACTCAAGTAACTTGTGAATAAAAGAGCAGAGCTGTACAACTTTTTTTTACCACTTGAAATCCTGGTTCTGATCTCAGCTAAACCAACCAAAATTTAGCATTAGTTCTGAAGAGTTATGCCTGATTTTATTGGAGTTAAGTAAGACAGGCTAAGTTTTTTTCACTCACACAGCTCATGTCAGAAYGTGAATCCCGGACTTCAGCGGGACCGGTTAGATTTTGTGCTCCTTGAGGCAGTGGTTGCATGTTTGCGCTATCTGGTTCTGGCTTAAACAGGATGTCTAGACACTATTGTAATATAAATAACAAACTTACTCCAGTAAAACTGCAGAATTAGGCTTTACTTTAACAAGAGTGATTCCACCAGCACCTGTTGTTCAACACAAGCCACCCCTGTATGCATTTACTTAYGTGCAGTAAAGTCTGAAAACGCAAGCACCCGCTCCGTGCCCTCAAAGCACAACTATTAATACTTAAGGGTCGAATTCTGGTCTGCTGGGTGTTGGCAAAGTGAAGGGACCCACTGGGCTCCACTGCAGTATCTTTCCATTTCCCTTGCATAACTGAGATCAGAATTTGGCCTTAACTTCTTTATACAACAGAGTGCTAACAGCTAGATTCCCCTATTTCTCACGCCAGTCGGACTGGGCATTCCTGGAAACGAAGTCTTGACTTGTATCAGTGAATGTATCAGAATCAAACTTTCAGTAGTTATCACTGTTTCATTGGCCTTGAAATGGAACTGTCGCCACTTTTATACAGGGACTGGAAACTCATCTAGCTTCCCTGTAACTTCAGTTGCCATCCTTTCCATCTCCACCAAACGGCTGCTTAATACATTCTGGCAACATGCCTCTCGTGTACTCTTGGAGATATGGCAAGGCAATGCATGGAGCTTATCATAGGCTATTAATTACTTGAGCATAAATAACATTCCCTCTTATCTCAGCTTCATGATCCACTATTTCTGATGGAAATATATTCACAGTAACAAACGAGAGAAAACAATGAGGGGGCAAATCTAATCCTAAACATGAGTGACAGATCTTGCAATGAGTGGAAGTTAAAGCCAGGCAAGCTCAAATGAAAAGTAAACGTACATTTTTTAACAGCCAGGTTCATTAGCCCCTGCAACCAACTAACAAGGAAAGAAGTGGATTTTTCATTCTTAGATATCTTCAGATCAATCTGAGAAACATAGTTTAGCCAAAACTAATGGACTTAATAAGCATAAGCATGGAAACTCTTATATAGGAGAAAAAAGCATAAAAGGCATACAGGTCGACTTGTCTATGTGAGCACTGGTAACACAGGACAAGAACAGAACTGTTAAAAAACTGAATCTGGAAGAAAAACTGATACAATAAGATGACTTGACTTGCAGGCCTCCCCTCCACCCCAATTCCAAAGCTCTCAAACAAAACCAAGCAGAACAAGAAAGCCTTTACTGTAAGCGGTTCCCCCATCATGCCTCCTTTCACAGCTCATTAACTCTCCTGCATTAGAAAGGTGTTTCCCAACTATCTTGCCACAAGGAGAAAAATGGAGAAGGAACAAAAAATATAGCTTCTGTTTGCTCAAAAACTCTCATTAATGATCCCAGAATGGAAACAGAAACCTGAAATTATTACTTAGTGACTGTGCGCTGCTGAAGGTTACGTGATGTGTTTGCGTTACACATGCAGGGGTTTGGCTTTTTGGTGGTAGAACAGCATTTGAACATGTAGATTTGCCTGTTAGACGATATACATTTATGTCTGTATGAAGGCACATGTATTCTGGATGAATAAAATGGCTCTCAGGTGGTGCTTTAATATGCAGGATTCAGGTATGCAAGTTTGTGTGTAGGTGTGTTTGTGAATAAATGCATCTACTTTGTGTAAACACACAGTATGGATAGCTCCTGAGAGCTACTGCCATGCATGTGACAGGATAGCCAGCTATTTTATGTACATAGACGCTTACGCAAGTGTATGCTATTGTATAAGGATACTATTGTTGAATTTTATCACTGATACATTTATAAGGCAGATATAATTATGCAATGTTATTGATACGTATGTTTAGGTTGTTTGCTAGGTACATTATATAAACACGAATGGATATTTGTACACAGTGTGCTTACAAAGTGTAAACGTTTCTTGTGGAGTACTGAATGTACATGTCACTGAAATCGGGCCTTTGGTAACATAGAGGTTGATGAGTGCATAGTGTATATACTGGGTATTTATGTGGGTGGATATATGTGTGAACTATTTCAGCTCGCATATGAGCTGCAGACTTGTATTTAAACCTTCATTACAGCAGAGTGGGCCTATTATGCTTTTATTTCCACAGTTTATTGTCCTGCACATGCTTTGGGAGTGGCAGGGAAATGGATGTCATTTTCAGAGACTGCATTTTTGGAAGAGGTTCTCTCTCTTACTTTCAGAAAAGTTCAACATGCTCAATAAATTAAATCTCTCTTCGGGATGCATTTCAGGAAAAGGAGAACATAAACAGTCCTTGGACCCTTCTGAAATGCTTTGGAAAGGGGAGGACTTGGCTGCATCACCAAAAAATATGTAATTGATTGCCATGCTACACCAACTTGAAAATATGGTTCCCCACTTTTTACATATCAAATATAAGGCGCATTCTGCTGTGGAGGAGTTACTCCTCCAGATCCTCTCAGCTAACTGAAAAACCACAGGAGGATGTTTTTCCCTACTCAAGTCAGGGAAGTTCCTACCTTATTTTATATATGTATTTTATGGAAAAGCAGAGAATTTTGCAAAGGGCTACTTACCCGGTCTACCTACTCCTGGGACTCTGTCCGGAATTCCAGAGCATTTCAGACTCCTGGATGTCTACTTACTTTCTTTTAAATCATTGCTATATATCATTAACTGGAACTGAAACTGGGACATCCAGGCAAGAAGAAAATTTCACTGTTGCAAGATCTAAACTCTTCCTAATCATAGACATCCTGTGACATTTATCAGAGTTTCCACAAAAAGAGTACACAAGGATGACACGCAGTTTGAGAGGAGAGCCTACCACATTGAAGCATGTGCTAACTGGGTTTGCAGGATGAAAAAAGACTGAATTCCCTCCACAGGAAAAGTTGTCCTCTTAATGTCAGAGATTTCAGTTTGTAGGAAATAAATCTCAGTGAGCATGATCCTGGAGGTATATACTAAAATCTGTTTGTAAAAATCATGAAGGCAAAACACTTGACTACATACCAGAGATTTTTTTTCCTCTTCTTTTAATTTAGCAGTAACAATGGTTACAATACATTGACTCACAAATTAMGTGACAGTATGAAACCACACTCTTCTTACTGTAACGGGAGATTCTAGATTTTTACATTTTAAATACCCTCTCTCAAGGGGGGATAATTTTGACCATCCAATGAATATCTTTTGAAACAACCAGTGGCATAAATTTCAATTTTAACCGTGATCATATTTAATGAGCCTTGTCCATAGAGATCAAATGCTTTGCAAATGAGTGCAAAGCTCAGGATCTCACTGTATAGATAAAAGAGGAGGGAAACTGAGGCACAGCGATGTGCAGTGACTTGCCAAGCAAAGCAGCAGTCAGCAGAGATCTGGACATAAATCTCAGGCCTCACTCCCAGTTCAGTTCCTGACTCACTGGGCCACAGTCTCCCAGTAAGTGTATATGAGAATCTGTCGTCCGGCACAGTTCATATGTTATACAGACATGTCTTCCTTCACGTCTCCCGCTGTTCCATTGGCTCCGCTCAATCCCACTAGCTCCCTCTCTTGTTCCTCTTCCTCTTCTTCCTCTTTTGCTGTCTCTGCTTCTCTGCCTCCGCTCGGGAGGGTGGCACTGGAGAGGTGGCTGAGGAGCTGGCCTTCCCGGCGAGACTCGGCCAGCTCTTTGGCACAGCATACAGGAGTGTTGGTCTCGTAAGTGCTATGGAAGCTGTTATAGTCGACTTCGTAAAAATCCTTCTCCAGGGTGAGGACAGGAGTGAAGCGATGTCCCCACAGCACCTCGGTATCCATGTAGGAGCTGCGAGCCTGGCAAGTCATCCCTGGGTAGAAACAGAGGGATGTTAAATGCTAAGCTTTCATTACATGCTCACCCCACCACTCCTTTCATTTAAAAGCACTTTCCTGTTATCTCCGTACCTGATTGCTCTGGGACACAGAAAAGTTCTTCGCTTAATAAGCCTCACAAAAGCCTCTCATGAAAAAGCTGAGCACTCAAAGGAAAAGGGATGGACTCATCTCCGCGTCTTCAGAGTGTTTCCTGAACCTTGTGCTTATGGGATAGAGGTCTGGTACCACTAAGCAACTTCTCTCTGTCCTCACATTGCTCTGTTGAGGCGGTGTTTGCATGGCTGTTAACTGACTACAACACTTCCGGTTAATCACATGCTACAACAACATCCAGCCCTGCCAATACACCTCTAATCCTGACCCACACAATCCCTAAATAGACTGAACCCACTGCCCTGCCAAAGCACCTGGCTTCCTGCCCTCCCACTTTGACCCCAGATTCCTCTTCAGCTACAGCAATACCAGCCACTCCCCTCCTGCACTTGTGTTAGGTACCAAGTCATAGCCTAAAAGGTGGAGAGGGCCCCAGCTCCTACTGATTTCCATGGCAAGAAATAATGGCTCATAAATACCTTTGGAGGGTTGGAGTCAACTGTACAGGGTTGGCTGAACCAAAACCCACATCACACAGTCCAGCTCATAAACCTGTTGAATTCCATGTGTTAATTGATTTTGGACTGAATGAACAGCGGGAAGTATGAAACTGATTTTTGTCAAGCTTCTTTTCAGCCCCAAGGATAACAGTTTGTTTGTTTACTTAGGGAAAGTTTAAAGAGAATCTTTTCACAGCAGAGCAGGGATAAGTATGCAGCCTTGGCATAGCTGAATATGACTCCCTTTGGAATCACCTGACAACCTGAAGGCTCTCTTCTCTTCCAAATATTTCTCTTCTGTTTGTCCTCAATACATTATGCTTTGGAATTAATTCTGGTGAAATTCGGAAAGCCTGACCTCACCAAGTCCTCCCACTGTTCTCTCTTGGGGCATGAGAGATAGGACTGACTGGAATACATTCAAAACACGCACTTGATCCAGTTCCCAGTCAATACTTCCAAATGTAACTCCTGCAGCCCAAAGTACACAAACAGCAGTCTAAAGCAATGCATACGGGAAAAATACTAGCATCGGATGCGTTTTTGCTTCAGAGAAGACCATATATTCTCACTAGTTGAGCCCAACTAAGTGAATGAAGTCCCAGGATAATCAGCAAATCTGCACCTTTTCGTAGAGATGAGTATTTTGTTCTCATAATTGCTACAGCCCATTAAAAGACACCCACACTAACAAGATTTCCTGAAGGCTTTACTTCTCTCTTGTTGCTTTCCTTAGTATATAGTTGCTTTCAGTTCTTGAAAAAGGAAAGGGGGGACAATGAGACATACAGCACTTCAAGAAATTTCCAGTTCTATTTCACAGACTGACAAGCCAATTTTTTCCCCCAAGGAGATTTGCAGGAGTATTTGCTTCTGGGCAGGAACAACAAGTACAGAGTTAGTCACAGTGTTCTAGTGTGTCTGCTTCCTGGACTGGCAGGAACCAGGAAGTGCAGAGGATGCTATGAAAAATAACATAATGGAAGAGGAAAATTACCCCAACTGTCCTTGCCTCTAGGAGTTGTTCTATTGAGGTACAGCAGCTTTTCAGGAAACTCTCAGCTGCGTATAAGTAGAAAACAGCATAGAGATCGCACTGCTAACTATATGCTTCAGACAACACCATGATGCACACCATCATCCAGAGAGCACCCTGCCACAGACTCCCCAGTCCCGGAGGGTGAACACTATTTAATCTTCGCTCCCTTACACTAGCTGGCGAATAGCAGCTCAACACACAGGCAGCTTCTAGGGTCCTAACTTCAGAGTCCTGCTGTAGTTTTTCTCAGGAGACCTGTGTCACTGACACTCATATCATTGAACTCCATTTGCAGGGGCTTTTGTTACTAGCTGTTTTGAGGGTCAGTAACACTGATTTGCAGGGCTAACGCCAACGTCCTTTCCGTGCATCTCATCACCTGATGCTCCCTCATGCTGGGAGTTGAGTCCTAGACAACCAGCAACATGGGCGCATATTATGGTAAGGAGAGAGTTAAACAAACCTCCTCCTCTTCAGGCAGAGCTGGTTTTGTACCAGAATTCACAAAGGTCTTCATGCCTCCCTCAAGCTCTGAGTGTTTTCAAAGCCCAGCAAAAACAGCAGGAGAGGAGGTCACTCAGTACTCGCAGGATTAGTCCTGTAAATGAACAGGCTGATCTTACCATGGCCTTCCAAGTGCTGCATAAAGGTATCCTGTAACAGCCCCCAAGACCAAGAGGAGAGTGTCCCTGCCAACATTAGGGTCCGAGACACCCGAAGGGAACCCCTGCCCTGTCATCGGGACCTGAAATAGCTCCTTTACCTGGGGGGCAGCGAACCTGAACTCCACAGACACAATCACAGTTATCTCCCATGATAAGTATTAAATTAAGAAAGAAACAATAGAAAGCTTTCATCAACCAAATACCATGCACTGCCAGCTTCCTGCAGTAGCTGCTTTCTGTAACCCCAGGGGTACACAGAGCCAGCACAATGAGACGACTTGTAATTGCTCCATAATCCCATTCAAATATTCCTTTTTAGCACATGTGCAGTGGTGTTTTAATTGCGTGGGGACATACCGCTTGGCAACTCCCACACCACCCAGTAAACAACAGCATTGTCCCTGCTGCAAATTCCATTAAGTGCCTGCTTTGCAGGCTGCCCTGTGCTCTCCAGCCTGGTTAATTAATGCATCTGTAATGACACTGGCTAATTATTGCCTCTGTAACTGGAAAAAGACGACAGAGGAGGTGTGGAAACAATAAACCTTCCTTTTATTAAGAGCACATGGATGCAGCTGCTCTCCACTTGAACACAACGAGCCCTCTGCCTTCTGTGCTCTGAATGCCTAAGTTTCAACTTGCAGTGGGGCTGAGTAATTCAGGAGACTAATATCTTTCATATATGGCTGTGGGCTCTCTGTAAAAATCAGCGGTTTCATTTCATAAGCCTCGCTTCTACTAGAGATCCAAGCCCATGGGACATCTTGGGTGTAGTGAATCCTTAGGTAGTATGCTTACATCCATCAAGGACCGCAGCAACTTTGCCACTGCTGCTCTACTTTAGCACAGCAGCACTATCTTGCACAAACCTGCTATAGCTGCCTGAAGCACTGACATCCAGGAGAGTGCAAGAAACTGAGGGAGAGTTCAAATTCCCAGAATTTCTTGGAAAACACACCATAGTATCATTGGTCCTGATAGAAGCTGCTCATCCTTTTGTTAAAATGGATATAACTACGCATTCTGGGTTAAAAAATGCAGATGTTTGGTACTATTACAGAGATGGTAAGTGGTATGAAGTAAAAGATGCCTTTTGGTGACTTGGGCTTCATTTAGATAAGCCTCATTTACATAAGGAAAAGAATGATTTTCCCTTTGTAAGTCAAAGTAGATATGTTTCAAAACTAATTTGTTTCCAAATAAAAGTTACTGAGTTTTTTATTTTTCAAGTGTATTGATTTTTCCAAGATAGAAGGACCACTATAAAATTTTACTTGCTCCTAAATAGTCTGATTTAAAAATGTAAAAGTATGCTTAATGTAAATTTGTACACTCTGCCAATTTAAAAAAATATGAAATATGTGAAATCTTCAACTTTTAACTTTTAGTTACAGCCTTCTCATCTTTTAATTCAGCAGTTTAACTTTCAGATGCAAACAGAACTGAATTTTAATTGAAACCAGAATAAGCAGATGCACCAGGTTTTCAATAAAGCTGGAACCAGTTCCAGGGTTTTTTTGTTTTTTTGTTTTTTTTTTAAGAAAAGCTGGAGACCAGAGGACTGTCTCATGGTTTCAAGTTCTTCAATAAACATTTCGTAGAGTTTTAATGATAATTTCATTATAGTAGAATCCTAAGAAGTGGATATTTGGTCTGCTGGCTGGAGTCACTACATCACAGGATCAATAACAGAGTTTGTGCATGTTCCTATTTAAGGCAGCAATAGATGCCTTTGTAAACTGCTCAGCTCTGGTTTCCAGTAGATGAAAAGATGTGAAATATATTGCTATGTGTATAAACCCAGGCGTTTCATTACATTCAAGAACAGGCCGAGTCACTGAGGAAAGACTGATGTGTAAAATAGGTGTCAGGGAACTATACCAATAAGGCACTTTTCTGTCATCAAAATCAGTCGAGATCAAGCAGCTTACACTTTATCAAAGACAAAGGAATGTTAATATGCACCAAAGAAAAGCAGTTATCTGATGGCTCACTCAGTAAGGAGCCTATTTTTTCCTCCAATGTACTCAATGGGAGTTGCAGATTTCAGAACCTTTCACTGCTTGCAACGCCACTGATTATACAACTGGAACAGACACTTCTGGCTCTGCCACAGCACTAAGAAATGGAAAAATTCTGCAGGAGATTGCTCCTGATTTCCAGGCCTTTTATACCCTTAGGTTACCAGTTAAAAATCAAACTTCATTATCACAGGCCAAATCTAATTGCATCTTGCAGATGTTTGGTTATCCAGAGATGATCTGACAGACTCTCTCCAGCTGTTGGAGGACGCATATTTACGTCAAATGCACCATCATAACCAGTACCTTTACTGGCAGTTTTGCAGGAGAGGGCAAGGAAAGAGGGGACCACACAGGATGATCTACCAACCCAAGAAATTGCCATAGGGTTTCAGGTTGGTCGAATCTTTTTCAGTACTGTTACATGGCCTGGACTTTCTCAGTGGGCAGAGATATCCCAACCCCTGGGGCTGTCAAGACAACATTTTTCATCAGCCTAAAATTAACTCTACTCATTTAAATGCCACAGAGCTCAGCTCTAAGTGATTATCTGCTGGCAGAGTGTCATGTGGATGCTGACTGTATGTTTGCCATATTTGCTAGGCTCTCTGCAGTTTTGACACAGATATTGCTGGAAGTGATTTCACTTCTGTCCTTGTTTTCATGTGTTATTATACGCAGGGTGACATTTTCCCTTGTAGTGGATGCACTACAGCTGCACAATATATATTCTGCTCCCTGAGCTGAATTCCACCTACGCTACAGAAGTACAGAGAAAGAACTGATGGACTCAGAGGTATAGTAACAGACTGATGAAAGTTCGGATGGCAAAGAGTAGTTATAAAAATTTTAAATTCTATCAGTCTAATTAAGCAATACATGTCTTTAGATTAGCATCATCATTTGGATAGTTATAAAATTTATTAGTCCCTTTGCATTAATTAGAGCAAGGAACACTGTAAYCGCCAAAAAGTTAATATTCCTCCAACTTCAAAAGGAATATTAGAAGGTAGTAGCATGATTCTCCAATTATTTATGCTTGTCTCCTTTAGAGGAGGACATGTCTGGGCTTGATTCACTTTGATTTTTATGTCAGAGGACAGTAATGGGATTTTAATTTTTCTGAATGCTCTCCAGGCATGGGAAAGCTCGTAGGCACTGGAAATGAAAAAAAACGCAAGGGCAAAGTGGAACAGAACACGCAAAAAAGTTTGGCAAGAATCATCAGAATTAGTGAAACAGGTTAAAAAGGGTAAGAATGCAAATATATACTCATACTGAACTCTACTTCTGAATCCCTATAGCCCTCATCTATTATTCCTTATCCTTTTGTGTGTCAGGTGTACCAACGGTTAGAAAGTGCCTTAGAATTTAAAGATCCTGGATTCACTTGCCATGTCCTCTGCCAGGCAGAACCTGAGGCCCAGACTCACACCACGCAACTTCAGGCATCTCACAAAAATATTTATGYGACTACAGAGGAACCTAAGATGACTAGCCTGCCTACGTCCACCTCTGGCGGACAATTCAGATCACCAGTAGAACAGCTGAGCCTCTGGAAGCATCCATCCTTTAACTTTGTTGAAAAGTTCCTGCCTTCAAGGTCTCAGTTAAGTGCCTACATAAGAACCCAGTTAGACTCGCAGTTTATACCTACCTTAGGAAGCAGCACAGTGCAATGGGAGCAGATCTACAGAGTGAACCAGTTGGTGCTGAGGACCCGGTGTCCATGCTATACACATTACCTCAGAGTATCTCCATGCTGRTCCCATCGACTGAACTCCCGTTAGTGGCCCTTCAAAGCCAAAGCAGGGTAAGGGGAAATGACTGGGGGAATTGCTTCAGAAGTACACTTGATCCAAACTAAAATACCAACATTAACCAGTATTCCCTTTCCCTCTCCGCTTTATGCCAGCAATATCAGTATTGCCATGGGTATTTAAAAATAGTGTGGCACCTCACAGTGGTAGTGATGGCCAAAAAAGCACCTTAAATAGTTCTGCAAGGCCCTTCCTTTCAGATACCTGTTTTATTGCTTTATCCCCACACCTTTAATGCAGGATATCAAAGATATTCATAAGCATCACAACACCTATTTGTGGTACGTAATAAAATACCAATTTAACTCATGTAATGCTTTAAAAATGAAAGAATATTTATATGCAAAATACAAACCAAAGCAACTAGAGAACCTAACCAGATGATGAACGCACCAAAGTTTCATTTATTAATTTCACCCTTCCCTTGATCACCCATGAAAATCATGATTAATTTCAGTACATCTATGTTGCGACTACTCCTTATTGTCCCATATTTACAGCCAGGAAATTTTACTRTATCCTCTGCAAAGGTGCAAAACAGCTGCTGCTTGCCTATGGTCTCACAGGSACAGGATGAGGAACAGAGATGCAGAATCCTGACTCACAGTACATTACTTCTTGTCATTAAACCACCTTCTATGSCACAGAACCTAAGCCAGAAGGCTACCTCCCCATCCTTTCCTAAAAGCATATTAAAACTTTATTCAGTCACTGGACTAATCAGATGTCAGAAATTCTCTCTCATGGCTTACTTAATGGAAGTGGGAAAAAGAGGCAGTGAAAACCAATGAGGACCAACAGTGAAGTACTCAGCATTGATGCCTCTACGCCCAGAAAACAGCAAYGCTGGACACTATAGACACCAAATGAGGTTTGCAGGACAGCTACCAATAAATCAATTTTTGGTTAATTGTCAGTGAACAGCAGTGGAAGGGTAAAGTTGGAAGGGAAGAGAGCCTCTTCAAATTATCTGCCAGAAAGTCTTCTAGGATATGCAGACTGCTTCATCACACGGAACGAAGGCTTACGGAAAAAAATAAAAAAATYGGACTCTCTAATGTTCTCTAATTGAATCAGCCAAGTTGTTCATCACACAACCCAGCTGACTCTGCATTCACATGGAAGGGGGGTGTGAATCTCAACTGCTTCTGYAGGTTCTGGCAGCTTTGCTTGATACGCTACGTCCAGTTAAGCAACAAGAGGGCAGGGGAAGTCTGTGTTTTGGCCAACAACAGCCTAGCCCTATTCTGTCAACCGGATGGTGCTAATTTTTTCTTGCCACTGTGGGAAGCAGAAAGGCACTGAAAGCAAAAATGTGTTCACTCTGCAAACAGATTTTCCACCTTCACTTTCTTCCCTTTTACTGGAGGTCAAATTCAGGCCAGCTGATCTTGACAAGTGTCCCTTTAAGATATGTCAAAAGAGAATTAATTCCCTAAAGTAATCTCTGCAACCAATTCATTAAGTAGRTACTGCGAGTGATTCCGCTGCTTTCAAGATGCCCACAAAGAGCACTGGAAGTCAGAACGCTTGTCATCTGTATTGATTTTGCCTTTACAGTGGTCATTTCACTCAGGAATAATCACCGCACATCTACCCAGAAACTTAGTCTCCCTTTGGTGTTTTTAACCTCTTGATGAGTCACAGTGCTGAAACCATACTAAAATATTGATTGTAAAGACCCCTGTCAGTGGGCCTTCTGCCACAGCTGGCTTTGTGGGTGAGGAAGTGTAATAGCTGTGGGCCCCTGGAGAGCTGTTGCTAGACTAATAAAATGTTTATTTTCTTTTTTGGCAAAATAAGAACACTGCATTTCAAGCTTCCTGGTATGCTGCTTTTTTGTGTGCTGTTATTTACCCTTTTAGAAATTCAAGTCAACTTGAAAACAAAAACACTGTTTTAAACAACAGCATGTTTCACTGTTTTTTGAAAAAACAATGACTTGAAGTGTTTCAACTTTTCAGAATTTCTTGTACATCTTTCATTTGGAACTATTTGTCATCTTTTCCTTCAACTGGATCAGAATCAAACTTAAGTGTCAGAGTTCCTTGTCTGAGAGGTGACAACGTATTTCATTTGAAATATATGTATAATTGATTGAAACAATTAGAAATAGATACAAATTTGCTGTCCCAAATGCTTCAGTGAAAAAAATTCATCCCTTTAATCAGAGATTGGTTATGCTTATGCTTCTTTACTCATTTATACGTTGACAACCACCACAGTGTAGTCAGGTTTGACCTGCTTTCACAACGTCCTATGAAAAATGTAGCTGTCTTTCTCCCCAGCACAGGATGTATTCAGAGTATGATTTGTTGCTGTCTGTAAAGTCTGGGTAAGTTTCCATTAATTTTTCTTCCTGCCAACAGCTGCAGAGCTGAGCCACCTCTGGGAGAGCAAGCAGGACTCACTTCCCTCTTGTGCATCATGAGCAGAGCTATATAAGTCAATCAATTATACCTCTGCACACAGGGATGGTGGTTCCCAGTTTTTCATAGGGGCTTTTAAGGGAATAAATTGTCTGTAGCATTTTGATACTGTTCTGAATCTGACCAGGTTGCAACAGTGTCATGATATAATAGAAGTCACCCTTCAAATAAATTATGCCATTCCTGAAAGCAGATGGGCCTTGAACAATCCAAGAGGAAGGAAAGAACCTAAAGAATTTGCTCAGAGCAAAGGTTGAGGTGCAAAGGTGGCAATTCATATATCCAAACTGGTTTATTGCTCTTAGGAGGTTTAAGGACAAAGCAGAAACACTGTGTTTCTGCGGACTGCTTTTTTGGGGGCAAAATATCAGCCTCCCCAACCCCCCCGCTACACACACGTCATTCAGAAAACCAAAGCTTCTGAATCAGTTAATGGCATCATCTGAGGTCCACTCTGCTCTAASTTCAATGCAAACTGGCTCTTCGAGTTTCATTTTTGGAATTTCACAGCCTGCCTTCTGAGACCAGAATAATTCCTTTCCACAGATGTATACTCCTTAATATCATTACACACTGGCCTGTACAGTTCCTCCGGGAGAGGAGCCCATTTATAAAGCAATATGATTTCTACGCCATGCTTTTAATTTTGAAGTTGTTATTGACAATGACTTCCTCTCACATCTCTAGCAGAGGCTGAGCTTTTGTAAGAGGAAGGCAGTGCAATAGCTGCTCAAGCAGAATTTGATAGTGTCAGCTTGTGATAAGGAAAGAGGCTTTGGACAAACAACAAACTGCACTCCATGCTCAGATTAGCAGGTTCTTGTATCTAGTAATTGTTTAAGCTACAAATTAAGCTTCCATTACAAATCCTCCCCTTTGATATCTTTGCCACCCACCCCTTCTTCTGCAGTTTAAGGCTGCCCAAGCTACCTGCCCACAAAAATGGGTTGTTAGAGGCAACCTTATTTTCTACCTATTCAGACTGAAGTGATCCAGTGGAGCGACTGAGATTTACACAGATGTGAGTTATGTGGACAACAGGGTCTTGTAATTAACAATCTGGGGAGGAACCACCATTATACCAGCAGTATTTTGGCAACCCCCATAATGAGGTGCCTTCTTTACAAAGTTTTCTGGTCAAACTTTCATGAGATTTAGATATGCTCAGCTCCAGAYCTGCATTTCAGCTGCATCTCTACAATATTCTGTTGGGAAGGAATATTGCCCTAGTAATTCCCCTAGTAACTCCAAATTAATTTCACTTGTGCAGTGCAGTACTCCAACCAAGGTATAATGTAATCTACACATAACCACCATTAGCTCTAGAAAATTCAGCTACTGCTATTCACCTAAYGACTAAAAGGAAATACTAGGAAACTGAATTAGCACTGGAGAGCTGTTTTTAAGAGTGAAGGCCTGGGATGCAGGAATTTGAGAGTCCATTTCTTCTTACATCTGGCTATCAGGAGACCAACAAGGATAAACCACAAGAAAGCAACAGTATTAATAGTAAGCAAGGGCTAAAATCTGTGAGAGAATGCACTGATACCACTGAGTACTCACATCAAGCAGAAAGGCCCTGCTAGTGTTTCAGAGTACCCCTGCTTCATCAAGACAAAAAACCCACTACCAAAGTAACCTTGGGTTCACAGCCCTGTCTCGTAACTAAAATCCTTAAACACCACAGGGCAAAACTACTTACAAAAGCTTTTTTGCATCTATGACTCTTTCTGTGTTTCCACATCTCTAGATAACAATTTGCTCCTCAGTGCTGCCTGTAGTCCCATTCCCCTTAAAGGCCCTGAAGCAACCAAGGCACACTGACAGTCCTCCAGCTCAGAAAGCCAGYCTGAAGAGAGCATCAGCATCTCAGGGTGCTTAAACATGCCTGCTGTGCTAGAACTGAGCCTGTCAGCCCCCTCCTCAATGCCAAGCAGTAAAATGACCCCATGGTGCCATGTCTTTTAGGTGAGACACCAGAGTACAAGTGTCTTCCTCTCCAGCCAGACCGAGAGAGGCTACCTGCAGAAATAAGCCTGGAGGCCCCTGTAACCACTTGTTCAACCATCCTGAGAGACACACTGCCACCTCCCTCTCCTACACTTTGGGAAGCTGARGCACAGGACCTTTCCAGATTTACCATATACAGGTGCAGGCTTCTTTCATCTCTTGCTACAAATATACCCATGGCAGGAAACTGGGAATCAGCTGAGTCTGTCTCCTAATCTACCCATGACACAGCATTGTTTTACGCCATTACGGCATTCCACCAGAGACACAAAAGCAGTTTCTGTATTTTTCCTCTCTGAACTTCTTTTGAAAATGTATGTCCTGCACGCAAGTCATTCAGTTTTAGCACACGTTGTTTTATGGGTTACAGGAATACTTGGGCACATTCTTCACAGTCTCTATTAAAGAGTAACACCACAGCAATATCTAAAATAACACAGTTACAGCCCATTTTAAATACAGAGGAGAAATGGAAAAAGAGTTGGGCCATGAATTCTGATCACAGAAAATAGGATGGCAAGAGACCTCATGAATTCCTTTAGCCCATTCCTTTTTTCCCCCCACAGATCAATTCTAACTGATTACGGACAGATCCTTGTCTAACCCATCTGTCTGAATCCAGGTCATTAAAAAAGTGTGAAACATTACATTGTGAGCTAAAGCACCCACCTTATAATTGCTAGCTATTTCATACCATAATATCCCACATGAATCAGTCACTAGAAAAGGACAAACCCCAACATGTTCTCAGTCCAGGTGACATTAACGGTGACATCCTAATGCCAAACTGCACTCCATTTTTTCCCTTCCTCCCTCAAAGTTGTGGATAATTCTGACAAGTCCTTACCTGTTGCTTCCACCATTCCTTCCAGGATGACCACGATTTCAAACTCCTCTTTCTCCAGTTGGGTGCGGGACATCTCCCAGAAGGGGCTTTTCTCATTGATTTCATGCGAGATGATGAGAGGCGAGACCAGGAACAGCCTGTCATCTCCAGTGTCAAATCCCACGTTGATGTCCGTTTGGTTCAAGGGGATGAACTCTCCCTCTTTGGTCTGTTTGGACTTGATCAGTTTGGCTCTAATGGAAGCCTCGACAATGTGGGAATTGCGGAGGTCCCCAACCCGGAACATTAGACAGAGCTTCTCATCCCTCATCGAAATCACTGCGTTGTTAGAAAACATGAGGGTTTCAGCCCTCTTCTTTGGTTGGCTGATCTTGACAAACATGCATCCCACCATGAACGCATTGACAATGGAGCCCAGAATAGCCTGAATCAGGAGCAATACGATGCCCTCTGGGCACTTCTCTGTTATGACCCTATAGCCATACCCAATTGTTGTCTCAGTCTCAATAGAAAACAGAAATGCAGAAACAAATCCACTGAGATTTTCAACACAGGGGATCCAGTTCTCATCTTCAAGATGGTCCAGGTCTCCCCGGATATAGGCAATGAGCCACCATATGAACCCAAAAAACAGCCAAGTGATGGTATAGACCATAGTGAAGACAAGAAGATTAAAACGCCATTTGAGGTCCACCAGTGTAGTGAAGAGGTCACTAAGGTATCGGTAGGTTTCTTGAACATTTCCATGGTGTACATTGCACTTGCCACTTTTCTCCATGTAACGCTGGCGTGGCTTCTTACCTTCTGCTGATATGAGGCGGGTTCGGTCAGTGGCAATGGGAACATCATCCCGAGCCTGTTTGGGAATCTTCTTAGGCTCTCTGGATGTAACTCCAATGTCCATGTCCTGGTTCATGAAGATCCTAGAATCTCCGGCCATGGCTGGGCTGGGAGAGAACAGAGAAATAAAGTCTAAGGCATCAGGAAAAGAGCTGAGACAGAAGTCATTTCATGTTACCTTGTGAACCATTACAAGAGAGCAGGACCGGAGATATTAATGCTACACCAAAAGACTTTGCCCCACACTGGTACAGTGCTCTTTATAGGCTCCTTCTACATTCGGAAAGCTTTTCACTAGGGACATTTGTTTCCTCCTAGTATTGTTTTGGGAAACACTGAAAGACTTCAGTACTTCTCTCACAACATCCACTTGCTAAATATAATGCTGCACTGAGCTGCATGTTAAATACTGATTCATAATACACAGTCTCTTCATACATGAACCAGCTGCTAGTCACTTTGTTTAATGCATTACTGGAACCTCAGATAATATGGCAATGAGCATGGTCTGGGAGTCATGAAATAGGTAGAGCTCATTATGTATGTTTGGTTTTTTTTCTTCTCCAGTGGTCCTCAGACCTTTTTTACATCAGAAATTGGCCTGAGATTACAAATAGGAGCAAAGTAAAGATACATGACCATATATTTTCAAATGGGACTGGAGCTTTTTGGTGCCTCATTTCTTGGGTGCATACCAAGGGAAACCTTAGAAATTAATAGAAAATGCTGAGCACCAACCACAGCCTACTTAAAACCCACATATGTCTAAATTATGCACAAAGGTTTCCCTTACAGTCAGCAGACAGAGAAAGGCACCTCCAGGGATAATTCAGATTTCAGGTGTGCTGAATCATCTTCTGGAAGTACCCACTTCTCTCCACTAATTATTCAGGGAGCCTGGGCTCCAAATTTGAAATAGGCTTTTCACTTAGCATCTTCAATTATATATCTGAAGGTCTGATGAATGCGGGCCTACTGTTAAGCAGATATATCAGAAACCCTTTACTGTATATGTCATTAGACACCCAAAAAACAGAAACATAACAAACAGCCATTAAAAAGTCCACTGTCTATGTCCAAAACTATGCTTAAGTTACAAATAATGCAAGATGATGGCTGCAATGATTTTTGCAGATTGTAATTTAACATCCAGTTTACTGAGATGATTAGATACTCCTTTAAAAAAATCCACACATTCTCTATTGAAAAATGAGAGTCTTGACTCTGAATGCAGGGCACAGACAGAATCTTTGTGAAAGACTATCCAAGAAGCCTTAGGGATATCAAAGATAGAGTGGCAGTATTCTCTATGGCATTCRAACTCTGCATTGTCCTCTGCAAAGCCTATTAAAACCTAACCAAATCTATTACTGCTCCCTCTATCTTTAATCTTCTTATGCGTCCATGAATCAGAAGAGGTGTGGAGATACAATTAACAGTATCTCGGGAAAGACAATTTCAAGATTGAGCAAAGTAGCTTCATCTTTTCAATATTAAAAAGCACAAAGGGTGGGTGGAAAGGAAGCAGAGGCAGATGAATAAATGAAGCAACAAATTTCCATGTCCATTCTACTGTAGCCAAGCCTGGTTAACAGCAAAGAATTACTCTTAGCCCTTGTATAAGTCACCATCAATCATTACTCCAATGAAGCAGCCAGAGCCTGATGCTGGCACCGTACCTGCTGGCTCAGTGCACTAGGGAGCCCAGCCATCTGTCCACAGCACAGTCCCGAAGCTTCTTAGTGCCAGCAAATTTCTGTTTGGCCTGAGGAAAGGTTTGGGCCGGGGCCGAGCTGGTCCAGCCACAAGAAGGGGTAAGGAGTAGGGATTAATGACTCTGGGATGGAAAGCTAGGGAGAATTGGGTTTGCCACTCCCTACTGCCTGTGATACTGGACATGGAATAGGTAGCCCCACCACTCTGTCATTCCCTTCCTCAAACAGCAGCAAAGGTTTTGGCAGCAAATAAGAATATTTATCCCTACTTCTATTTCTTTCTCTTCTGAAGGCAGAAGGGCTCCTGAGAGCAAGCTGATGGTATATTTAGATATAATCTTTAACTCTTTTCTACTACTTACTGCAACTTTGACTATCCTGGACCACTGGTCTGGTTCTCTACTGCCTTATGGTGTGCATCTATTTACATCCATGAAGAGTGTCTGCTAAATGTTGTCAAATTATAATGGTACAGATTGACTCTAACTTCACAAAATGTGAAAGCACGTGCCAAGTGTGAGTCAGAACAATCGCACACTACGGAAAGAAGCATCCCATCCAATGAGTATATCAGGTTCAGAGGAAACCCTCTTTGCTTCCTTCTAATGAATATTACTTTAGATCTTTGTTTGCCTTTTTGGATTAATCTAAAATTAATCCATTTGGGCTCAAAAGCTTTTCATCAATCTCTACATGTTTAAAGATGTAAAAATAATAAATACACAAGTGTATGTTCTCAATTTAAAAAAGAGTTGTGTTAAAGACAGTAGTGTTATAAAAGTTACATCTGAAGCTGGATTTCACTTACACTGACACCATATATGACAGTTCATTACAAGACATTCACTTACAGGTGTAAGGTTCCATGTTWTATATCCACACCAAAGAGACCACAAGGATCTTGAAACATATTAAAAAGATCAGAATAGAATACAAATAATCAAAAAGCCTAAATCCCTAGAAATATCACTGTGGTGAAGCAGGCTAGAGGGACTGTCCATTAATGAAAGTACAGGGAAACCTGCTTTAACTAAAACACTCAGGGGACTGGCAACATCACTTTCCTAATGCTACTGATCTTTAGCAATAGGTCAAGTGAAATCTTTCTGGAAACCTTTAGGAACACTTTACAAGTGGCCCATTAAAGCAGAAAAATTCCTACTGCAAATGAACTTTACTGACAGCTTCACTGGCATTACGTCGTCTCCTAATATTTAATCTTAAAATGCTCCCATCACAGTGGGAGCACAGCCTTAGTATGTGGTTATTGAAAATAATTAAGCGTATGAATCTTTGTATTAGATTCTTAAAAAGGAGTAAAATTGTCTAGTGGTTTGAGCACAGGTTTGGATGTCTAAAGACCAGCCAGTTTCTGTTCCAAATGTTTTCAGTATTTTTTCTCTAGTTCTGAGCAAATCACTACTCTTCCTTCTGCCGAGGGAAAAAGTTCTTCCCAAACTGTAAAATTTGTGATGCTGATATTAACAATCTGTTAAATTCTAAACACAAGACTCTTCTAAGAAATTTTCTATTACTCCTTCAGCTATTTAACTGCTCTGGGACACTATCACAGATGACAAGATACCAAAAGGGGAGCACTGTACTGATGTAAGGATTTGGTTTACTCCTTTATTGTACAACATACTGTCACCCTTACTAAGTGTGCACATCTTTCCCAGATAATGGTAATTATGTGCAAGCATCTCACAGAGATTTAGATTTCAGTTTGTAAATCATTGCTCTCTCCAGCAAAGAGATCTGCAAAATGAGATTGCCTGTTATCGTCACACACACCCATACTGTTTCTTTGGCATTTACCATCTTTGCTTAAACAAGGCCAGGATAATGAAAATGTCACTTTTGTACAAAGCCGCTCTCCTTTTGGACAGGCTACTGCAAAAGGAGACGCAAGTCAGTGCGTTATCAGCCTTGCAAAGAGGCTTTTTATCAGACTCGCTGTTTCTTAGCTTTTGCCCAGATGACAGACTTGGGGGCAGGCTGTGACATTTTGGGCTTTTAGAATTGCTGAAGCAGAGTCAAGCTGGGGTTAGTTAAATATCTTCAGAAGGCATTGTTTTGCAGAGCTGTCTACAAGCCCTGCCTGACAGAGCTGATATACCCCCTCATAGCTCCAAGACAGAATTTGTTGAAAGCATTGCAAAAGGTGAAACAAGAAGTCTGCCAGAGACTCCCCCCCCCCTTAGCATGCTGGGTTTTTTTTTTCCAATTTAGATAACTGCTAACTCGATTAAGTAAATGCAAGCTTCAATGGGAACAGGATTTGCTTCTTGATAAGTTTAAACTGGCAGGCAACAGGAGTGTAGAGACACAAAGTTGACATCAAGTTTGTTCATGCAAAAAAAATACTTCCTTTTGTTTGCTTTAAACCTGATGTCCATGTATTCTTACATTATGAGAATAAATTAGCAACTGTCCCCAAATTAATCCCCGCAAGTCAGGATTTTATATAATTGTCATCTGTTTTCYAAGATTAAGAGTTCTATACTACTAAACAAGCAGTCAGTACAGCAATAAATACTAAACAGTCTGTTACTGAAAAACTAGACGTGTATTTTGCAGCCTGTTTGTCCACACCACACAAAATGCAGCCTAGCTCTCTGTCCCCAGATTCCTCTGGGCRCATATTCTCTTTTGGGTTACACTGCAACAAGGGAATGAAATTTTTGATTGACAAACACTAGCAGTAGGGGAAAGTCTGTGCAGTCACGCAGCTAATAAACTAAAGCAGTGGCACCCAAAGAGAATAAAAGCATTGATCRTTGAACAGTGAGTGCCAATGGAGAGATGGAGGAGGAGAAAACATTAGAAGATGTCCTTTGACAATCTGAAGGGAAATAGCTATTAGATAGATGCTGACTGACAGATGGGGCTTTGATTTCCCTCAAAAGGTAGCTTTCCCATTATCCTTTTATTTACTGCCTGTAAGTAACTAGGACTAAACAGTCAACAGTGCCAGTGCAAGATTACCTTTCAAGGAGTACATATGTACGTGAGAAAAAGACTGACAGACACACTGAGCACATCATGTCACCTTTCAGTTTTCTGACCTATAAATAGAGATAATGATGGCTGCCTCTTTGGAAAGTGCTTGGAAAGCCATAGGTGAAGGGAACAAGGCAAGGGAGTTATGTTACTCGCAAACAAGGCAAACCATGTAAGGAAACTGCACAAGAAGGGAGACACGTGGCACTTCACTAGTAAACATSTGGTTCAAAAGCTCCCCCATCCAAATAACTGCTTCTCAAAGTGCAGTCTCACTCAGTACCGAAGTAGGAAGATTCCTTTCATTTCCTCTCTGAGTTTTCATTAATTCACAGCACTGCTTTTCTAACACACTGACAGGCATGATTTTACAATGGAATTCCTCTGGAGCTGAAGGAGACACCCACCAGCGAGTACACAAAAATGGGTGATTGATGGCAGCTACCAAAGGAAGCAAGATGACTTTGTTGTTTGTTATAGAGCTGGGCTGATGACGGCCTGTCTGCTTGGAGTTCATTAGGCTCAGAAATATTGCATCAGGGGTTCAGTCTTTAAAAAAAAAATTTCCTTGTAAGAAAATCTCTCTGGATAGAAAGTCAGTATGACATGGGGCTTATAGACAGAGCTTATAGACAGTTGCACTTTACTTTTATCTGCTAATTACCTCCCAACCTATCCTTCCCCCCAGCAATGCTGGATAATCTCARTTCTAATCCCTGTGCTGAGTCCTTTTGTTCTCAGTTTTGAGGAAGCTGTGTGGTACCCATTCCCAGAGTAACCAAACGTTTCACAGTGCTGAACACAGATATCATGCACTTTAAAAACAAAAAMAAGAAAAGAAAAAAAATTGTGAAATAAAGCATTGTTCTTTTTCCGATTTTTTAGATGGGAAAGWGAGTCACAAGGACACTGCTTGCTTCTTCCATGCTCACACTGGAAGTCTGTGGCAGGGAATTGAACCTGGAGTTTCCAAAATCCTAAGCAAGTGCCTGTAATCACATCACTCTCCTTCCCTTTCACCAATCCAACAGTAGTGAATATATTTTTAGGTGCGTCTAAAGAGTACTCTGAAAAACTTGCATACTATCAACTATCAGCAGAAATGATTATAATTCCTAAGGATTTTTAAAGTGCTTTACAAACACTGCTGCAGCCCATGACTGCCAAGACAGGAGGCTGTGCCGGGAGCCCCTTCGCTGCCCTTCCAGGCCGGACTCGATGGCACCTGTGTGGGAGTGAGGAGATTCCAATACAAACGGTCCCAAGTACCACAGCAAGAAATGATGTTAACTGTTCTATGCATGCCCACTGAAAGGCATCTTTCAGAGCTATACAATGGCTGGCCTACGAATAAAGAGCAATTCAGCAGGTCTCTGAATTACTCTGTACAGGACAACTCTAAGTACCGCACAAAGTCTATAAATAAGAGCTCATTTTCTAGTAAATCCTAGCAACTTTCAGATTAAAATCCATAGAATGCTACTAGGTTAGAGGGCTTTTTCAAGGCAACTTTTCTAAGTACTTGACATTCGCAGTGGTCTCTGCCTAGCTGAACTGCCAAATCTGTAACTAGTGAGAATACCTCTTTTACCCTCAACTTCAAGGGAGCTGCAGCCATACATTTAAACCAAGAAATATTTCTGTCTTTACTGAGAAGTTTTTCAAACCCATAACAAGCTGAAAAAAAAAAACAACATGTGTGTGGGGGGGTGTTCCTACTCACAATTTGCTCTTTAGCAGCTATAGGTTTCAAATATTTTTTTTCCAGTAGGAATTAAAGTATAATAAAACCCATACATAACAAGTTTGTGGATGCATTAAATATATTAACTTCAAACTAATGCAGAGAAGAGCGAGAGAACTAAAACTTTAACAAGAATAAAGGTTTTTTTTTTTTTTTTTTTTTAACAAAAGATAAAGAGTAGGAAATGCCTTATGAGATGCTGTAATGACCCCAATGTGCAGGCTGCAACAATTTGCTGCAGAGCAATGACTGGAGAACGTGCAGTTTCCACAACAGGAGGGGTATCTGCCACTTGATGTAACGCAGTTCAAATGCATGGGGTGCATAGGAGAATATAATCAACGCAGCTCTTCAGTTAATTACTTTATACTTCAGAGAATTATAAAAGGTGAGCATGAATACAATTCTGTGTGCAAAGGACACACGCAAAAGATTGCGTTCTCAGGTATTCTTCTGAATCAGTTTCTAATAGTCAAATGATAATGGCTTCCCCAACAAATAAAACCTGAAACTAGACCAATCTGATCCCTTCACTTCCAAGGAAGTGACTCTGCCTGAGGCTCTCTGCAGCATCTCTGTCTCTGTACTTCTTACCCCAGACTATTTTTGGGAAGATCTTTTGGCATCATTGAAAATTTGTCTGTTATCTTTTAACCAACACARCTGAACAAAAAACCACTCTTGTCCTGATCATAAGACACTCCCCTGTTTCTCCTGCTACTGATTGTTTACCTGCAGAATACACACAGTGACTACGAGGGTAAGCAGAACTGCAGCCCCAAGAGAAAATTTTGGCCCCAAAGAACTAATATTTCTATTACCTATTATTTAGACATTGCGCCATATTAGCCACAGAGAGTCACTACAGAATCCTGCAGCTGGCTTAAAAAATAAAATGAAATCAAAGGATATTAATACCACTTCACACTTTTGTAGCAACTCCAAATAGCCCAAAGATGAGCTGACCAAGTGCAGGCTCTTTCTGCCTGTGAAGCGCTACAGCGGTATTGAACCCACTGTGCAGACAAGAGAAGATGAGTCACAGAAAGACAAAGCAACCTACGTAAAATCAAACTGTTGGTTAAGTGGCAGTGTTCACCTCAGATGTGCCAGTGGCTCCACGGACCTCAAACTAAACAGGAAAGGGGTGACCCTAACGCAAAAGTGTCAAGAGATTCGTCTCAGAACATGACTCCAAAGCTCTYACTCCTTTTTTTAGAGTGTGGAAATAAATGGGAAGCTTCCAGAGATAGAGAATTTTCCCCTAATGGGACCAGAAATGTGACCCTGCTCCTTTATCGCCACCTGAGGAGGAACAATGAGGGAAGGAACTAAACTCCAGAAGTGAAATAATTCCCCCAAAACACACACAGCTAGGCAGGCTTCCCACATGATACAGAGGATATTGTTTGCTTGGACTGGTCAGAGAACTAGTGGGAAAGGCCAGTTTTGTTCTCCTCCAAGCTACTCCACTATAGGTCTAAGGCGGTTGTCTGCTCACGGGTGCAAGGGTACAGGAGGAAGGACCTGCTTGATTTCAGAGATCCAGAAAGTCAGACTGTGAGCTCTCTGGGATAGGGATGGTTTCTGTCAGTCCTTGATGGGGTGCGCAAAACTCTCAGGTCAAAAACAAATGAGAGATAATGCCATATAAAAGTTAGCATGTTACTCCCAAACAACATGCACTGATAAAAACAGAAAGACTACAGGTGCCTTTCTAAACCATTCAGCATGGCATTGGTACAACGGGGAGTCAGGTTTTTACTTCCAGAGCCATAAACACCCCTAATGATTCCCAGCACATTATATTGTCTGTCCTCTTCTACAAGAGCTGAACATGACAATTCATCGTCGGAGACTAAACTGCAAGTACTTCTTGAACCTTAACTGACTAGTAAGCATCCTAATATGAAAGAATTTTATCTTTGACTTCAGGTGAGGACTACAGTCACTCCATGGGTTTCAGGGCTGCTAACAGATCAGTCTCTCTCTGCCCACTGTATTCCAATGACCCCCAGTAATCTCGTACGTGGACACTTCATGATTTTTAATGTCTTTTTCCTGCACAACACCTTTACTACATCTCACAGTGCTTTTGCCCAAGATCAATGCCTAGTCCCCAGCTTCCCAAAGAGTTCCCAGGCAGCTAATAAGTTAGACAACAGCAGATCTCTGGCTSTCACTCTGGCAGGGTTAGGCATGGAAACCTGGTGTTCGGCTGACTTAACTCAGCCACTTGTCCTCCTGCCTTCCGGGCTTCCAATCCTTAGCAGCCAGAGAAGAAAGCAAGTGAACTGGAAAAACAAACAAACAATAGGGTAACTTACTTGCTAAGARCAGCTGTGCGTCAGTCTTGTGCCTTGGCACTTCGGGGATACTGGATGCTGACAGGACTGCGAGGTAGGTAAAACAGCTGCTGGAAGTGTCCGATCCATGCCATCACCAGAGAGCTGGGGTCGTCTTCTTATTCCTGGGCTCTCCCTTCCCTCCTTCCCTCTGCCTGTTATGACAAAACATTTATGTGGCACTGCAGATTTAAATGCACAAACCCCTGTTCCTAGGTTTCCCTGACTTCCCCTGCTCTGGCAGGGTTGACACAGGGTGCTCCAAACCCTCGCCCTCCACTGCTGCAGTGCTACTTTTGCCTGTCAAATGTCCCTCCCTTCCCTTGCTCCTGCTCTCTCCAGCACAAATGAATTCTTCTTGGTGGTATAAAGCTATTTAAAGGGCTGGGGCAGAGGGGAGGGAGAGGAGAGGGCTGCATGTGATGAGGAGCATCATCTGTTCTGAATGAGCAGGAACGGGAAAGGTGGCGGGAGTGAAAGCACAGAGGGGAGGGGTTTAAGCTGCTGCTTCGCACAGAAAGGGCTGGCTGGGGAGGGGGGAACAGAGGCGTATTCAGCGCCTTGAGGAAACGTGAAAGATACTGTGCTCCCCTGCCAACCACATGGTCCTTGCCCTCCTTGCCAGTTCCCCAAGCGCCTTATGTTTACTTCTCCTCCCCTTGCAAGCTTCTCACCTCTCCCTCGCCTGGGTTCTCTTTTGCCGGATTATTGGATGGTCTTTTATATTTTTAGGAGGTAGGGGCTGTATTCTTGTCTTAAATCACACAAACAGAGAACAGTTCCTAAAAGAGGAGGGCAGGGAGAACACAGCAGCTGTACCTTTAACAGGGAGCACATGTGTACACATTCACCAGCACTGTGAAAAGTCACTATTCCAGGCTGGACCAAGGAATTTGGGAAAAGTGGGGAGAAGGAGGGAGAGCACAGTTCCTCTGGAGCTCTTCCCTGGCATGTCACCCACCAAACTGCTGAAATGGTGTCTGCTGAGAGAGTTGCGTTGTTTGCCTGCGATCCAGCTAGTCCCAGGGAATGTTCTCAAAGCTCCTCAATAGTTTGCTTTTTTTGTGTATTTGATTTTTTTTAACTTTCTTTTTTAAAATCAATAATATCACACACTGTCTCCCCAGCTTAGTAGAATATTTCTTCTGAAAAGCAAATGTCAGGTCAGCAGAATATATGAGATCGAYGTGCCTAGCAACTACAGCTTACCTACAGGCTTAGCTGCCTTCTTGCCTAATCCTGACCCACAGCCCTCCCTAATTTTCTAGTCCAGGGGTGACATGCAATAGAGCCCATCCGAAATTTTTTCACAGCAAATTTTCCAGACAGGAAATGAGAACTTTTCAAATACAAAACACTGTACAAGAATGTGACAGTCTTGCTAGAATCTGAAAGCAATTTTTCCACACTCTGTTTTGAAATTGCTTTTCAATTTTTTTTTAAAGTTATGCTATCTCTAATAAAATAAGTCAGAATTGGAATAACATTTTTCTTTTACTGTATGGCATTTTGCAACTTTGTTTGCATTCTTGTTTTGGAACAAGAAAAAAAAATCAAATCTTGGGAAATTCCTGTAAATCAGAAAATCTGGTTCCTAATCATCTTGAATCTACACAACTCCTTATTATGGAAATTAGACTAGGAATAAAAGCTGTTTAGGAAATTAAAAAAAAAGACACACTAAAGAATGGGAAATAACCACAGCTTTACACACTTATTAGTAGTCATATTGCAGAGTGACTGAGTTATGAAAACACATCTCTAAGCATACTCCTTTTTACCAGCCATCTTGCTCTCTGATCTACACATACAGTTCTGATCTAGCCCACCAGGATATTTAATCAGGACAGATGGGATAGAAAACCAGGGCTTAAACTATTAAAAATGAGTTTTGCAAATGTAATTTTGTTTTTCCACTTGTTGTTAGTTTATTTTGCACTTCATGCAGCTTGGGCAACGAGATCAAATTAGCCAGTTTTGCTCCTGATTCTCRTGCATTAGATCAGTCTACTCTGTCTAGGATACAAACTGCACAGAGGACTAATTCAAATAAACAATGAAACTACCTTCAATGAAAGTAGAGACTTGGTAATAAACTGCTGATGAAACCCTACTGCACTAGATCTTCTACCTGTTCATAATTGCTGGGAATGCTCTTTCCAGCAAGACCTTATTTTACATTCTAGGACTATGTCTATGATACACGAAGTATCCTTAGAAAACTGGTTTGGGGGGTACATTAACAGCTTTTTTTTTTAAGCATTCAAACTTACTAAAAAAGTACTAAACAGTAATTTATACAGCACTATTAAATTACAACATTTTGGGGGTATAAAAATGCTAATTGAAAAAGCAACTTACCAAGAACTCTTAAGGGAAAGTTTAGGAGAAATTTGGTTTAAACAAAGGGGGCAGAGGAGCTTGGCTGGAGCAGATTCTTTCTGACATTCACACTAACTGACATCACCCTCCTTTGAGGGCATCTGCCAGCAGCCTCTTAAAAGGGTCCCAGCCTCTGGGACACAAAGAGCCAGTGCTGTGAAAATGTCCTGTCCCATCTACATCTGGCCAGAGCACTGTGCTGCTGAGCGACAGATTCTGACTTAAGCCTGGAGGCTGCAAGTGTAGATCGCCACRGTTCATCATGACACCGCACTGCTCAAGGTATAACGATAATCACTTTCTAAAAGTTATAACCACCATAGCCAGCAAAACATACCACCCACCAGTCATTCATCCTTTCCCCGATCCCTCCTACTCAGGGGTCTTGACTGAGAAATTGGTAAAAGAGTTATTAGATTACATTTTCAGAACTTTGCATGGGACTGGCACAAGTTAAGTAAAGGATCGTTTCATCTAGCAACTAAGCTCGTCAGAGAAATTAGAGCTTACAGAAGAGCTCTCCAGACACAGCTCCTGAGGAGCAGCCCCCTCAGCCCTCCAAGTGGAACCTAACTACGAACCAAACAGATGTCCTCTAACTGGACAGGGCTCTGCCAAACACACAGATGAGCATGCGCACAGCACAGTCCTTTCTGCGATGAGGCCTCTTCCACCTTGACCTGCCAGCTTACTTGGAATTACTATGAAGACAGAACATTTTTTCTGCCCTCCTGAGATGTCAAGAATATACATGGGAGACAGGTATCTAAGAACAGTCTTGAATGAGACATCATGCAGTCTCCATGAGAGAACAGGGAATAGTCGGTATCATGCAGACTTCTAGTAGTAGAGCTCATGCTACCTAGAGAGACATGTTGCAGAAATTAAAGACTCATCTGTAAGCAGGGGCAAATTAATGGAAACAGCAGACATCTCACCTTGCATGTGGGAAAGAGGTCTGTCTTATTAGGTCTTTCTAAGGCAGCTCTCTTTAACAAGCTTATCTCTGTATTTCTAATCCTACAAGGGCCCTTGTGCTCCATGAGGGAACTGTTGACATCTCTGGACAATCAGTCCCCACTAAAATTATGCTGTTAGTCTTCAGAACAGGGTAATTGCCTGGATGCTGCTTCCACACCATCACTAAGGACAGCGTCACCTTCACCAAGACATTAGCTCACTTTTTTAATTCATCTCTGCCTAAAAACCTTTTAAAAGATTTGGAATGAACTTCTGTGCTAGAAAAAGCTGCCCAGCCAGCAGGCCTGGAGGAACAGAAGCTCTGCAAGTCTTCAAAGCTAGCATGACAAGGGCAACATTGGGAGAAGCCTTCCTTCCCACATCCCACACCCACACTGCTCCAGTGCATCTCAGCTATGAACCCAACAGAGCCTCCAAGAGGACATGGCTCTCCCAGATGCACAGAGGAGTGGGCTCACAGTATGGTCATTCCTGTGATGAGGGTTTGCCTGCCTTGAGCTGGACCTTGGCATTGTTAACATGTGAGAAGTAGCGTGTAAATAAAAACCYTTTCGCATTTTGAGTGGACTCCTATTTCTCCTAAGCAGAGGGAAACTCTAACAGGCACTGCCATCTGCTGGCATCATCTGCTTTCACCGATTTCCCTACAAACATTGAAAAAAGGGGGCACAGGTAGGGTTTAAAGTGGGGTCCAGATTCTTACAGCTCCCACTAATCTATGAGGCTGCAGAAAGCCCCATTTCCCTCACAGCTCACCCATACTATTCAGCTAGGAAAAGAGATCTCCGCGCTATCCAGATCCGTCAGCTCATCAGCAGGCACATAACAAGGACACGCCTCTCTGCCACCACCCTGCCAATGCCTTGTGCAATTACGCAGCACCCGTGCTCACACCTCTGTCCAGATGTTAGCTCAGAGGAAAGAAAGGGATTGCAACACCAATCCACACGTCACCTAGCACACAGTCTAAGCACACTTGTGCGCCGTGGCTGCTGTCTGTCACAGGACCCGATACACCACACACATTTCAAAACACAGCAAAGGCCATAGAGAACAATCAGTTATTAAAAGCCTTTTGGGACACCTTTATTCATCTCTGGAGAGGTAGTGCTTTTTGTATGTGTCCATATAAGTGCATACATCTCAGTTGAGTTTCATTACTTGATTTGGCTTCCCTACTCTTACACTGCGAGCAAGGAAAGTGCATTGTTTTGCCACTGACTTCCATAGACATCTTCCAATTTGTACTGATCAAAGACCAGCCAGATCTGAAAATAGTTTTTCTCCTAGAAACTACACTTTAGTGAGTCAGTGACATCAACGTGCCCTTGCTAAGGTAGTTAAAAGGTTGCTATTGGGCCCCATCAGTTTGTACGCGCTGAAGAACTCTGTTGATCAGCTGGCTGAAGGGCAGGATTTAATGCAAAATCACAGTATTGTTTGGGTGTACTCTCAACCTAGCAGGTAAACAAGGAAATGTAGAGGGATTGCTTCTCCAAGTCAATATTAAAGTTTTCTAAGTCTTTGAGATGGGATTCATCTCAGCTAATGCTGTTCAGGATATGCTGGTCCAAGCCTAAACAGCCATGCAATTTCCTTTCTAACTGATGCAGAGACAGGTAGTATCAGAAGGTATCTAAATTAAGACCACTATGTTAGAATAGGATGAATCACCTAATTCCTGGAGTGCATGGATACAAACATCACTTTGATGCAACATCTTGATTTTACTGGGGATGTTCACAAGCTCCAGCAGCTGTGTTTTGCTGTTCAAAGGACCTACAGAGCTATCTACAGGGGTGAAATTATGGCAACTGCAGAATGCTTAGTTCCTGGATTTTGCAAACAAAACAACAGGATGTGGAAGAACAAACTTAGTCTCATTTTGGTAGAACTAGATAGCTCTCTGAGGAAATTATGTACATACAAAGCATTCATAAAGCAAACATCATTTTGGATTTTTGCTGGTTCCTGTAGAACTCAACAGCACAGCCCAATTTTTGAACTTTCATGAATCAAATGGGGAGTAAGCTCCACTTCCCTGTGGTTTCACTGCACATAAATGAGCCATCCACCTGCATGAGCGCAGACTGGCCCATGACATTTATTACCCAAAGGGACAGTCTTCAGTCTCCCTGTTCATGAGCACCAGTGACAGAATCTGCAGGTTACTCTAAAATCAGTGGTGGCTGTCTATGGTTTTACACATGTATCGAAAGGAGAGGGAGCAGCAGTACCTTCAGGGAGTATTTTAATTTGCTGTGCAATTTGATCTCTGGAACAAGAAATGTCACTTCCCATTTGTCAACCATAAACCTACCAACCCACTATAAGAAAAGTGTGTTGTAAGAACCCAGTGCTGGAAACAGCTTCTGATCATCTCATCCACCTCCACTCTTCCCCTGTGTGCTCAACTGAACTGGAGCAGGCCTTTCAAGTAAAGCTCTGACAATCTAGATCGAAATTAAGCAACAGTTGCTTGCTCTGACGCCAGTTCCCTTTGGGTTTTGGGGATTATTCAACCCCAAAACTCAAAATGAAACCTGGGAAGTAGGAACAGAGGCAGACAAGGGGAAGAAAAAGTTTCTGCAATAAACCCAAATTCTCCTGCCTCTGCTGAGAATGTGTGGAGGAATCTGCTTGCTATCTCCTTCGATATGATAATGAAGAGCTAATGCTAACCTAGAGAAAGAGACAGCTCCTCTTACAGCTACACAGGGCTACTGCCCAGCACTAATTCAAGCCAGCCAACACACACCCCAAGTTGTTGCTGTCTTAACTTCTGGATTGCCCACAAGTGTCTTAGTCCAGTTCCTAGTGTAATCCCCATTATAATTAACACTAATTAATCCCTTGTTCTGCAGGCACAGCAGCAAAACCTAGTGCTGAAGGGGACCCAGAGGCTAAGCTTCCTGCTCATTCCCATGGAAGCTACAGGGCTAAGAAACATTGGCAAGGGGCACTATTTGAGTATGTGTGTAAACTTGCACACTTGCGATGAACCACTTCTACCTGGCTGTTTGCTGCTTGTAAGCTCTGAAACAAACAAAAAATGCAGTAGTTGTAATGCACTAATAAGGGCAAATTTATGAAAACAGAATTTCCTTGCTRGACTGTCAGGATTCAAAAAGATTTCTGACAAGAGCAAACTTCTTRGTTCTTTCAGGTGGGCATCTTCTTGCATTAACTTTCCTCCTCAAAATTCATAGCCTTTTCTTTGCAGAGAGGGATGGGGAATGTACAGGATGCAACCGGAAGGGAACAGTCTGTTTCTCAAACTCAGCCAGTAGGTAGCCCCTTAATTCAAAATGGATCTCACCTGCAGCTTGTGCTTTGCTGGCAATGGACCTACCATGCCACCACAGTAACTCACTGCCAGTTAGAAGTACAACCCAGTCATGAGCCTTCATTTTACAAACAGGCATCGGAAGTTGAGAACAAGTTTTGTCTCATTCATTTCATTTTAAAAATCTAATTACACAGAGGAAAACAGGGACCTGGAGAAGGTGACTGACCTCAAGCAAAGATAAAATGTCTTGCTCTCTGCAGGGACCATCTCTCCATTAACAAGGAGAGGAGATTACAGAACTGGTTCACAATCAGGCAATTAGTTATTAGATGCTTGAACATAGGCAAGACAAATACCACCTTGGCTGACTTGTCCATAGTCACAATGCATATCTGGTAGGGCAGGAGACAACTTATATCTCTCAACTCCAGTCCTCTAATTACTGGTTTAAGTTCTTCTCTTCCTCTTGATGTTATGAATAAAATGCAAATGTAATGTTTGTCCATGCAATTCTGCCTCTGGGGAGGAAAGCCATCACTAAAATGATGCAGCCGAAAATTTCTGCCCTTAAGAGTTAAGTAGGGGCTAAGCCTAGCATTGAGATAGGACTACACAGGTAAGAAGTAGAGCCACCAACTTTTTCATTTAGCTCTGCAGAAATCTAGCAGGACACTCAGTTGATTCCAGGGGATTCCACAAATGCCTTCACAATGATGGGACTATAAGAGAGTAAATTTTGCTTTTGGGCACCACTGAAAGCTTTGCCAAAGACCAGCATGCACATTCAAAGAAATCCTGGATTGTCACCCTCTGCAAAACAAAGATTCACTGAACCTCACAGATTCTGGCAACTTAAAACCATCACTTCCCGCACATTTTGTGGTTACTTAACAGGAAGCAAAATCTAGGGTGCAAAAATACTACCCTGAGGATTTTAAGCAATGCACATCAGCATGTTTAACTGACATATCTTAATACTATTTGCAATTAAAAACAACTCAGAATTAGTTTTAGTAGGTCCAATATGTTGTTGCTCTGAGTTCACTTCAGGATTCTTTTCAGCTCTATTTTCACTGCAGAAAGTGACCCCCACTGCCTCTAATAAAGTCTTGTTATTTTACTGCTTAATCTCATGTGTGTGCCTGGCACCAGAAAAAAGCAGCAGACTAGCAGCCCTGGGGACAAAGGGTCTCTATTTAGCCACAAAACGGGTACTGTACAGGCAGAGTTTCCCCTGTGCTGCCCTTTCGTTATATCCCAAATGTATTCAGGTGATAGGACAGAGCAGCTCTGGAGCCAGAAGAGGTCTGTTAGAGAGGCTAGACACTGCCATGATGCAAGACAGACTAGCTGGTAATATCAGGGCAATTAACCTTTGGCTTCTCTATTTCAGTTAGCGTGAGCTGCAATGGAGCTCAGAGCCTTGTCCCTTAGGATCTGATTGAGGTCAGCAGACATTAAAGATTTCAGTCATTGTTAACCTGGGTTAGATCTGAACTAGAGATCTAAGGGCAAAAATCTTCAAACTCCATTTAAACCCACAATATAAAACAGCTGAGTTTTAGTAAAACACCAGACTATACCTTGCACTAGGATCCATTTGGTGCGAGAAGGGTAGCAGAATGGTCCATAAAAAATACACTCGAATTCCTCCTGCCACATTAGAGCAGCAGAGCAGTTGCTGACAGTATGGACTGCAGTAGACTCCATCTGCACACTCCTCCTCTGCAAAGGCTGGAAGTGCTCTACCAGGGGAGCTGTTGCTTGATCTAGCTCTTAAGCAGGGCAGTGGAGCTGCTCTGCAAGAAAGTTAGCTTACTACAATGACTTCTAGGGAGCAGAAACCAATTGTTTCTGTAAGAACAAAACCAATTGTTTAGTTCTTCCCAAAAGCATCTATGTCCAGAAAGCAATTTGCATGGGCCTGTTGAATTCAAGAATTACATCTGTTCATTGGAAAATCCCAGCAACATCAGGGACCTTGCAAGCTCTTTGATTTCCACATAATTTGCTAGCATTAGGATGATAYGCAGCAGTTTTTCAATCATTTTGGAACTTAAAGGAACTATTTGGAGAATTTTTTTTCCAGACCTTGCAGCAACATTCAATATTTATAAAGGAGTTCCCTGCCTTGGTAGCAACAACTGGCAGGAAAAAAAGTACACTATAAAATGTATTAAAATATTAAGTCTGCCAAATACTGCTAGATGAAGATATTTCCAGCTTTTGCCTAACTGCCTGATATTTAGTTCACACAAATAATTGACAGAGGGAAACATATAAGAGGGAAAAGAGTGAGTGTATGGAAACCTGCTACAGCGAGAGATTTTTCTAGACTGACACAATAAACCAGTAGCAGAATCAGGAACAGAATCCAAGTCTTCCAGTTTCTACTCCAGTCACTTATTCAGGGAACCGCATTGTCTCTTATGTGCTCAGACTATTGCTATAGGATTCTGTAGTACATGAATAAAACACTTCCCATCCTACAAATAAAATTCTGAGATTGTGCTGAATCTAGACTTCTCCACAAAAATGCAAATAACTCATGTTTAATGATACAATGGAGAGAAAAGATGAATCCTGATACCACTGTAACAAAATGCCTTTTTGTGAACACTCCTGTGTGCTCACTGCCTGACAGTACTGGACATGGTCCAGGTCTGTTTACAGTGCCAGCATGTCTGTGTCCCTGACTCCTGGCGCATCTGTACATTTTGTTCTTGGCATATTTGTATCTATGGAGCCAGCTGACCTTGAAACTCTCATCAGAGAAAAAAACAGCAGCCTGAAAGCCTACCACCCCTCTCATATAATTCATAGTTATTATCAGAAATATTTTTTCCTCTGTTCAGTTTGCACAGAGATGACATTCAATAACACTGAAAATGTTCTTACTGTCCCTAGAGAGGCCTGTTCAGAGTAAAACCAAAGGAAATTAAAGACCTATCGACCAATCCCCCGATACAGGTTCATAAATATAAAATTGCATGCAGTGGCTGGCTAAAACGTCAAGGACAAAATGTGCTAACACGCTTTGACTTGGGTCCCTCTGTTTCTGCCTCCCCCATATTCCCTACTCTGTGAGGAGATGGGGAAAGAGGTTCCCTACCGCTCATTATCACTGCATATTCAAATAAAACAGAAATGATTATGATGATGCATGTTTTATGGGACTAACATTACAATACCGTACTGCTTCAGTGACAGCAGGATTTGCAGCCATCTCTAAAAATATACACCTTTTCCAGATTGCAGCCTACTGCTGCTGCCTGCTATGAGAACAACTCCTTTCCCTCAGGTCGCCGTTTGGTGCGTAAAAGGACACATTTAGGCAGCACACTGGTGCACTGAAGGATGATGACGTTACTGATCGTCACATCTGAATTCCTCAGGAAAATGAGCAATGCAGACACTTGCTATTCAATCCTGCCAGACCCTGTCCCCTTACACAGTCTGTAAGYGGGCTGTCGTGCCCGGAACACCAACTGCACAATGACTTTTGGGGAAACCCTAATCTGGAGGCCCTCCATTCTCAAAGTGTGTTCTCCATCCTCCTGAAGAGTCAACCTACATGAGTTTTGCTGTGACCTGCTTTATAGCTGCATGAAACCCCCAGGTTGACCTGTGTCAAGGACCTCTCAAATGGTCTTCAGGAAGAGACTGTGATACYGAGAGAGAAACTGGGTCCTCTGCAATCTGCAAACTCAAGTTTCTCTAGAAGTATGCTGACTTCAATTACATTACTGTGCTCACTGGAGTGTTCCCCTACATGCCGTAATTTGTGCAGCAACAGCTCGCTAAGGTTGTGATGAAATTGTTGTATTTAACCTGCAGTCATTCAGTGAAGCTTTTCCTTCTGGTTAGATTTGCCTGGAGCTTATTCCTTTGCTACTCCAAGCACAAACTCTAAATTCAGATCTGCCTAGCACTAAAAATCACACAAAAAAGCTGCTTCACCCAAATGGATGAAATTTACTTTTCTGTTAGTCATGAAAGTCACCCACTATTTTATACATCTCAGCACAAGATTAAGACCACAAGTGGAGTCTCAGACCATTATAACACAACCATAGAAATAACTGAAAATAAGTCTACAATTCACACTGTTCTCTGGTGTAACTGCAAACACAAGGTATTAGCAACAAGATTTACCCAGCGTGTACCAATCTAAATAAGGTACAAGTCCAGAATCGTAGACATGTCAAAAAGAGTAAAAGGAAGCCCTCCTGGAAAAAATGATGCCATATGGACACAACAAATCCTAAAGCTTTGTTCTGATGAAGCTTCTTCCAGATCCCCAGGCTTTTCTATGTCAATGTTTTCTAAAAAGATGACTGGGTTGTATCATCTCAGCACGCAAATTGCCTCAGGCTGTGGTGTTTCCACACTAATGATACCATTGAAACTTGCAGATTGAATACTGTCCCATTCATGGGGATTTGATTCATTTGTGCTGACAGCTTGCATACACCTTGTCACACATTGAAGTTATTGAAACTGAATTGCCAGAAAGGCTATGATCATTGCTTTGGGTGATTTACTGCGGACTTACTCAGCACTCTGAGCCAATGCCAAGAGAATTCCCTCATGTACCTAGACCAAATGTTGTTCTCATCTGAACTATGTGAAATCTGAGATAAACTACTGATGACAACGGACATGTAGTGCTACTGTCACCCTTGCTTCTGCTCAGAACTACCCTCCTCTCTATGACTCCCCCTTCCCCCCCCCGAAAATCTGCAAAACAACCTCTTTTGCACAAAGAACCTTCAGCCTCTCTAATTCCACCTGTTTGGTGTGCAAAATCATTTTGGCATATAAGAAACAGTCGCCTTTGAACTTTTTTACTGAAGACACTGGCCCTATTTAAAAATGAAAGATGAAGCTTTGTGGTACTGAGCTGAATAGGATGTAGAAATGCTAACTGAAGCACTTTCTGCCAAGAGCTTCACCTTTCTTTCTTTTTTTCAAATTTTAAGACATTTTCCCATCACCTACAGAGCAAGCAGTTTCCTCAAGTGGTACCTGCACAGGCCAGTAGAGGGTGATGGGCAGCCACATTGATTCTTTTACTATCCTGACAACTTCTCAAGGACATCTCTCTCAAACATTATTGAACCTTGCATTCTATTTTGCAGAAAATAAAGGGTTAGGTATAAACCATAAGCTTTACTGAAATAAGGTCTTTCCCCATACCTTTTTCATGGGAATGCTACRTGCCAATCATAAGTACTTTACCCATATATGAGGACTATATACCAGTTTACAGTTTTAGAAAGGACTTGGCAGCCACTGTGCAGGGCGAGCAGCTTTTGGCACAACTGATTATCATTTGCAGAAAAAGCTGTACATCCTTGAGGTGTATCCCTGCATGGGCAATGGAAACCTATGAAAAATCCTGCTACAAGAGATCAAGATGTCTCCTTGCACTCATAAATCAAGCCTTTTTTCAGAAAGCACATCGCTGCCCTGTGGAGCTAGATACAACGAAAACATATTGCAAGGGGGAAACTTCAGCAAAAAGACATTTCAGTCGATGGACACACCGAGCAAAGACAAGCAGAGGACTGTCTTCAGCTACCTAAATTAGACATTGAATCTGTTATGGCATATCAGGTCAAAAGAGATAAGGAGCAAACCTCATCCGAAGCTGACTAAATCCCTGCTTCCTATTTGGGCACTAAGGTAGAGGCTCTAAAGCTAGCTCCCGCTTGAGGGTACCTGTTTATCAGCCAAAGCAACTTGTCCAAAATCTAGCTAACCAGGAACAGGCCAACTAGAGCTGTGCCCACTGTATTTCATTGCCCCTCCATGTTTTTTCCAGCCTGCATATTGAACCTTACACACATGAATACAAACCACTGGCCATTTTCATTGCTCATGCAAAACTGCCAGGCTACAGCTGATACTTCTGCCCACTTTGTAGAGCCAAATGTGGTAACAGCTCTCTGCTATCAAACCTGTTATTACTGCCCTCCCTAGCGACTCATTTTGATGGGTTCACTCAGCTGTAAAACAGTCATTCTTTACATGGCTGTTTCTGATGTCCTGACCTTCAAAAGCAAGGCCCAGGATTTTTGTGGGATCACCTACTAAATGTACTTCTTAATAAAGACAATGTAGAAGTATCTGCTGTTCCCTGCTAGGGGAAAAAAAAGGATGCTTCATATTTTTTCTTTTGGTAATAGCAACCACACACAAAATCAACGCCATCTTTTATACATGCAACATGAGACTATCAGCTTATTCTGCTGCCCTTGGAAGCTATGACAAAGTCACTATCCAGCTTTGTTACTATGCCTAGTAAGGTAGTCAGATGTGGATATAGCAGGGGAAGGGCAGGGGCTACAGTTCACATTAGCATTGCCTACATGTCATATGTACTCAGTCATGCTTGCGGCTCTGCAAACTTGCCTCCTGTATCCAGCTCTCCCTATAGACAGATTGCCTACATTTCACAACAAGGCCAGGCTCCACAGGACTACAAGCTAAACTCAGACAACAATCAATGATAACCCCTTTCCCCATGAAAGAACAGAACAAACAGCATAATACATATAAAGAGAATATTTTGTTTTTCTCACTATCCTGGCAATCTCTAGGCCTATATGCGTCTGTGTTGCCTCTGGGACCATATTCCCATCCTGGAAAATAACTAAATAAACAATCACTCCACACAACTTTGCTCACTTCCTTACTCTGCCTAATACTTACTGTGAGCCCATTAGTTGCAGAGGGAATTCAACAAAGCTTAAATTCTTTCAAGCAAAATGTTCTCAGCTTTCTTCATGACACCCATGAGAGATCAATGCCTGACTTTAGCGTGCCAGGATATCAGACCAGGCCTTCTACCTTTCTCTGCCTTGGTTATCATCAGTGAAAGATAGGATGATGACTGCTCCCTTTATTCCTCTCTCCCTCCCCTTGCATTCTTAAACAGAGTGGGTAAATTTCATTTATTAATGCTGATAGAGTCCATTGAGACCTCCAGATAAAAGACTCAATTTGAAGCAGAATATAATGTTCTATCTACCAAAAAGCTTATGCTTTACTATTTATTTTCAAAGCACCTACTGACATTGCTAGGCAACTGGGATGATGTCCAAAATAAAAGCAGTAATAATAATGAAACAAACAAACAGTCTATAAAAATGCAGCTGAGTGCTGTCCAGAAAACAGACAAAGAATGGAATGAATCCCTAAAGCTGGAGTAAAAAGGAGGTCAAAACAGTCAATTGCGCGTTGATGTAAAAAGTAACCCTAGAGATGCATCCCAAAGGGACAAATGACCTCCATACAGGAGGTCCTGCCTCAGAGCACACCAGAGGTATGGTAAAATACGGAAATTTCTGGTGAGCCATAAGATCAACTCTTGGATTGTCAAGGGACTTTAAAGAATGATGGCACAAGAGACAGTCGCTGTTGTGTAAAGTATAATGCGCTATGTTGTATTTACATAGAGCTCTTCCTTCATCTGCCAAGTGCAACGGCTGGAAAAAATGAGGCACAAATAACAGGCTTATCCAAAGTTCATATTCCGCTCTCCAGAACATCAGAAAATGAATTTTGCTGGCAATATCTAACACAGCCCCAGAAAAGCAACTGCAAATAAGTACAATATACCCTGATCTGCTTGTTCCTATCCATGTGGCTGCCTGCAGGCAGACTGCAAACAGCCCCCATGCAGGAATGCCCGCCTGTGCACTGTGCCGCCCGGCTCCTTATCAATCAGGTTTGCTCAAGCAAGCAGGGTATCACATGCTCCAGAGAGCACCTTCAGCTAGACACATCTGTACTCGCAGAAAACCCAGGCTTGAGAGCCTCAGGGCCTCTCAAAGGCTGGTGTAGGGACGCCTTCTCGAGACCAACTTTTAAAAAATATCTCATACTGTCAAGAACAACTTAAACTTCTATAAATACCTTTTTAGAGCTTACAGAAGCATGCTTATTTTTCTGGAAAAACAGAAGGAGAGAGGAAACACGCAGAGGATGAAACATTTTAAGGCTTCGTACTATTTGATCAATCACAGCTCAGAAAGCTTGTTATAGCACAGTGCCTACCTGAGACATTGGTACTTGTTCTTCTACCAAATTAAGATGGATTGTCATTGAGTTGTAACTAGCTACTGATTTTAATACCTTCATAAATAACAGAGGGATGGGAGCTCTAACATCTACATCTGACACGTTGTTACTACAAGACACAAACCCTAATGAAAATGTAGAAACAAAACTAACAGGTGTTAACTGATGACACCAGTTGTTCAATGACATCAGACAGATATTTCTCTGTATGTAGTGTTTGAACCTTTTATTTTCCTAGCATCAATATGGAAAAAGGTTTGAGACACCCCCCGAACCAGCCCTCAACTTTGTTGTTCTGGGCAATTACCAGGTTTGTGGCATCAGACACATGCACTTTCATCCCAGATTGTTTTGCTTAGGAGTGCAGAAGAGAAGCAACAAGGTGACACAGACTACAGCTCTTGCCTTTTCCTTTGTATACTTATTTTAATTTTTTAAATGGGGCGTTCAGTAACTAGAAAAAGGGAAACGATACATGACTCTCACCATCCCTCACTATATTTTGCATGGGTTATTATAAGCCCTCTATCCAGCTGAAGACTACGTGGAGGTGCTGTCAAGTTCACTGATCCAGTTGCACTGCTCCACATATTGCACTGTGCTGGCAGGCTGGCTCTCCAGGAGCCAAACATCCTTGTGCTAAACACCCAGCTTACTACACAGGGGAAGGAAAGAAGTGCCTTTGTTGCAGTCCACCCGTGCCCTACATTTTCAGGGGAAGTAAGGAGTTCTGGCACCAGCCTTCCCTGGCAAGCAGCTAAATTTCTCTAAAGTACATGTAAGTAATGAGCTTTACTCCTTCTAGCGAGAATTTGGCATTATTTCCTCCACGAACAGAACTGCATGAAAAAACACCTTCCCCATGTGGCATTATCAGCAGAGGCGTTTTATCTTGAGGATCTGCCAGGGGACTGGGGGGGATTCTAGGCCACACTGTGCCAAGAAATCTGTCTTGCAATCATGTTCTTCTATCATAAAACTTAAAGACAGCGCTAAGCTCTTGTCACGAATTCTCTGCTTTTTGAAAAGTCAGAGAAAAACTATGAAAAGTGTGAGAATGCATCTAAAAGACACAAAACAACTCATCAGCAGGCAGCCAAGTTTCTCCTAGAGGGGAACTTCCACTCTAGCACTCCTTATTGCTAGGATCAGCTTCGTAGGAGGTATTCTCCCTTGCTTATAGCCACATCATCCTAGGACTCGGGAGGCTTTCACACAGCTAAAAGTCTTCTCAGGGAGACTGCCTGCTCCTTTGTCAGTCTCTGACATTACCACTGCATAAATTCTTTGCAGCAGGGTCCCTCAATCTGGACTGTACAAATGCCTATGGCAATGGGGGCTTTGGTCTGGGTCAGAAACCCAACAGTTCAGAAAAACTGAGCAAAATAATAGCATTAATTTCATACCACAGCTTTCTAAGACATTTGGTTGGTGGTTAGCTCTCGGAATTGGTCAGGGTTACAAGGCTTGCTATGGATGCATTTCAGAATGGCTCTCTAGGTGATTGCACTGGCTCTTATGTACCATTCCCCTACCATGTTTTGAAGTCAGGAGTACTCCTCCCTTCTCCCAAGCCCACCTGCACTGCTCTATTAAGCGTAGGGAAGACAGCATCTTGTAAAAAAGGCCTGTGCTGCTGTTCAACTTCTGACTATAACTTCAAGGAGTTAAGCAACGCAGACCTCTGCCTTTCTGGATTTCCATGTTCTTTGCTACAGCCAGCACTATGACCAGCTTTGTTCTTGAAGTTAAATAGCCTATGTATTTAAATTTTGTTGCTAACAGCAGAGGAGATCAAGGACTTCAACTACCTACTGTCTCAGAACAAGGAAGGCTAAAATAATTAGGAGTCTTTTGCTCTCTTTAGTAGCAACGACCGAAGCTGCAGGAAGGGATATGGGGTACAACCTTCATCTGTGCTGTTCTCCATTTCAGAAGTGCATCACTTGTCCTTCTAGAGGACTACCCATTCTTCAAGCTTATCTGCACACCAGCATGTGTGGCTATTTATTTAAGGAAGGGTGATAGCAACGCCCTCCTTGCAATGGAGAGCAAAAAGGCCAGTTCTCACATTTTTCTCTCAGCTACCACAGTTCTATTTCACAGGAACGAAAGTTTTAGGAAGGAATCACTATGTACATACACAGCAGTGAATATTCAGCCTCCTCTTTCTTCTACATCCATTGCTACACTATCTAAAAAATGCTCAGCATTTTACAGATACAAAATGAGACATAACTGGAAGGACAAAGTCATATCTCTTGGGACCCAGAATAAAACTGCAGTGGATTTCAAATCCCTCCCCATGGTAAGCACTAAGTAAATTACTGCTGGGAAGCTGCCAGCCTAGCTACGCTGAGGTTAATGAATAAACAACTGCCTGCAGTACTGACTTTCCTACTATATTTAAAATATGCATCTTTGATTACATCTTAGGGAAACCTCTTCTTCTATAAATAATCATTCCTAAAGATAAAGGCATTAAGTCTTTTCCTTTGACAAAATGGATAGAGATTATCAACATTTTCACATAAAAACTGCTACTAGGCAAACTTAGGTTTTTCAGAGTACTTGCTTTCTACAGAAAATGTTAACTTTATGTTGAAAAGCAGAACACTGAAGAACAATAAAAATTTGAAAATATACCAGGGTACATTTTGAGAACATTAGTTCAGTCACRTCTTATTTCCCATTTCTTCTTTATGGGACAAGCTCCCAAAGCATACATTTCCCATCAAACAATGAAGTAGCTCAGAAAAGGGGAAACTGTTGTGCRTTAGGGAAGCTGCTGGCTGCTGAAAACGACTGCTTCTGAATACCTAGACCACTTCTGAAAATGGCATTTGATTCTGTGATCATGGATGCATTTTTGAAAGTGTTACCTTAGGCAAATAAAATCAGCCTAACAAACACAATAGCTTAATTTTTCAAGAGTGTCTTGGGTGATTTAGAATGTCCAACGTGAGACAATAGAGTCATTTTGCAGCATAAATGCTCGATCCTTTATGGGAATTACTGTCATTTAAGGGGTCTCAGACAAAGCACCTAGAAGTCATTTGTCAGTTGTGAAAATCTAGGTCATTTAYTCCCTTCCTCCTGCTCTGTCTTTTCCGTGCCAAATACAGAAAGAATTTTCTGGCTTCAGACTAAAGTTGCTAATTACACTCTTTCCTAAAAACCTGCAATTGAAATTCACTTGGGAAGTTTCTGAAAGCTGTGGAAACCTATTCAATTCTTATAATATCCTTTTGACATGTCTTAGAGGGAGAAGGAAGAAAGTCCATACGCTTTTAATTCCTCAGTTTTGGGGATAATATTTAACAGCAGTAAATCCCTTTAAGGGCTCAACTATGCTCTTTGAAGCTAGTGGAAAAAATTCCTGTTGAGTTTCATTGCAGGAGACCTAGCTCCTTTCTTTGAAAAATTATGTTAAACAAGCCACAAAATGTTGTGTGATATAAGAAAATTAATTTGTGCCATCAAGATGTGACAATGACAGGATTCTCACACATACTAGGTATTGTATAAAAAGTAATCAGATTAATTATTTCACAATATAGCACATCAATTACTTAGCTCTCAATAAAAGTATCTGGACCGATTCTATCATCACATATTTGGGTGCAACAAAAGCCTATATGCTGTTAATGATGCCAATATGTACCTGCCTCACAGGGATYTTAAGAGGTATAACCAATGGATTAATATGTTTTGAAGATGAGAAGTACTGCATAAGTATTATTGGATTTATTGTTAATGACTGAGCTAGTAGAACAATAGGATGGCTAATAATAGCACTTCATTCCTTATATCGGTGCTTTTAGTCTCAGAATGCTGTGGGGCAAACACTTCAGTTGCTGAATTGAGCAGCAAAGCTCTTGCTGGTTTCAACCGTGTGGATGGATCTTGCTCTGTTAAATGACTCTTTACATACAAAGCCTGTTCCTAACCTCTTCTGACTCAGAGGGACTGAGAGAAGATCCTGCCTGCAGGATCTCCTTCACCCACCCCTGTTGGCTAGCTAGAAGCACGGGGTTCCAAATACTGTGTAACCGAGAGAAGGTCAAATTCCAATCTGGAGATATTAACACTGAGGGTAGAACTCATTTACCAATAGCAGGCCTGTAAAAGACAAATTTAGACTGCTCCAGCCATCCGAATCCTCCCTCTAGTGATGCAGGAGGATGGGCACCTCTAGAAGGCAACACATCCTCAGACACCTGTCTTACAATGTGAGGAAACATCTTCTGAACTATAGTGGGAACCAGAAGGATTACCTTAGACAACTAATTTTTAAGTGCTTGCAGGTAAAAAAGATGATTCCAAGCTTAAAGCACTCAATCCCTTATCACCTTGATGCAAAGATTTTCTTTCAACCAAAGAACTGAGAAATGCAAAAGAGGTACATATCTTTAAGCTCTGAGACCACAGCTATAAAGAGAGAATGGCAGCAACTTTACAGCAGTGAGTGAACTTCTGCAGTCCTCTGCCAAGTCTTCAAATGGACTCTGGGTTTCAGCTAAAATCTAGGAAAGAAACTCTGAGAAGGAATTTGAGCAGAGGTTCATGTGTGTCTAGTAGAGCACAGATCAAATAAATCAAACTGCAAGGGTTCTGCAGAGTAAGGGCAGTATCAAGAGGCACCTAGTTATTTCCTAAAGCACACTGCCCATATAAACAAAGGCTACCCGATCCTGGCAAACAGTCAAGCCATTTCTATTGTGGTCATACTGGAGGGATCAGGGGCAAGAGACTGTGAGCTGGTAGTGACAGTAATAGTAATGCCACCTTTTTCAGGTAACAGTACTTTACCTAATCAGCTTTGGCAGCTCAAAGCTTTTTTTTGTTACCCATCCAACAGCCACTCCTCTGCCTTTCACATAGAATATATAAACTGAGCCACAATGTTAATGAGCTTTTGCATATAGATGAGCTGGCAACCAGTCTGAGCTCACACAGCCACACATAAATACCAAAGAGGGCTTTGGGCTCTCTTCCTTTGAATCAGAAGCTGTTGGACCAAGGTACTGTGGAAATTGCATGGTCTAGAGAACACAGGAAGCCGGGCAGCTTTTTTCTCCCCCCACCTCCCTTCTGCAGTCACCCTCACTGCTTATCACACAAGGTAAGAAGTTCAGTGCCATATTGTTTTCTTGAAAGCTGTTGGGGACAAATCCATGATACTTCCAGATAGACTGTTCCTTCTGCTTCCCAGGCACTGGGATTCAGCCATACCAAAGCAGCTCTTTGACTCAGTGTTCTCACCCCTCTGTACACAAAATTGTCACCTCATGACTACAGCAAGGGAACTGGAGAGTCCTTTTGGGGGGTACAGGATATCTGGATTTTAATCTGCTTGCTCACTGACTTACCCTTTCCTTGGGCAACCTACTTGACAGTTTCTACTCCAATAAAACAAGGTTACTGAGGTTTAAAAGAGCACTGCCAAATAAAATGTCTGCATCTACTGCAGTCATCTCAGATACAGAAGGCAGAATGTAGGAGTTCAGGCATTACTCTAAGGAGAGAGGAGTGCTATTTCTGACAGCGATATGGGGCTGGAAGGGCCTTAAAGTATGGCTGTGCAGACAAACTACASTGGGATAAGCTGGTACAAGCACACAGCACAATAGCTTTTAGTGTGGTAACTGTCAGTATTGYTGTTTTAAGGCTGTATTAGTACAGGAGAGCCTGTCTTCATCTCATAGTTACCAAAAGGGTAAGCATGTGTCACTGGRTACATTTAACAAGAAGCAGCTAATGATTTTTGCAGTTAGACCCTAACTTCAATGTGTTTCAGTTTCACAGCAGTAATGTGTGAATAACAGAAGTTCCCCACCTTCAGATGTACTTTAAGATCCTCAGATGCTACAGTAATGAGTTTCTCAAAATTACTGTTTAAAAGAAAAAAGAAAAAAAACTTAAATCCTCTTCCATTTTGGGCGTGACAACATATAGCGCATGGATCACTTCGTTAATCTCAGTCACTTTTTTCAACCCAAACATCAGCGGGGAAAGAGAAAAATATGCACTAGTGTTAGTAATAAATTTAAAAATCAGGACATACTACTTAAGGGTTGACTTGTCAGAAAATGGTAATTAAAAGTGTTCCAGCTGACAGTGCCCCTTTAATGAATTATTAGCAATGTTCTCCAAGAACATTTGATGATAGACACCAAGAGTTCCTTACTTAAACCAATTTTCTGCATGATGCAGCTTCACCACACAAGAAGGGAAAAATCTTCACTACAGAATCAAATTAAGAAAATAACTAATGGTTTGAATCATCAGGAAATAACAGGTGCCCTCTCTGCACCGATCGCCTCTGTTTCCTACACCACGTTTTCCCATAGGTGCTTACCTAATAACTGCAACCATTTTCTTAAATTCTGTTTAAAAAGCCCAATGAGGTATAAAACCTAAGTATAATAGTGGTTTTGGTCATTCATTTCTGTTAGTAAACATTATGCATACATACAATAGCAATTGACAAGCACAGTTTTAATTCAACTACAGCAATGCCCAAGGACTGATTCTTTTTGTCTAACATCTAACTATGCCAGAGGCTTTTGAGCAGTGCTACGTGCTCCAGCATTACACAAACATCAAAATAGTCTGCTTGTGCTGGGCAGTAGCAGCAAACACACTCTCCTTGTATGCGCAGTCTTATAGGTGCCTTTGCATAAGAGCCTCAACACATGCCAATACAGCTGATCAGACATAACTTGCTGTTGTGCATACCAGCGCAGCTCAGGCTTCTGGATCCTGACCCTGCTCTGCTGTGCTCCTGGACGAGGATGCAGGAGCTGAACGAGGCAGCACAAAGCACAGGGATGAAGAGGGGTATGCTTCAGATGGATGAGCAGAGGGTTTGGCCTCTTGGGTTGAAAAAGCAGAAGGCAAGCAGCTGGGGGGTGTCTGCAAAGACTTGGGTGGAGTGGGGAAGGGCAAAAAAGTCAGTCCTGAATTATGGATTTGTGTTTGGGTGTGAAGTAGAAGGGGGGGCTTGGGGGAGGGGGTAAATAGGGAATGTGGTAAGGAATGGGGAAGGTGAGGGGAAGCATTAGGTTATTCTGCATATGAACATCCAAGAGAAAAGAAACTGGGTAACTGATACACACAGAAAAGCTTGTTTGATTGCATAAAAGATTTGCAAGACTACTTAAATGTGGGTTTATATTTCCTCTGGCCTGAATTACTTTTTTTTCTTCATACTTGATTTACCACCTAAATATGCATTCTAGCCCTCCATGGTTTTCCCAGGAGTCTTTCAGACTCTGGGGCAGAGCCTGCAGGCTCCAACACCTGACCTGTCATCTGGGAGTGGGTTCTTTAAAACCTTTCCCCCAAACACTTCCCCACATAGTCTAACTAGATATGAACAAAAGGGACAATCAATGAAACTGAATGCAGGTACAACTCATCTGATTGCAACAGAATCAGCCTGGTGTCAAATTGACTTAAAGCTGTGAATCAGGAGCAAAGAGTCATTTAATTCCTTCCCTTCTCAGCTTTTAGCCTCTTTTCTTTACTGGTGTTGTGTCGCTGGTTCTTGTGTCACTAATCTTTCAGCCTTCTTTAAAACACCTGCAATTCAGTTCCTTTTGGCTCATGTCACTGAGGGAATACTTGATGTTTATCATAAACCAATTCTGCAGCCACTTCATGTCCGCAACTCCCACTGGAATCAAATCCAGATCCCTTCAAGGGATATGCAAGCTCTCTACTGATTACTTCCCTCTTTGAAGGGGATGCAGCCAGCAAAGTCTTCTTTTCCACCTCCCCAAACCTTCTCCCATTATTGGGGAAGACAACAGACAGGATTTCCTGTATTGGCTCACACCCTTTCTGGCCTTGCTAGACCTGCCTTTCCCCATGCCCCTTCTTTGCCACTTGTTCATTCTGCATTTTCAGAAATAGGCAGCTTCTGCCCCATGTCCACTCTGTACATAAGTTGGCTTATAAGGCAAGTTCCTCCTTGACCTTTCCTGGAAAACACTTGTTGATGCTACTGTTTTTCTAGATTGCTCTTCATTACCACGCTCATGCTGATGTTTTATATCCCTGTGATATTTATCTTGGCATCCGTTCACTTGGCTCAGCCACCAGCCCTAGTAACAAAGGGCAAATTGCATTGCTACCAACCATAAGCTAACCTTGTTTTCAGAACTCGTGCAGAACAAGCAGGTGACCCTCCCTCAGCTACTCCGCAGGGTGGGAGGGGGGGAAGGAGACAGCTGGGGAAAAGAGGCTCTCATGCCTCATTTCCTTTCATTGAGTTTCTTGCTGGTTTCCAGCTCCATCCAGATCTGCTGTTTGTCCTTGACTGTTTCAGGAGAAATGTAACTAAGAGCAGCTGCAGGAATTCGCATTTCTTGGCCGAAGTTCTGTGGAGCTACCCCAATAGCTGGTAAGTCATGATAGGTAACTGGGCAGTCCTTGGAAGGGGATGGTTGGGGTAAAACACTTCCAGCCATGCAGTTCTATGCATCCYGCACCTGAACACAACTATGGTCTCTTGAGGTTCAAATGTAAACAGCAACTCATCTCAACATTCCCGCAGCTAAGGTGTATCCTTAAGTCTCTGGATTATAGCAGGAATGAAGGGAGCTTGAAGCAGGGATGTAGCTTTACCTTCCTTTACGTAACTACAAGACAAAGCAGAGTTACTACAGAAATGCCAACTGTCTCTTCTCTTGGCAGCACAATCCACCAAATGAGGTACTAGCACTATATACCCTGAGGCTCTATTTCCTGTCCCCTAAACAGGTCTGTAATTCAGCCTGCTAATCAGAGAAGTAGCTTCATAATTAATATTCAGTATTTATATTTATTCAATATTTAATATTAGCCCACTCTAAATATCTTCAAAAGTCTTTTCTACAGAGCAGGTAACTTGGTGCACATGCAGGTTGTGGGTGGTTGATGAGTTTGTACAGTCCATACTGAGTGCTTACAGAGGTAAGATGGTTTTGTTTGTTTCTTCATTTCACAACTCAAGGTTTTGACATGTGAACTTGCTTTCTGTGCAATATCCCACAGTAAATGCCAAGTAATTTAAGCTGGCTAATACTTTAATAAACACTCTCAACTACCTTCTGTGCTGTAAGGCAAAGGGTGCACACAGAGTAACGATGGAGCAGGTAAYAAACAGCAAAATTTTGCTTGTTTGAAGCCCTAGGACTTTGTCGCAAAGAAAAAAAGCAGTACAAGTAACTTTTCACATCACATGTACAGTTACTGAGATCTGAATGGCCACCCAGCATCTGAATGTTTGCTAACCTCAAGAGATACGACAGGGGAGTTCATCTCACTTCCTTCAGTCATCTAAAATTTGGAGGTTGTCTAATCTTGTCACCTCAGTTCCCCATGCAGTCAATGGTGAAATAAGACTACCTGAAGAGAAACTTGTCCTGTCCTCATATGTCCTCTGCTAACTCTAGCATCTCTTTTAAACTGTCTGGGCTTTTCTAACATTTTCAGGGGTAAAGTGAGGCAAGATGAATCCTTCCCTGGTTTTAAGCCATTTCACTAATTGGGAAATCTCAAATCACACCCTGAGGTCTGCTGCATATTGAATTCTGCATGAACTAGAACTGATATAAGATTTTTAACAGCCTGTTAATAACTGAAGTAAGAGCCTGGCTTTTGGAAGTGACTTAGCCCCAAGATCAAGATTAGGGACTTAACAGAAGCACTCAGAATAGGAGTCTTGGTACCCTGAGCCGCTCATGTAGCTGGAGAGACAGATAAGCTCCAGAAGCAATTGGATAGAAGCAATTCACATTGAGCTGTCAGTTTCTAAGAACAGCAGAGGAACTCTGAGGCACTTCAGCTCCTAGTTTRGGCATTTCAGTAAGTTCCCTCAGGTTGGTTGAATGAATCCAGACCTTAGAAAAGATTTCCAGTGAGACTTGAGCTCCTAAAGAAATGCGACAGATGAAAAATGTTTGTGAAGGTTAAACTATATTCCACTAAGTGAGGCATTAGGTTTTTTTTTATAAAGGGCATCTAAGAATGCAGCATTCTTCTCACCTGTATGTCCAGTTGTCTGGAATATAAGCACCTCCTGCAAAACATGCATTAGATGCTAAACACTAAGAGGCAGAATGGGCCACTGTATTTAAATTACAATGTCACCTAAGTGCCCAAAGACTTAGTAAATTTAAACTTAAGACTTCCAATTGCAAAAGCATCTTCAAATCAGCTTAATATCTGTCCAGGCGAAAAAGCCATTGTATATTCCCTTGTTTTTTCACTCCTTGCTGAGATTATTAAGATATTATGCACCCAGAAGCTTTTCTTCTCCTTAGATAACATGCAAGTTTGTACTGAGATGGCAATCAGGCATCTCTTGTCTTGGCATTCTCCTAAAAATCTCAGTTTTATTAAAATTCTAGCTACAACAGGCTGATACTATACTGCCAGTCCACAGCAACACATACTGGGGGGAGGTAGGGGTCTCAAAGCTTTTTGCAGTTATTGAGCTCATCCACACAACACCCTAGTTCCCCTTCCACATTAKGAGTAGATGGGGAAATAAGGGAGAGAACACTTGTCCCATAGTACACAAAAACACAAAAGTCAGGAACTGAGCTTAAATATTTGAGCTCTCTAGGCAATGTTTTATCACTTATGCTCCTGAAGTGCTGCAGTAAGAAGCCTTCTTATGAGGACAGATTAGCTTTGTTTATGAGTTGAGGCACAATATGCTCACTAAGTTTACTCTTTACTGTGCAATAGCAAAGAATAAAGCGTACTGAATACTGGTCTCTGACCATGATAAGTTGATTTAATTGGGTTTGATTTTTCAAATGTAACATCTCAAGTCAGCCATAAACTCTGAAATTAGCATATCGCATCTCCATGAAGGAGAGATTTTAAAACAGCAAAAGGAGTTGAAGTCCATGCCCAATGAATTTCAAATTACACCGAGGATGAACTCAGCCATATGCATGTTAAACTAAAATTGTGCAGGATTTGAGTGCATCAAGCAGCAAAATTATTAATGACATACATTTGCTATTAAGAATGCAAAGTAGCTACTTTGCACCCAGTTTGTTCATATGTCTCTTCACATCAATGACCCATGCGATGGGTCAATAATTCACTCAGGGCATACTGAAAGCTACAAACATCTTGCAAGTCAATTACTTATGTAAATAGGAACACAAAAGTAAATGAAGGATTGAAACAAAAAAGGCTCTGCTGGTGAAATACTGCACAGTCTAGGGATAGCAGACAGGGTCTCCATCTTTAGATTTGCAGCTGGTGTTCCAAAATACCTTTGAAGGGCATTGTGTACACCCCTGAAAGCGGAAATTAGCCTTAAAGGGGCCAATATTGAGTTACAGGAGTTCAGGGAATAATCAGGTACTCCTGTAACTAAAAGCTTGTTTTCTGCAGGAGTGGTCAAAAGTTAGACATTAGGCAAGTAGCTGCCTAATGAGATTTGCTTCTGAATTTCTTTAGCCTTCACAGCATTCAGTTGTAACAGGTACATTTTAACCAATCTCTTAGGCACAAGCAGACTCTGGCTCTCTAACTTAGATGGACAAAACTTGCTTCAGTGGGCCTCATGAGAGAGCACCAAGAGTCTTTAATACCTCTGCCTTCAGCTGAAAATCTCTGAAATCAGGCTTTGTTGCACTCCACAACTTGGGACCACAAACTGACTTCAAAAGCCATGGCAGGGGCTGCAGACTGTGCTACACACCCCTACAGAAGGCACTGGAACAACAAAAACTGTTACCTACCTCATGATGCAGCACCTAAGCAGAGCTCAGGAAAGGAATCCATTGAGATGAGACTGTAATGGGACAAGATGCACCTAGACAGCTTGGCTGAACATTGTAGAAGTCAGGGCTACAGGAACTGGAGGTAGGACAAAATCTGTCAGTTAATGTTTGCAGTGCTGTCGACACTTGTGATTGGAGCGCTAAATCATGAAAGTCTTCCAAACTACTGGTGTATGATACTTATYGTTGAGCCTCAACTGATTAAACAACCAGTATAAGCTAGCAAGTGCCAATCTACCTTGCAGCTGCTGTGTGACAGACTTGCAGGCCCACTGAGCAGCAAGAATAAGCATGCATGATCAATGGGTAGCAGATGATGTGTTGCAATATAAGCTCATGAATGTCTGAAGGGCAGGTAACTGCTCTACCACTTTGCTATGAACTTCAGTGTCCTAAGCTTTTCTTGACTGTTCAAGGGGCATGTTCTGGTATATTGGGGGGGGGGGGAACAGATCTTCCCCAGAAGATTTGAGGCCAATAGTGAAATTCAAGACTGATCACAGAAGGATCTTCGATAGGAGAGAACCTTAATTATCCAAAAGAATACAAGAGAACATGCGTCTGTTCAGGGATGCAGTGAATCCTKTGTGTTTAACAATTCTATGGTTTCATCATTGATTTCTTTGCTTTTTAGACTTACAGTAAGAAATGACTAGAGGATATATTCTCCATCCTAGATGCCCCCATTCCCTTTGTTACCAGTTGTAACCTACCCTGAATTTAGAGGGAGTCAGTAGTTCTTTGTAACTCTGGGGGGAAAAAAGGGGGAAAAAGGGCAAGTTCAAGGAAATAATCCCAAACTGCCTATTAATGGAGAGCAAGCCTAGAATGATACCCCTTTGACACATCTGCTGAAAAACTTCTGAATGTCAGACAGGACACAGACCTTCAGAGGAACCTAAAAAGCACTCACGAAAGGAATGGTCTGTTGATATTCCTGCCTAAGAGAAACTATAATCCTCAGCATAAATAGAAGAAAATGGGGGAACTTAATTGCAGAACAAYGCCAGATCAAAGCAATCAGCAGAGAACCACTGAACGGACAGAAAACTAATAGGAGAAAAGACCTCCACAGAGCACATGTGGAATTCGCCTATGAGGGTACTAGTCATTAAGGGGGATGAGAGGTGCTGAAGTATTAAGCACTATGCAACTTATGCTGTAACATAGCATGCCTTTAACCTCTGGCACCAGAGATGTGCAAAGATGAAAAACTACTTTACATGCAGTTCAGTAATATAAACTATCCAAGGAGCGAAACACATGTACACATGCCTTGATCTTGAAAGACAACCTCCCTCTGTTTTTTATCTTATGAAAGCAACAGAATAAAGTATGAAAGAGCTACCCTCTATCTGGAAAAAAATAGCAATTATTTGAATTTATAGCACACCATTATTCATAAAAGGTCCCCAAATATTTTACAAATGACAGCTGTATTCATGGATCATTTCAATTACTACTGAAGTGACATGCAATTCTAACAGTCAGGACAGTCCAAAAGTTGCTTTGTAATAAAATAACTCTACATCATGAAAAATCATTATAAACATTAAAATAGCCTCACAGTTGCATGTATAGTAGTGGAATTATTCTTATTTCCTTTGCAGACAGGGAACCTGAGTTAGAAAGCAATGGAAACAGTCTGAGACCACAGTCAGGACTGCAGCTCAAAAACTGCCTGTTTCCAGACCAATGCATCCAGCTTTCTCCTCTTCATGTCCTTAACTGTTGCAGCTGAAACTGCAGGCTACTGCTGCAGAATACAGCTATCATCTATCATGTCACCTAGTACATCTAATTCTTTTTTCTCACAATCCTACCATCTCAGAAATGCTGTTATTCCCTGATGGATAACAAAGACAAAGCAACTGGCTTGGGTTCCCAATAGGAACCTAGCAAAGCAGGAATTTGAATCTGTCTCAGGACCATCACCTTGATATCTCTGCTGCTATGGTTGGCTTATTGGCAGCAAACCAGCACAGCGTGGTTTTTTTTTTTTTTTTTTTGCAAGTTTAGAAGGTTATCACCTTGATAAACACAAGATTGGGATGCTGAATTTATAGCCTAGCTAAAGGCAAGGACTGCAAAAGGACAGCAGTCTTAAAACTACATGAAAATATTCCACAACCACTCATTTGGACTAGGATAACCACCCACTACACTCTGTACAGCTGTGCTATAAGCAGATGGAAAGCTGCAACAGAGCAGTGCTGCTGCTGCATGCGATTCATACCAGAATGATCATGAACTGTAAACATTTGGTTGCAATACCAGACAAGCTACATACTGTCTTCATCATTAAAGCACAGTAGCACAATTCAGGAGAACTCTTCCTACTGCAACTAACCCAGGTTAGATACTCACTTGCCCCTCCCACACCTTCCTCAGTTTCACTCAGATGGAATATCATAAACCTGACGAACCACAGACCAAACCCTGTCTCCGAGCCTGACTTAGCAAGCAGCATATGGCTGCACAGCATGGCCAGTAAGGGTGGTGTTTTCTGTTTGGAGTGTTCTTACTGTGTCTCTACTCTGGGGCTGGAAGCGGCTATTCCCTGTGATATGGACTACTATGAAAAGGCTTTATACTGTAGCTACACTAGCTTTCTTGCCTTTGCTCCTTTTTCACCGAGTGTAAAAAGAACAACTTTGTGGTTTCTCTGTGTACAGAGTAAGCGCAAGTCATCTTCCACCCACAGAAAAAGCTGTTATAGCAGTGTTAAGTATTTTCAGTCAGTGACCTTTCCCACACCCAGAGCCAGGTCCTTTTCAGGGTGGTATGAAGTCACTATCAGTTTAAACTCACCAATACTTTGGGAAGAAAGTTTGTGAATGGAAGCTCTTATACAACAGGGTAACGTTGAGTATTGAGATACCTTGAGATTAGATGCTGAAGCAGGGTCAGAAATGCCAGTGTTCGAAGGCGGTTTTGTCTCAGGTAATGACTGTCTTCTAGCTGTGTCACTGATGCCTAGGCCAGCTGCCTCTGTCTTTGGGGCTTCTGCAGAAAGCCCTTTTGCTGCACCATGCTGGTGACTGAGACTTGACTTTGCCCAAACTGTAGAAACATATTGTGAGTTAATGATTCACCCCCTTTAATACTTCAGCAAAGAATAACAAAATGAGAAAGCATGCAAAATCAGCTCACATGACTCTGTCCATTTGCCCCGTGACTTTTATGGTTAGTGTTTAGGTAGTATTGCGTTCCCAACTCACATCTTACTGCTGTATAGTTCTTTGATTATAGATGGCTTCTACTTTGTCATACAGGAGAGAGCTTAAAGTCTTCCCCACACCTTTAGACTGTAATACCTTTCTGGCAAAATCTTTTCCTTTAGATAATTTCAACAAAAAGTAAAATATTTTGTTTTCAAGACTTCTCAGTAAAACAGCATGAATCCTCTTAAAAAGAATTATACAACCAACAGAATACTTCTGGTGAGTTAAATTCCCAATTTTTTTTTCCTCTTCCAACCACAGTGACACATCACAAATCCACTGCAAGGAGGATCTTTTTGATCAAAAAAGAAATCCGAATAGATATAATTTGCTTGAGAATTAATTTCTACCAGAGAGCCACTTTCCACTGATTTTTTTTCCCCTGTGAAAACACACCTGTCTGAAAATATAAATAGTTCTACTGGAGAATCCTGCTGCACCGTAAAGACAGCTCAGCTCCCAGTTCTGTTCTCTAGAGGCAAGATTCCCAGCATGACCACATATCTCATGATGCACCCTTAGGGTGAAGCAGATCATCTGTTGCATGGGAATTCATCTGCTCCATCAGAGTAGAACACACCATGAGAGATACAGTCTAGCCATAGAATTCATCTGGCATTGCAAAAATATCAAATAATAAAGCTTTCTTTAGTCAGTATAAAGCGATGACCACTGGAGAGTGCTAGCAAATGTTTGTCTCGACAGAACTATTTTACAAACCTTGCTGTTTGCATGTATGAGGCAGACTGTCCACTTGGTTCAACTCTTTAGATTCTCTCCCCCAATACATACAATCATGGATTATTTCTGTCTGCAGCATTAACTACAATAATATTAATTGCTAATAATGACAGTAATTGACTTTACTGCTGTAGATCCTTTATTCATACTCCTGCACATAAATATTTAAACCTTTGAGGCCCAAACAGTCCTAAGCTTTCAAAAAACATGATTTGCCTGTCTCACCATTGCTGTGGTCTCTTCTTCCATTTATTCATTTGCCTGTATTCTCATGAATGAGTTATTCCTTCAGGCTGGCCTGGTGACAGGAAATTGCAGCCTATCTCTTCAAGCAGTGCACACCAGGCATAGTGCGAGTGACACGTTCCTGGATGCCAGTAGCTATTGCTTGTTATCACTGAAACCTGATCAGATGCATCATTCCAAAGTGCACTAAGTTAGGTAACACACCAGGGCTGCTCAGTAGCAGATCACATCAGGGAGTAAACTTTCACACAAAGCAGAAATAACAAGAATGAAGGTTTAGCTTTAAGGCAGAGGGTTGGAAAGCTGGAGACCCGTACTCCAATTTACAATTGCTATAGGCTGACAAAGCATTACAGCAGTATTACTTAAGGGACTTAGTCCCTTACACAGGCAGTGGGGAGAAGTAGGTGCCTTTGAAGGTTTCCAAGGGAACTCTCTCTGCCTCGAGGTATTCAAGGGCACCCACCTCTCCCCACTGGCTACATAAGAAGCTATGCCTGGACTGTGGGGCAGGTGCTTTCCCACTGTTTTTTGCCATCCTGGTCCCTAGATGATCCAAATCAGAGACCTGGCCAGGGCCTGCTGTGGCTCTTGTCCAGTCCACACATCAGTCCAGAGAAGTTTCCTTGCCTTAATAGCCAGAACACGGGGGAAACAAGAGAAGGAATAGTATATGTGCTGGTTGTACCCTATCACTTAGTAAGGGAGTGGCCAGGACACTCCTGAGTCCCAGTTTAGAAAGACTGAAGGATGAACCCTCCCTCCCCTCCAACCACATGGAAGAGTTAGGCACTTAAGAGGACTTGTATAGAGCCAGCTAGATCACACCTACGTGTTTACAGTAATCAGATGAAAAGTATCTATTCTAAAGATAGTACTTTATATTCACAGTGGATATTATAAACAACCCACAGACCACTCTGCCTCTTCTACTGAAATATGGCTATCACTGGAATGGAAACAGGAAGCTCTAACATCTTACCATAATTCTGCCTAGCAGGAGGAGGGGCAAGCCAGGGGATCCTTTGGTGTATCCACTACAAACTCCATCAGGAATTTAGGTTGGCAAAATGTAGTCACTTGAACTGGAACTGGACTCGGATTAGTATGCTAAGCCGGACTGAAGGACTATTTCCCAGATGCAACTGGCATTTCAGTCAGCACTTTGGAGGTACAATGACTGCACTCAGTGCTCAGATTTGCTGTCAGAAATAAATACTTAATGATGACATTGCTGTTACTGGCAAGCTGACACACAGGCAAGCTTTATTCTTGGACCTGGCGAGTCAGGTCCCCTTGCTAAAAATGTCTATCATATCAAAGTGGACATGGGGGACAGTCTAAATCAGATTCTTTTTAGACATATCCCCTAGAGCCAGCTTTAGCTGGCTGCTTTACGCAAGTTTTTATTCTTGCTACACTTACAAATGATTCAGTATAGGACCAGCTCTTTGGCTGTCCTTGATGCTTGTAAAATTTGGATATATGCAGCAAGGAGAAGAGAGGGGATGTTGCAGTTGTCATGCCATCACACCAGGTAAACTCCTCTACCCAGGGCAGCTAGTCAAGAGTAAATGAGCTGTGCTCTCCAAAGATCTCAGTAGCAAAGCAGCCAGCAGATAATGCACAAGTGTTATAGCTTACAAAATCCCTTTTAGAAAAGCAAGGTATTAGGAATTGACTAATTCAGAGAGTTTGTGCACAGAAAGTTCAGCAAAAGAATAGAAAAAGAAATGAAAGATCTGTTTGAAAAAAACTGAACAGGACTGAAAAAAATCCCTTAACCCTGTATTCCCCTTTCTTCTACCTAAGCTTCTTAAAACTTCATCTGAATCCGTAAAAGATGCATTTCTAACAAAAGCTGCAGGTTCAGTGGGCTGCTTTGCATTCTTGCTGTCTCCCCCTAATGACTAGGTTCTGTCTCCTTTTTCATACACCCATTACTGTGAGGAAGGTACACATTTGAAGCCATGGATACCAATACTGCTCAGTGTCAGCCCCCCCATCAACCCTCTAACACCTTCCCCTTCCTTCACTCAGGGATCTGCTAAAGTGCTGCACGTGGCTGAGATTAAAGCCATTTCCCTGGATTAATGTGCTCCGCACACAGCGTTGCGCAAAGGATTTATCCAAAGAACAATTAAAGCGCCTGGTCATTATCCCCCCACATTCAAAATTCTTCAAAAGAAAACAATTGAAAACAAGAGCAGAGAGGAACACTCAGTTACATTTCTGGGTGAGCAGAGGAACTCCGGCTGGTATGTAGAAATCAGGAACTCTAATGATCATTGTTATCTACCTACAGGAATGAAGAGAAAGGAAAAGGTAGAAATGCATCTATAAGAACTCTAGTTTCTGGGCTTTTATCAAATATTCTGCAGAGAATGATGGAAGATTAAGACTGAGGAGGAATTTGAGAACAGGAATCTAAAAGTTTGTTACTCTGGAGTGGAGTGTGAAATAGGAAACTGGAAGGAGCCTCCTCATTTTGGTAGCTAATCTCAGCTAACTTTTGATGATTGTCACCTTTATTCATAGAGGGGTTTTATTTGTAAATGCCCCAAAGTTTAAGAAAACAAGTAGCACACTGCACGTCCTATAAACATGTTATGCCTGGGGGACAGCAGCAACTTTGCTGACTCCTGCAACAAGGAATTTCACATGCAAAAAAGACAGCAATACCCTGTTTATTCTGGCCAAGCAGGAAACATATCCTGGTAAATATTAGCTAAGACATAGCTGGGTTACCTTTGCTGATTTAAACTGAAAGGACTTTAAGTGCTGTATTATACAACTTGTTTTATATAATCTCTCCTAGACAGTCTGTGATATATACTTGCAGCATGCTTATACAGAAGGGAATTTTTTTTTTCCTGCTGAAGCAAATCAACACACTCTAGTCATGTAAGGGAGCAAGAAAGATTTGTTGATGGGAGAATTCCCTTTGTCATCCTGCCTGAAAAAGGATATAATTCTTCTGACTTTGATCTACCTGGGGGTAGCTTAAGCAGGGCTTGTAAAACAGTCTCTAAAGAGGGCATATAAGATTTAAAGAGTTAGAAAAAGAATGGTAAAGTAAGYTTGGGATCTATTTTCAAGGTTGCAGTGTGAAGACCATGCTGATTAGCCTCATCCCACCAACTCTGATCAATAGCTATTGAATTGCCTGTCCAGATCCTTGGTCAAATTTCCAAAGATTTCCAGGGAAGGCTGAATCTGACTGTGCCATGTGGTAGCAACTTATGACCCCTGGCATGAGATGACAGGTAGATTATAAATCAGAATTTTTCTTCAGATTTCTCCTGCCTCACATCTATTCAGTAGGATGAGGAGCAAGTCTGCTGTGGCTCACCTGTGCAGAAGGTATGCGTGTGCAACTTAGGCACAGGGCATGGCATCTGGACATTTTGCACACTTAGTGCCTCTATTCAGATACCTACAGTCAATGCTCACATTACTTCAGAAAAGGACAAACTACAGAATGCCAATGACAGCTGAAGCTGCACATTTCTGCAGAGTGAAAAATACAGGCAGTAAAACAAATATCGGAAAACTTCTGGGAATGCTCTGTTGCACAGGAATATTCTTTTTGCTCAAACCATACATTAACACAAACACATTAGAAATGCGTCAGGAAAAGAGAACTTGAGGATTGTTTAGAAAATGACCTTGTTTCCCCCTTCCTCAGATATCTGCTTAAAGTTTAAACTTCGTCAGCACCATTCATAGCCAATAAATTCAGCAGCAAAAGTTTAAAACAGTGAAAAGCTGCATTACACAAGTGACCTTCATTTTTTTCTTCCTAATTTTAACTGAAAGCAGAGGAGGAAGGTGGCTTCATTGTAAGAGCAGAAAGAATAAGACTGTGAGACATAGAAACAAGTCTGTTTTCAGGGCTGTTGATACAAGCAAGGACATCAAATAATGGAAGGTACTGCTGGCTTTACAAAGTGTAATTAATTCATATTTACATTCTTTCATCTTTGATAATTTAGTATTTCCCCTTTGCTGTTGATTACCATATGGGGGCCAGAGAAGACCTTTAGATAACTATGTCTAATGGAAGAATTTCTCTGCTTTAGCCAACTAAAACATTAGGCAGCTTCTCTCAGCTAGTCTAGATGCCTACAGGGTAAATGAAAGATTTCGCCAAGGAGCAGTTCATTCCTTCATAAAACAAGCATGGTGACAAGCAGATCCTCAGAAGGTGCACATCCTTCCTCCACAGACAATTGGTAGGAGGCTGTACAACTATCTAACATTTAAAAGGCTGAAGTTAAATGAGAAATTTCACACTAAATGACTCACATCAGCATGTCTAACACTACATGCCTATGGATTATCCCCATTCTGCATATATGCAATGGGCTTAAGGGAACTAAGCAGCTGTTCTAATAGGTATTTGAGCACATCATTCTCACCAAAATCAAGTGAGAATTGGGCAGTTTTACACTGATTTGAGCCCAAGCATTTTGCTCCTGGTCAAAAAGGAAGCCTGTCATGGGACAGCAACATGATACAGGGTTTCAGGTCAGCATTGTAGTATCCTTAGCTTGGCAACTGCATTTTAAACCCTGGATGAATGCATACCATTTAATGTGCAGCAGATCTCAGGAAGAGGTCTCTGGATCACTTACAATTTGCAAAATGCTGTTTTGTGGAGAGGTGGTGTTGAATACTCTTTCTAGTTGCTGCCTCCCACTGAACAAAATAAAACATTAACTTTTATCACATACTTATATTTTACATAAGTAGCTATACTGCCACAGGGTTCATACAGAATACAGAAACCTGTTGTAAAGACAAAAGGGTCATAAATTGCCTTTCAGACCACTGCTATTGAGTCCATACATACACACCAGCAGGAAGAAAAACAAAACAAAAACACACAAACTTAAATCTTTCTCTCACTCCCCCCTAATTCTGCCAGGAACAAAAGGGAAGTTGTTTGTGTTCGTGCAGGTGACACTACAGTCAGACTGCCAGTCCATGCTCAAGCTTCTGCGCTATCTCCTTTGATATCCTACCTCACTCCATAATGGAAAGCCTACAGGTTTATCTTTTCAGCAGGTTTTCAGGCATAGAAGGGCTTCCCAGTTTGCTAAAACCTAGCTGTATCACTAGGCACAATTTGGACAAGATAATTATGAATTAAGCACTAACAGAATTATTATACATAAGGATTAGGTGCAAGACCCAGTTAATTTTCCTTTGGAGCCAGAGTGTTCCTAAGTCGAAAAAACCTGACAATAGCCTGATGCAGTCCCAGCTCTTGTAATTCCACTACCAGCAATGCACTGCCCTCACTAAAGACCTAATCTTTCTTTTCTTAAAGTCAGTGATAAAGCTTCCGTAGAGTTGAGAACAAGACTGAAACCYAGGGAGGGAGGCCCTGAATCTAAGCTGTTTTTTTTGCTCCTCCAGAGCTCCAAAGTGCCAGCATCTCAGAAAGAAATCATTCCCAAGAACATTTTTGTGTCACCTTCTATTGGGAAGGGCAGTATGACAGTAAAGGAACAGCAGCAAACAATTACAAAGCTCCCAGCACCTCCAAATCTGAGATGCACTATTCATGTGACAACTCYTTCTAAACAGACCATCATCCATAGCAGTTGCAGGTCCCTGAAACACACAGGTCTCTGCATGACTGTGGACACAATGTCCTTACAGATGCAGTAAATTCAGAATAGCCTGTGAGTCACCAGTAAGACTATTTTCCTTCAAGTTCTTTCCTTAATTTACTTGTTTTGAAGCTGAAGCATTCTGCCCCCAAGAAATGTGATTATAGGACACAGTGAAATTTAGCCGCATGAGAAGAATCTTATTCAAAGGCTGAATAAATAAGCATACAGTGTACATTTCGGGGGCAAGTTAGTGCTGCATGCTAATCTAACATGTCCTCTCTGGCAGCAGAACATATCTTATGCTTGAAGGGTGACCAACTCTGCAAGCAATTATTTCTTCCTCAAAGAACATTCCTAAGTTCTGGGTCAAAATCTGACCCTATATCTGTCTGTGAACATAGCAGGCAATCTTTAACTCTACAGTGGATCAACCTCTCCCTACACCTGCATGTTTTGAGTACCTCCAAACCTGAGAAGTTTCCAAAAGTAGATCTATCCAAATTCCAGTTTGAACACATCTGTAACATCTTCCCCATCAGTGATTCACATTCCTTGGGTCTCTTTTTAATACTGCTAGTCATAAGGGACCAAATGAACAGGGACACAGAGCTAGATTTGGTCCCTTCAAGAAAGGATTTCAGAATCTACCCCCTTTTTTAGCATTACCTCTGTGGGGAGTAGGCATAATTCTCCCACTGAAGTTTAATCTTTTAATTCAGACCCAAAAGTCCTATTCTAAATGCTTTTGGAATTTCAAAGTTTGAAACTCACACCCTCAAGCTCCATGAATGTTAAACATAACTGCCTCTCCAGCTTAACGATACCTTCTGCATCTTCTCCCACTTCTTCCCACGTTCGCTATCCACATCACATGCAGGGTCTCCTAATGCTGATGTACAGACACATACACTTGCTTAGACAGGCACTGTCCCATCTTCTAAAAAGGCAGAAAGAAACCTCAAAACCTGACTCCCCACCTGCTTCCCTGATGTACGCCTGTGAAGAAATTACCTGCCTCACTATGCCTCAGCTTATTCAGCCGACCAGAGTACAATATTTACAACATCCTTTGAATAAGTCAGCTGTTAAGTTTAATAATTTGTTTCCAAAGTTTGCTGAGCAAACAGCAGTGATTATTTTTTGCTGGAATGCTCCTTAGGCAAGAATCTGTTAGTTTCCTCAGATACTGAAACTTTTGCCCACTTGCTGAGGGAAAATATGCAAATGATCTAACTTTTTCCTAAACAAGTGTCTTGAGACTTGGGCAGAATTTATTCCTTGCCTGCAGGAACAAATGAAGCCTGTATTACCCTTAATTTTTATTATTTCTCATTCTCCAGAACACTACCAGCAGAAAGAATGTTCAACTACCTCCGGAAACGCTTTACCAGCCACATCACAGAACGTAGCCGACGACGAGCAAGGCTCGTCTCTAAAGATGGAAGGTGTAACATAGAGTTTGGCAATGTAGAAGAACAGTCAAGGTTTGTCTTTCTGATTGATATATGGACAACAATTCTGGATCTCAGATGGAGATACAAAATGACTATCTTCATTTCAGCATTCTTAGGCAGCTGGTTTCTATTTGGTCTCCTCTGGTATGTTGTGGCATACATACACAAAGATCTTCCAGAATTCAACCCTTCCATAAACCACACTCCCTGCGTTGAGAACATCAATGGCCTGACATCAGCTTTCCTATTCTCCTTAGAGACCCAGGTAACCATTGGTTATGGCTTCAGATGTGTCACAGAACAGTGTGTCACAGCCATTTTCCTGCTGATTTTCCAGTCTATCTTAGGGGTAATCATCAATTCTTTCATGTGTGGTGCCATCTTGGCCAAGATATCCAGGTCCAAAAAACGGGCTAAGACCATCACCTTCAGCAAGAATGCTGTCATCAGCAAGCGTGGTGGGAAGCTGTGCCTCCTTATTCGGGTGGCAAACCTCAGGAAGAGCCTGCTGATTGGAAGCCACATCTATGGAAAACTGCTGAAGACCACCATCACCCCAGAAGGAGAGACAATCATTCTGGACCAGGTCAACATAGAATTTGTAGTTGATGCTGGCAACGAGAATCTCTTCTTCATTTCCCCATTAACTATTTATCATGTCATAGATAAGAACAGCCCATTCTTCCACATGGCTGCAGAAACCATTCTGCAGCAAGATTTTGAACTGGTGGTGTTTTTGGATGGCACTGTCGAAGCCACTAGCGCTACCTGTCAAGTAAGGACATCCTACATCCCAGAAGAGGTGCTCTGGGGTTATCGCTTTGCTCCCATTGTGTCCAAGACCAAAGAAGGGAAATACAGAGTAGACTTCCAGAACTTCAGCAAGACAGTGGCTGTGGAGACTCCCCACTGTGCCTTCTGTCTCTATAATGAGAAAGAAGCCAAAGCCAAAGAGAAGAAAGGTTATGACAACCCTGGCTTTGTCATGTCAGAAGTTAGTGAAACCAGTGACACAAAAATGTAGTTCTGAATATTCATGGGATTTAACTTTCTTCATAATGAAATCAATCTTGACAGGCTTAACTTAGTAAAACAGCAGAGAAACATGCAGGTTCATTTTATTTCTAAAACAGCATTTATCTTCTCAAAAGCCTTAAATCAGAGAACCAGCGCAGTGATCTCCAGAACGCTATTTAACTATGCTATATATATTTCATAGAATTTATATTTTTGTACCTGTGGGACATTTTATGAAGCTGCTAAGTTGGCATGTCCAACTCACTTAAGTTCCAAGAGGCAAACAAATCTGCTAAAAGGCCTGAAAAGACAAAAAAAATTTAGGACATGTTAAAGATTCACAGCTGTTGGAATGAAAGAATGAAGAGGAAACAAGGCAAAATCTTTGAAAAACCTAAGGGACTTAGGAGCCAAAAACACAAAAAAGGTATGCCTCTAATTGCCTAAGTCCTCTCTGAAAGCAGACTCTCTGGCTCCAGAACACTTAAGCACTTTTGAACATTTCAAAACTATCCCTTCTTTGAGGCTGGTACATCTACAGAAATGGAGCATTAATGGATGGTACGTGCTTAGAAAGCTAGTAGAAAAGACAGCTTCAGCCATACTGCTGCATCTAGAGCTGGGTAAAACACCACTTCTCTTCTGTGAAAACTTTTGATTCTTTTCATGAAAAAAGAACCAAATGGAAATGAAGTGAAAAAGAACAAGGAGAGGCACAAAGAGACCCACTATGGGAAAAGAGGAATTTTGTAGCTTATTCCTGTCTCACCTTCTAGATACTCTTCTCACCATTTCCCCAGGGACTAGCTACCTGCGAAATCTGGAAGTGTCTGAAGACAGCTGTCCAGAAAGAAGGCAAGCCACAGCAGGGAGATCCAGAATACACCGATTGTCATGCATGGCAAAAGAGCAATCTACTGGGAGAAGGGAGGAAATTCCCTGGATGTATCTTTAGAAAAAAACAAAGCAAATAAGGATTATCTTTTCTTTGAAGCATGGTCTTGTTAAAATAAAAATACAGCAAAGATGCACAGATGCCTCCCATCAACAGTAGGCTTCAGATCTAGTTCTAAATGGTTCATCTTATCACAGCAAAATGTGCATCTCTAAAGGAAACAACTTCTGCTCAGTGGTGTAAAATCAGCTGAGTAGTGGTGAACATTTTCCTGGTATGATTTTTTATTTGACATTTTTAAGTTTCAAAAGCAACAAGAAGCTTCAATAACATTTGAATTCGCACTTCCTTACAGCCTGTTTTTTTTCAACCAGTTCTTTTGCTGAAAGTTCAAATGACAGACCATAGAGGGAGGTTTTGGGGGGTTTTTTTGGTTTTTTTTTTGAGGGGGGGGGAAGGACTCTTCCCAGTGATGGAATTGACCTCATTTATTTTCAACACTATGGTAAAATGGAAGTGTTTTTAAATGCTGCTGGACTAATTGATTTTAAAAGAAAGGGAGAATTATGCAGGCCAAATTGTAACAAGACAGTTATTTTGTGAATGAATGGAATGAATGTGAAAAATCAAAATCTGGGAACCAGGAGTGCTCAGGTCTCTGTCCCAATCCCATATCAACTCCTTTGTTGGTTCAGAACAAATCATTATATTTATCAGATCTGCTGTCTGTAACATGGGATGTAAGGTACTTTGTGCAAAGAACAATGGTAAGAACAATTATGTCTCTAAAGCACTTTAAAAGCCAATTCTCAACTGTATCAATCTTTCCTCTTCTATGCACCACTGCTACACCCTTCTTCATTTCTAGATGGAAAGGTCAGCACAAAGTTTTGTTCTCATTATGTTGTGTCAGAATTACTAAAATGAATGCACTATGGTTGACTGCATAGAATGCTAGAATTACCAGCTGAAATATTCAAGGTAATTCAGATATTGCCCAATAAATTAAGCATACCATTTCTGCAGTCTTGCAAGTAACATTGCTATCTGTAAAGATATTTTTACAGCCCCAATCACCACAGCATCTGAGTCTCTCCAACCATAGYGTATCTCAGATTGTTCGCAACAACAGTTTTATTATCCTCTACTTACATATGGTGCACCAAGGCACAGAGTGAATGATTAGTGGTCACCCATAGAAACCTGGGAGGGAGCAGGGAAGTGAATTGAAGTCTGAGTCATCTCAGGCTTGTCTGAACCAAAAGGCCAGACTTCTCATAGTTCTTCCTCAGTTGCTGCTACATTCCCTTTATTAAGCTTCCTGTACAGCTGCTGTGTATAATATTCATGGAAAGCAGTATTCAGGTATTCAAGAATTACCAGTTACATCCCTTACCCTTGGAGGAGAAGCACCAAGATGTCTCCTTACTGAAATGAGGAAGACAATCTCCACTGTACAAGGAAAAGTGCAAACCTCCAGCAAATCCATTCAAAAGGCCCAACCCAGCCCTGCAATGAGGTGAAAGGAAAAAAAACTATTATCTTTAATGAAAGATGGTTTGGGACATTAGGGTTAGGAAGATAATCAAATGCTACTTAGCACCTGTTCAAGAGCCAGTGTACATCCCCCAGCAAAGTTGAAAGGACCTCTAAACAGTGTGCTTTTAGTCACTGCCCTTGGAAAGCTGTCTCAAAGTCCGAGCCTAAGTGCTTCATGGCAGAGCTTTTCATTCTTTTGCTCTATGTCACTACAGCACAAGTGTGAGGAGACTTTACTCCATGTTTAAAAGTCTTAAGCAGTACTGCAATTCATATAAAAGACACTTGATCTCACTGCACAGATTATTTTCTGCTGKTCAGTCTCTTCTGAGAGATACCTCCCTCAACAGCTAGCTATACTGCCTACAATCATTTGGCACAATACAGGCAGGGCAATTGTACTCTTTGGCATGCATTTTGCTATAACRGAGGCAATACTGGCTACTGTAGGAACAGAAATGAGGGTGACAAACCCCAAGCTGATGGGGCCATTGCTGAGCTATCAAGCTGTTACTTAGGGATCACACAGGAGCTAAATGGGAATCTAGAAATGAAACGCTCCTCCCACAAAGCTCCTGCTGATTGTCACTTCAGGAAACGCTTGGTAGTGGTGCACCRAGCAGGAGATAGAGCGCTTTAGTCAGACCTCAGCAGCAGGGGAACAATGAGTGGAATTTCCTCTTTCTGTCCAGGGAGGGCTGTTTGTCACCAGAGAGATAAAGCCCCAGGGCAGGGAAAAAGGGTTATCGGGAGACATGCTGCATACTGTGCCACTCAGGACAGACTCCATAGGAAATCTATTTTGGGGCCTGTCACCCCTTACTGCCATTAAAAGAAAGTTCAGTTAAGAGGATGAAAATAAATTTAATCTTGCTGAGCAGAAGCGGCTGGAGGGAACCCACAGACCCGATACTAGAAAACAAAGACTGGTTTCTTTACACTGCCCATGACAGTGTTTCATTTTTACATCTCCACAGCATTCTTGAAGCCTTTTGCTTCTCTCCTCCTTCTGTCTGCCCATTCTGTAGCAGCAACAAGTAGTCCTTTTCATGGAGTGGAATAGGATGCACAGAAGCTAACAGCCTAGCCAAAAAAGCAAAAACTGCTGCAGAGTTAGACTTCTGTTTGCCCCAAAGGACTAATGCACATCCATGCTAGATTATGTCAGTGAAGTTTTTCACACTTGCTACTACTGRTTCAGCTACACTGTTTGAGTAGGAAACCTTGGAAGACCTGCAGTCTCCACAGTGATCTAACCAACAGACTCAGATCACTTGAGATCCTGGTGATTTTACCATGAAGAGAAATCAGACCATGTACATATTGCAGGATTAAGGCCTAAAGGCTTTAGCTATGAAAGTGCTAGCCAAGCTGCTAGGCTTAGAAATAATGAGCCTACACTAAACTTAATCTATCTTCTCATTTCACAAACAACATGTTTCTTCTACTGTATTTATTTTAAACATTCAAGCTGTGCATAATATTTCAATCATTCTGAAATACATTTACCCTCCTGCCAGCAAATGAATAAGGCATCCTGCTGACTGCTGGAGAAAGGGCCATGAATTAAAATAACTGCTTTTAGTAAACTGACATGTGCTAGTTAGCCGTCTCCACAAATTCTTTGGTAGTAATGGGTAGAAAAGAGACTCCTAAATAATAATAATACAAACCCTGGCAAACTGTTTAGATACCCATACTGACTCACATTGTAGGAATGTGGCAGACCACTGCTAACTAGCACACAGCAACTGCCTGGGTAACTTCTGCATGTACGTACTTCCTTGTAAACTCAACTACTCGCCCATAAACAAGTTAGCAGTGTACAAAGCCCCAGTACCAATGAGAGCAGCTGAGGTGTCATATCCTCTTTCCTCTCTCCAGGCAGCAAACTGATGTGATTACACTCACAGGAATTAAGCTGAGAAGAGCCTTTATTCCCCCCCCCCTTTATTTTGCCCCCTTCAATTCACCCCTGCCTTGAACTGTCATGGTGCTGGCCCAACTCATGTTCCCAGCACAAGCAGAGACAAACCACAGCACAATGCAAGGATTGTGAACAGAGCCCCTGCCACACAGGTATAGGAATGGAGCAAGTTCCTACACCCTCCGGTAAATCTGTGCCTGCAGCTCATTGCTGCAGCCTGGGGAACCTCTACGACAACAGCACCACTGGCCCTAAATCAAGCATAACCCTGTGACGATTTTGTTGGAACAAAAGTGGGTAAGGCTCAAGCCCTCTCTCCGTGGCTGCTAGAATACACAGTATGTTTCCTGAGGCCAAGTTGACATTCCTGTGGTGGAAGCCTCTGCCTGGGGAAGCTTATGGCTTGAACAAACTCTCTGCTGCACGAGAAAGAAATAAATCCTCCCTGCTCCAGGGAGTTGAACAAGCAAGGGGAGGCTGGAAATGAAAGTCTCACTTCCCATCTCGATCTGCATATCACATTACTAATCAACTAGCCAGCGTGAAGCACAAAGTATTGAGGCCCTTGCTCTCCTGGGTGACCGCATCCCAAGCAAGTTCTGCAGCTCAGAGGCAGTTATGCACTATTCTGTTGTGACAGCCTACCACAAAGGCAGGCTAGGATGCTAAAGACCACGCAGGAGTGCTGTCAGACTGATCCGAGAGCTCCACAAGTGTCTTCTGTCTTGTTGCCGCTGGATGGCACCCCTTACCTCCAGATCGACCAAAGAGCCAGCTCACATCTCAGGCAGTAACCCTAAACTTAACATTGGCAGTGCAGCAAACCTAACACCATGAACTATGGCAATCCTGAAAGAGCAAAGCAAGAATTTATTGGGACTGTTCCTTATTTTATTACACGAAGTTTAATGCATTTAGTGACTTATTTTTGGCATGAGCTCTACTAGCTGGATATATTTAGCCACTTCACAGAAGTGTTGGGAGACTTAATTCACTGCAATGAATTCAGAGGTGATGTGTAAGTGGAGGGTTGGGGGCTGTAAACATCATGTCTGCAGTGGCATCTAAAGCACCCTTAACAGTCTACAGTAGGTGGGGTGGGCTAGCAGCAGTGAGGCTGGGTCTGGGGAGACCTATATACCATTTGCAACTCTGTTCTGCAACTTCAAGCAAGTCACATTCCCCATTTAGAGCCTCAGTTTCCCCAGCTGTTGAAAAATCAACAAAACAGGCCACCTTGGGAAAGCTTTGAGTTCTAGCTCTGTGTTAGTTTTGCAACTGTGCCCAAAAGTGTCTGTTCAGCTGAAGCCCCCTCTGATTTCAGAGTGTTTCTGGTATCTCGCAGAGCCTACAAAAACCTCACACGAAGGACCTGCTGCCACCGTTGCAATGTTTGCAAACCATTATATCACCTGACAGTGTCTAGCAGCCCGAATTATGGCTCTTTGAGTCTGTGCTGGGAGCTTTACAAACACAACCAGAGGGACCTGAGCCCATTAAACCCTACAGGGTTACTGCTCCTCCACACCGCTGTAGCCAAGAGCAGACTCCAGCCCATAGCCCTGCGAGGTTTCCCCCACACTCCCAGCCCAGACACAGCCCTGCCAGCCTTACAGCTGCCCTCAGCCACATCCTTAAAGCTGAGAACTGGCACCTAACCCCCAACTCAGCACACCCCACTCCCTGCCCGGAGGGGACCAGGCACCACAGCCCCGGAGGGAGGCGCCCACAGTGCCTGGAGGCACCTGGCTGCCGGGTGCAGTAAAGTGGGGACAGACGAGGGGGGTAAAACCCGCTTGCGGGGGCGGCAACAGCGACTTACAGGGGGCAGGAGCGTGAGGTGACCGCGGCGCCTCAACGGCGGCGGCGACCGTTACCTCAGGGAGGCGCGTGAGGCGAGCGCCGCGCGCCGGGCACCCCCCCAATCACGCGCCCGCGCCGCGTGCCGAGCACCCTAGCACGTGCCCGGCACCCCCCAAGCACGTGCCCCCTCCACGTGCCGAGCAACCCCCAATCACGTGCCCCCTCCACGTGCCGAGCAACCCCCAATCACGTGCCCCCTCCACGTGCCG
>NW_020449752.1:3527764-3540491 GCF_003343035.1 Apteryx rowi
CCCCCAAGCTGCAGGAGCTAGAGCTCTGCAGAAAGCCTCGAACATTTTGCAGTAGCGTTCACCCTGAGCAGAAACGCCCCCGATTTTTAGCTTATCCCTGGGTACGCTGAATCCCAGCCAAACCACGCTCCTTCATAGCGCTTGCAGCCCGCCCTGCCTTACCGGGCACATCTGCGCTGCCACCTGCTCAGAGCCCCGTCCTGCCCCACAGCCTGGGGGACACCCCCTCCCAGCAGCCCAGGCCCCATGACAGCCAAGCACTTGTAGCCAYGAGGGTTGCAGAAAGCCCAAGGGCGAGGCTGAGGTTATTTCAAATACCAGCTACCAAGAGTCACAGCCCAACCTCCTCCAGCAGCCATATAAAGACACTTTGAAAACAGACCTTGCGCTCCACAAGGGCTGAAGATGCTGTTCTTTCCCACACACGGCCTGCGCAGCAGCGGCCAAGGCAGGCCTGCAGCAGGCAAGGCTTCTCTGGCTTGCACACAGGGCTCTACAGCAGTGGGGAAGGTAAAGCAGATCCAGCATCAGGCTTTACAGCTCCAGGAGACAAAGTTAACAAAAAGCCAAAGCAAATAACTTTGCAGCAGTTCCTGGAAAGGGAGAAGCAACTTCTTGTGCTCAAATAGCTGTGCATCAAACCACCAGAGCCCCTGTACTTCTCTGCCTTTAGCAAATATAACTTAAAACACAGTTCTTCACCCATTTCTGCCTGCTTCCCAGCCACATAGATAATAGGCAGCTAGACCCACTCATACTATCTAGCCCCACTGAGAAGAAACCTTGCTGCCTGCTTGGTGCAGGTATTTATACTGGCTGAAGTGGCTGCTCAGCTGCAAACACACCTGGCCATCATCAACACACCTGCTTGCAGCACATCTTGCTAAGGGTGTTCAAATGCAGCTCATGCCCCAGGACTGGTAAAAGAGGAGTACCAGTCCAGTGAGAGATGTTACTGGGGCAGGAAAGATAGCCTCAGCGCCCCTACACCCTTACTTTTTTTCCTTTTTAGTGGATTTAACCTTGGGGTCGGTTTGCTAGCCTTGGTGACTGAAGAGCTGAATTTGTCTATGTGGCAGGTGTAAAAAGAAAGCAAACGGTGTTAGCATCTCCTCTCACCTGAAATGGGAAATATGGAACATGTAGCTCTCACTTCTTGCTATCCCTATTGTAGGAGATAGGCATGATCTAAAACCTCATTGAGGGTATGGGGGCTCAGGGATCTTGGGATCCAACTCTAATTCTTTCCATTAGGTCTCTGTATGACCTCAAGCAAGGATTTCTAATGCTTTTCTATTATGATAGAAAACTCTGAGCTTTTCTTGCAAGCATTTCTACTTCTACAGATGAAAATTATAATACACAAGTTTTCTGTATGACCTTAGGCAAGGATTTCTACCTCTTTTCTAACATGATAGAAAAGTCTGAGCTTTGCTTCCAAAGGTTTCTACTTTTACAGATGAAAATCATAACACATAGGTTAAGTTATGCTAGGTATTGTGCGAACATATACAAATAGGGTCTCTGAAGCAAATTTATAAACTACAGTCTGTGCCTCTAGACTACAGCTATAATTAACACCAAATGGAGCAACAGTCGGTGTGATGTGGGGGATCTGCTCTGCTTGGAAGCAGGCTGCATTTGAACAAACTAATTTCACAGAGGTCATTAAAAATACTATATCAGTATAACAAAGCAGCTTGTAAAAACAAATCTATTGTAATAAAATGAAGCTAGTTCCTTTACCTAGAATTTACAGACCAATAACTCTTTGCTTCTGACAGTAGGGGTAGGAAATAGCAGCTAGGCTCATCGGTGCTTCTGATATAAAGGTTCAGGCATAGTCATTTACTGTCATTGTGAGCACTAAAAATGCATGCAAAATATTATAAGTTCAGCTTCACATCAAATGTTTGCACCAATAGAAGTTTCATGGCAAATATCCTACCTACTTAACGTCTCATCAGGGCTGGAATAGTCTGAGACACTTGCTGGGCAGTAATATGATAAATACTCCCTTCTCTTTATTAGCAGGAAGATGTCAGAATGGGCAAATCTCTCTCCACTGAAATAGTATTAAATGCATGTTAGAAATCCACAACTGTTTGGAAATTCAACATCAGGACTGAAATGTATAATTGTTGGGTATATAAAATCAGTGAGCAAGTCTCCCGAGAGCTGACGGTTCCAGGTGCTTCTGAGGAAAGCTTGCCACTCATGTATGTGCAGGATGGCTTCTGTGGGCCTTTCTTTTTGGTCACAGCTTGCAGTCTGCTTATGTCCTGGCATATAAGGATTATAGATGGGAGTAATCTTAGATGCTTGACATAAGAACGACTTGACATCTCCTAGCATTAGGCATCTAACAAGTGCTTAAGCTAGGAGCTCCATCCTCTAGACTCTAAGGAGTGATTTAGTGGCTTCTGCAAAGTGTAACTGAAAGCAAAAATCTCTTAGGTGCTAAATGTGATGCCTGTAATTAAGTAGTTAGAGTACCTCCTGTTCTCCCTTTCCACGTTCCTCTGATATGTAGACACAGAGACAAGTACATCTCAAAGGGAAAAATGTCAAAAAGATCGCAGCTGAAGGAGCTTGAGTTTCAAGTCTGTAAAGCTATGGCTGTTTCTATTTTATAAGCTGCAGTATCTATGTATAGAAGGTGAAATAAAAAGCTAATTCCAGATTTGCATATTTAAGCGGGATCCTTTGCAATGTTTGAACTTGGAACAGAACACAAATCCTGGGTGAACAGTAGATCTCCAGAAATGAATAGCCAAATTCTCATTGATTTCAGTGAGAACAGGGTTTCCCTGGTGAGGTTTGAGTTCTAAACTTCCACACAGAGCAAAAGATTTTCTGCTGTCCCTGTTGACTCACAGCTCACAATCATGTGATCCCAACCATCTGTTTTATAAACTTTGTGATATAAGCCTAAAATACTTGAATTCAGTCTGCCTTGCCCTCCTGGGAAAAGCAAAAAGTAGCATTAGTACTGTCAAATTCCTTGTTTATTTTCTCTCAGCTTGTCCCAGAAACTTGTGTTTGGGAGGGAGAAGATGTCGCCATTAACATCCCTAGAGCTTTCACCATTGCAAAGTCAGCGTGATAGCTAGGGGGAGAAATGGGCTGCTCCAATCTGTGTGTTATCACTTGTTCTTTATCCAAGGAATTTAAATTAAGATCTTATGAAAATGCTAAAAGGTGCCTGGAAGGCATCTCACCAGTCTGAGGCTGTCTGGCACACTGGTATAAAGTCTCCTTGCTCCAAGTTAGATTCCGTGGGAATGCAGCCTGCAGTGGGTGGCCAGCTCCATCTAAAGCTAAATCCTAGCAGCGATTAAAATCAGCAAGCACTGTGAAGAAGGAGTTCAAAGGAGACTGAAAGGACCTGAGCTGAGGATGCTGCCGATCACCTTCCATCTTCAAGCCAGGGTCCTTTAAGATCTTTCAAGCTGGACAGCCAGAAACAGATGCTTCTCAAATCGTTGGTTGTTTTCAAAAGTGTGTTTTCACCAAGGATCCTTCTGGCCAAACTTTGCTGTCAAAAACATCTTTGCACTCTGACAATCTTTGGTTCTGCCTTGAGACATTTTTGTGCAAACTCAGTCTTCAAATTTTCCTTCAGATTTGCCTATTGCTGGCAGCTGGGCAGGCACATTGTATTAAAAGCAAGTACTCGATATCTCTATTGATGAGGCATAGCCAGAATGAATCCAGATCACACTAAAGTGAAAAACAATATATAGAGATAAGCAACAAAACACTCACTCTTATGACTAAATTGAGCAGCTACGGTTGAATACACAAAGGGAACAGATCTGCGGTGGTTGAATGTATTATTGAAGGTAGCTGCTTTTCAGAGCAAAGGCTTGCTAATCAAGCCTATGACCGCTATTGTACTAGAAACTTAGCAACAAAAGGTTGTGTGTGGAGGAAGGAAATGGTGTACTTGTGCAGTTATGCATTTCTAAAGGTTTATCAAATCTGCAGAAAGATCAAGCTATCTCTCAGGACCACCGTGTGTCTGCAAAAATACAGGAAGTGCCTTTGCCTGACCTTTATACACAATCAGAAGATTCCCTGGCAGGGCTTGTTTGTGCAGCCTCTTACTTGTCTCAGGAATGCTTTGGAGCACTGGCCTTCCCTGGGCTTTGGGGATAGGTGAGAAACATGAGCAGACAGGCAGCCTGGTACTATATGTCGCATTGCATATGCATCCTGTCACTGACTTGCTGAGGACCCTAAAGAGTGAAAAATCAGAGAGATGTTGGTTAGCTCAGCTGCGGCTGAGGGAGGCTGCGTGTGCTGGCACTCGGCACGGGGCCGTCCCTAGTGCCGGAGCGCCGGGCAAGGATCTGCCTCCAGCTCGGCCACTGTCCCTGTGCAAGACGCTTCACCTCCCCGAGGTTCAGCTACTCTATCACTTCTTTTTCTCTCTCTCTCCACATGGACAATAGATGGGTTTCCGATTTAGACATTTCAGTTAAGTACCTAAATAGGCCTGATAAACGCAGGCTCCAGCGACATAAGTTTCCTGCAATAAGAGGTTGATATTATTTTATAGTGATGATGATGGTCACTGCTACTACTGTGGAGATTCTCTGTTTTCCTTTTAGCTAAATTTAATTTAGATGCAAAGTTCATGTTTTATCTGCAAGTATGAGAGGGGAGGGAGAGAGTGGGACAATATGATGCCTCAGAGAAGAAAACCACCATTTATTTTGTCACATTTTTTTACATCATTCTCCTTATACAACAGTTTAATTGTAACACTTAACACATTTTTTTAAAAAACACCAAGGTTACTTGCAAAATTATATATACTTTAATATCCAAAAAGTACATTGCATATATATAGTAGCAAAAGCCCCATTTCCATGGGTAATTTCTTTATACTTCTTAAACTTTGCGATTATTGCAGTAATGTTACTTATAAACATCCCAAAAGCACTAAGACCTAAACTGATTAGCTTGATCTTATTTTTCCTTTTTGTTAAATAATGGCATCAGTGCTTCTGTTTAAAGTTATGAGCAGACTATAATGTTCTGGTTTTAGGCTCTCGTCCTGCAATCGGATGCACACAGACCAAATCTTGCACCCACACAGAGTCCCAGAGGTTGTGTCTAGACTAGACRTTTGTGATCCTGTTAATCGGTTGCCAGCTAATACAAGTTAGCTAATAGATTGTACATGTAAGTCTAATCCCCCCCCCCCCAGTAGACATCTGTTCTAAAACGCAAATGCTTGTGGTTTACCCTTCTGTTTATGGCACCAAACTGCCATTTGCGGATCATCAAATTAACATCTGCAAAATTAGATGGCTGAATACTTTAAAATGTTTAAAATTTAAGTGAAAACCCTCAGCAAAAGTTTTCAGAAGATGTGTGAGAAGTATTTGAGAATTTCTTTAAGTGGACAAGATATTTCCAAAGTTTAAGATTTGATGAAAAATAATCATAAAATATTGAAAAAGTTGCTTCAAATGTTGATGCATGTTTTCAATCAGCTTTAATACAAACATGTTAGCTAAATGAAGTTAATTTGCAGACAATTTTGATAGGCTAATACAAGAGAAATCTCTACTCTAGACAAACCCAGGGAAGCCTGGAAGGTTTCTGGCTAGTTTGGGGGTCAGTTAGGGATCCAATTGCAGCACTGAGGCTATCTCCAACAGATACATTACTCATGTCTTTTTTTTTTAATTTTTTTTTAGTAAAAAGTACAAAGCTACAGCCCAAATGTACAGATTGAAAAGATGTACAAATTACATTAAAAAACAAAAACAACCCACAAACAACTGAGCTGATAGTAGAAAAACAAACCTGCATTTGTGACCGAGGTCAACTCGTTTTATTTAATCTTTCTTTTAATACTGTGAGATATAGGGAAAAATAACTCTGCATAACTTATACAGTAATTTGCCTTCTGATTTGTTGACCCTTTGGATGACGGTCTGACAAACGCACAGCGTTCGCGAATCGGTAGCATTTAGCGATCCCTAAGACTCTGGCAGAGCTCAAGGGCCTGCTGTCATTTATTTTACTTTACTTTTGCTTTCAAGAAATGTCTGTGCTTGACATTAGGTTACTTTATTTTGTTCTGGTCTCTGATGTTTCTGGAGTTAATACACAGTCTAATGAAGTTGTACAGTCTAGAAAAGTTCCTTCAATGCCCTTTACTTCTTAAAATATACATGTACATATATATATATATATGAATATATATATATTTAATTTCCAGTTGGGTGAAACCCCTCATTTGCCTTAAAGCTAAGATTCCAGTTGCGGTCCCCTGCAGCCCAAGGTCCTCCTGACTTAATGGTCAAATTGCCTACCCTCTCCAAAGCGAGAAAAAAACCCACGTAGTCATCTTTTCCTACGACCCACAGTTGGATCTATGTCTTCTAAAAAGCCTTTGAATTCTTAAAAATTTCTGTGATCAAAATGCTAATCATCATTCCAAGTTGTGGTGAACAATCTTCATAGTCAATTCCTACAGAGGACATAAGCATTAAAACCCAAAGAAAATGCAGAGTACTGGCCCAAAGAAGCATCCATCTCTCAGTTCAAGACACAAGAGGCAAAGTTACAAAAGTAAAAGGTTTGATCCAGGAATAACCAATATCCAGTTTTAACTGTCCCCCAGAAAGGCCACAATTATCCATTAAGGGTCCCAGAAAAAAAAAAAAAATCCCAGAAGTAAAGAAAGTGTCCAACCAGACTGATAAAGGCCACTTGAAGATAAAAGCATCTAGTAATAGCTGCCCAAGTGTGGTGATACGTGGGCGTTGGGATGGCGAGGGACATTGGGGTTTGGATAAATGCTTCCAGTAGGGGAGGTCCAATAAGGTGAGGCTGCTCCAAAGAAACTGGATGATGTGACAGGCATAGAGGAAGGGTGCGGGGGTACAAAGTTCACTTTCTGCTGATGGGCATGGTAGGAAGGCATGTAGGTGATATCTGATGGATACTTGTACATTGAAGATTCAGTGGGATGAGGCTGAAGAGCCTGGGCAATGCCATGAAAGTCAAATTTGTAGGCATACCTTTTGCCATGCACTTTGGTCATAATGTTCTTATCATAGTAGTATCGGAGGGCTCGGCTCAGCTTGTCATAATTCATGTTGGGCTTGCTTTTGCGTTCTCCCCAGCGCCGTGCCACTTCATCAGGGTCCGTCATCTTGAATTCCCCATTGGTCCCTTCCCACGTGATACAGCTAGCATTGGAACTGTCCGACAGCAACTCGAGGAGGAACTGCCACAGCTGGATCTGCCCGCTCCCTGCAAGGAGCAAGCCAAAAAGGAAAGGAAATGACATTGTGTTTCCTGCTTAAAAGCAAAGACAAAGGCAGGAAACAGAAGGACTATCTCGATCTTTACTGGGAACTACTCCTTCAAGCCTTCGCAACTCTTACGTAGGAATGGATAAACTATTCCCAGCAAACAAGTTAGTCAACCCTTTGTTCTGTTTATGAGTTTGAGGTCAGATTAGATTTCATAATGGTCGCCTTTGGCCTTAAAAATCGTTGGGCTATTCATAAACAGACGTTTTCCGAGCATACTGTTCTCCAAAATTTTTCACTGAATGGTTGACATAGTATATTTTAACTCTTGATTGCTTACTGTTTGCCATGGATATTGTCTTGGATACCTACAGTTTCCTTTCCAGTTGATCTGAGTTACATAAGATTATTTCTTCCCCAGACTAGGTGACTCCTAGTTTTATTCCGTGTGTTTATACTAACAGCAAAGATAAAGAACCTTATGAGGATGCTTCCTCACAAGCATTCAATCCCATTCCAGCATAAGCAGATAGATTTGCCATCAATATCATTACAAAGTGCCTGCAGTTGTCATCCTCTAATGATGTAGTCCAGCTTTTTGAATATCCATCACTGCTCCTGATCAGTATACTAGTTTGTTTAGTTCAAGTAAGATTTATTCAAAGTCTTTTCCACAAAAGTCAGGGACAGTCATTCTGCTGTGACTTTCAGAGAGGTTTTGTGCCCTCCCTTGTGTTAATCCTTAGCAGATATTGGAGAACTAACCTACACTGCAAATCTGAGAGACGTGAATTCAAGTTCTGTATAAGGCTGTCGTTAGGGAATGCTAGTTTTGGGTAAATGCCTTCAGGAAGGTGATTTTGTTCAGGTAAAGATGATGTTGCACCACTTTCCTCACTTTACTGTAAGGATTTTTTTGAAAGCAGTTGTGAGACCACAACTACTAAAATCAATGGCCCTGACAGCTTACCCAAATAGGAGAGGACAACAGCTACTCATCCAGTACCATCTGGAGTGGTAGATAACAAGAAAGCTAACTCCTCTGATAACAGAGGAGTGCCTTCAAAATGGTGGTCTGAACTCACCTGGATTGGCGAGACGGCTACTAGTGGGCCCCAGGATTTGATAGGGATCTAAAATAATCATAAAAGAACAAAAGCTATTTTAACAAATGTTTTATCGAAAAAGAAACAAAACTTCATTATTATTTATTCTAAAAACCTAAAAAAATGTCACTTTCTTTCTTTACTTGTACAGCCTCTTTTTCTAGCATTAGAGGTCTGGAGCAGTCCTGGTGTGTTCCTTATTTCTTTTTAAGTAAACAACCACCAATTATTTATGGAATCCAGAATGGCACAGTGGTTCTGGCACTGGTTTCAGAGCAGCCCATTTTCAAAGATCACAATCTCTTTTGGACATACCCTACACATTTTGTGTGACAACAAGAATGTTCAGTTGCATGAAAAAAAACATGTGTGAGAGTATAGCAGTAACAAATCGGAAGCAAATATATTCCTCCTAATAAAAAGAGCTCAACAGCAGATGGGATTTTCAAATTCACTTGTTAACAATTCAGTTTGGTATCCACTAAGGTCAATGAAATGCTTGCCCAGCTCTCCCTCATTGAAGCAAACAGAGCATCAGACAAATGAGGGTAACAGGAGTTTTATCACTGGCTCCAATGAGGCTGAGTGTTTCTTGAAAACCCCACAATGCATTTACTAGGAGTGAATTCCTTCTCTTTTTGTGGGGCCTCTGCAGCCCTAATCTCTACCCTTCTATTTGCTTCTCTCTGTTTTTGGTGATTTGGATCTATAGCATTTGCTCGTGGATTGAATTGATGCCAAAAGAACCAACTCCCTAAAAAAGGAAAAAAAAAAAGATAGAAAGCAGCTGTGCAAAGCAGGGAAGGTGGTATTTAGCTTTTCAAAAGCCCCTTGGCAAACTAGCAGGAAACATGACTGCTTGCTGTCCAGCAGGGTTTGCTTTTCTTATTTGGACTGCTTTGACGCTGGGGAAGCCCTATCGATTCTGTTTGGAGATACTTCCATTGAACACTGTTGCAACAGAGGTTTGGAGGTAACGAGCAGACACGCCACCACGGCAGCAAGAACAACTCCGTGCCCCGAACTGCGTCAAGATCTCTTACACTGCATGTTGTGAGGCTTCAAAGGAGATGCTAAAGCAACTGATGCGAGGCACTGCGTGCAACTCAGCTGAAACAAGGATGTTTCTTTTGAATGGGGAAGGACAATGGGGTAAAACAGAAACGGTTTGGAACAACTGCTGTCACCACTTGGTCATATTTGACTCATTATTCTGAGACTTCCCTGTATGGCTCTGCCGTTTGTCCTATGCTCATGATTTTTGCTGTTTGACATGTTTACTCTCCCAGTCTAGTACAAATATAATTACTTAGCAAATGCAGTGGGGACACAACCAACAGTTACCTGGTTGGGGCCGTTGCTGTTCTGTTGTCTTATTCACATTTTGCGTCCCTGCAACAGGAGGGCCTGTAAAAACAGGGAAAGATTTTATATGTACAGGAACAGAAGAGAAGGAATGAACAGAGAACAATATACATACAACACAAACCAAACAGGAATAATACAGAGATTGGGATAGGAAATGTTTTCTCATCCTAAAAGCTGATATTTTTGAGATTTCACTGGATAATTATTAAAAATCTCATTATAATGTGAAAAAGTATGCAGTCTAGGCAAAGAAAAATATTACGTAGATGTTTTATTCATTTTCCATCTTTTGTTATAACATAATGTACATCCTAATTTACATCCATGTTTTTGTATAAATTTTGACCTTCTTCCATGTTGGAACGTTTTTCAGTATCTTTTAGAAATGGGAAAAAAAATTTAATCAACCCTTTTATGCAAAAACTTGTTTTTATCAAATCAAACATTTAACTGAAAATACCATGGCCATTTCTATAAATCAGGTCAATGTTGACATCTGCTCCTCCTAGTCATATAATTCCTGATAGCAGAAAACTGGAACTCAAGGAATAGTCTTCACATTCAGAGTGCACATAGTTCAAAAAGCTGCAAAGCGAATGAAATATAATCTGACCGCCAGGTTCTGCCACATTTATTCAAACCCTGTAGTATCTGGCTGAGAGTCAAATGTGCCCATCTTGCCCTGCTGTACAGGGATATGCCCCAGCAGTGGAAGTAGGGGAGAGTATGGCCTGATACCAGCTGCTTATGTTAACTAAATACAATCCCTAGGGGCAGGGAACTGATATTTCTAAGGAGAAGTCAGCCCATGACCCAGAGTGTGTTGTGAACTCAGGGACACAATAATAAAACAAAAAAACTGTTGCATGACTAGGGGCTCTTTCATGTGATAATCTCAAAGTGACTTAGTTATTAAGGGCCTGCTAGACTTCATATGTAGGATCTTACTTTCTCAAAAGTAGTAAGAAACCCACAGAATCTGCCCACGCTGTCTATATCTGTCCCCTAAAAAATTACACCTCAATACAGGCTGGTGGATAACATGGAGTCGACCTTTGTATGGAGTATCCAGTCCTGGCCCCTTAATCAAATCCTGGAAGTGGTAGTGGTTTGTTCCATTGTAACAATTGCTATCATCTTCAATACGTGATTCAGTTGTAAAAGGATTTGTGTAGATTTTTTTTTTTCTTTTCGTAATATAATTCTCTCTCTTTTATCTTACTGACTGTCCCCAAGTCTTCCACCATTCTGGTGCTCATAACACAAGCCAGCCAAGCCCATCTTCTCCCATGGTCTCATTTTGATCTTTTATTACAGAATTTGTGATTCCCGTTGGGACAACTTACTTTTGGTGAGGCCAGAATTCATATTACTGCCCCATCCTGTTCTCCTGACTGCATCATAGGAGGGATCTAATGACAAAAGAGAACAGGCACAGAGGGGTTGAAATCAACTCTTCCCAGACAAACTTGCAAGAATCTAGCTTTGTTTCTTGGTCCCCCCAGCTTGGTATTATACATATACCAGTGTTTTTCCTCTCCCGTATGTCCTATGCTCCCTCGGCCTTCTTACAAAGGCAAGGCCCTGTTGAACATGCTGCAAACACAGTGGTTTGGGACTTGTTTCCAGCATGACCCWAATCACACACCTTTGTGGCTAGGCTGGGCTCCCTCAGGCTTTCCTCCTGCTAGAGGTGACCTTGCTAGCCAGGAGCCCTTGCAGCAAGGGCCCGTGGGCGTTTTGGGCAGAGTCTGGCACTTCTAGATCAGTGAAAAACCAGTTATTAGTCAATGGAGCTGAGAGCACAACTCATCTTGCCCCAAAGCAGCCCCTGTGCGCAAGGCCCTCCCGGCCGCGCCGCCGGGCAGGGGCGGCAGGCGGGCCACTGCCCGCGGCCGCAGAGCTCCCCGCAGAAAGCTCCACGGGCACTTGCGCATTCCTCCGGCTCTGGGAAAGCCACTTCAGCTTTGAAATTACAGCCTTTCAGTCATCGGCACAGAAAGGAAAACAGAGGGGAGGGGAGGGAAAGAGAGGGAGAGAAAGAGGAGGAGGGAAGAGAGGGGAAAGGGGAAAAAAGAGCTCATTTAATGCGCCTGTTTTTATTTTTATTTTACTTTTTATTTGTGTATATATACTTTTTTTTTTTTACTAGAAACCACAAACCCCGCTGCAAATAGATCAGACTGAAAAACAAACCGCTACGGTTTCAGCCTGGTACAAAGAGCGCGCGGGGCCATCTCCGCAGAGGGAAGGGGGGCTGCGGCGGCCGCCCCGGGCACGCCGGCCCCGGAAGGGAACCGGTCCCCGCTCCCGTTGCYGGCCCTGGGAGCCGAGCCGGACGCTGGCTCGCAGCCTAGCACTGCCGGGGAACGCTGTGCCCAAGCTCAGGCCTCAGCAGTTGCCATCGCTGTAAATAAGCAAAGCTGTTATTTGCCTGAGTGGCATTTTTCCTTGCTGGGAACCCGTCGTGCAAACGCTGCCGCACCCGAGCGCGCCCAGGGCTTGCGCTGCTGCTGGCTGAGATCAGCACCGAACGGACGAGGCCTCAAGTAACCGCTGGCTTTTCCCATGTCCCCTTTGCAGCCAGTCTCTGACTTTCATTTCTCCCCTGGGACGTCTTTCAGAAGTATTACAACTAGAGCTATTAGGGAAATGTTTTGGGAAGTATTTTAAGGAAAAAAAACAAAAACAAAACAGAGTTCTGAATTGAGAGAGAAAGATGAAACCTCAGAGATTTCCACAGATCAAGAAGCTGATGTACATTCTGGGCTATCTCAATCAAAAATAGTTTTACCATTATGTAATTTTAAAGCAAAATGTCGTTTACATGGTGATCCTTTGTTAAAAGTAAAGATAGCAATTAATTTTCCAACAGAAAAACTCTTTTCAGATTGAGGGGGAAAAAATCCTTTCTAAAAAGTAGCAGGATTAACTTTGATAATTTTCAGTTTTCTCTGATTTTTTTTTTTT
>NW_020449752.1:3540591-3614627 GCF_003343035.1 Apteryx rowi
AGGCCATCAGCTGGATAGATGATCATCATCCTCCTCCTCCAGATGGAGAAACTTTGGCACAGGGGAGAACTCTACTTTGCTCACAGTGTCACAGAGAAAGAGTGTAAAATGCATCTCCTGAGGGTTTTCTTTACTATTAAGTGACACTATTACAATCAGATGTGCTGGCCGGGTGTATATTGCTGTGGCTGCTTGGGCTTTAAAGGAGCAAGGCTTGGTCCTCCAGATGCATTTGGCTAAGCCTGTCCAAAATTATGTTCAAGTCATGAATCGTTCAAAAGCTCCCTGAATGGGTTGCCTTGTAGCGTACATTTTAGGTCTTAAAATGTCAGGTTAGAAGGATGGTATGCATGTGACTCAGCCCAGATTTAATCCAGGTTTAATGCACCTCAGATGAGCCCCTTTGCCTCACTTTTCCGCATATAGAATGGATGAATGGTCCTTCTCTATCCCACTGGAGTGTGGGCATATATATGGGCAGCCACAGTTGTCCTGTTATGATGAGACCTAGCTATGAGTATGATTTTGCAACGGTAAGAAGGGTTAAGCAAGACATTCAGCAATGCAGGCACTGCTATTGAAACAGCATGTTCACTCAGCTAGTGCAAGCTTCTCTTCTCTCTCTCTCTCTCTCTTACAAAAAATCAAATCCACTAAGCTATTTTTGTTTTGTTTTCACAAAAATTTGTGCAACGTGAAAGAACCACATCAGCCCTCCCGGCTTCCAGGCCCAGACTCTAAAGCTGAACGTGTTTAAAACAAAATGGAAAAGGCAGGGCCAGGGAACCTATCCAGAGACTCAAGTTTCTGCAAAAACAATATCGTTCTCAGGACCTGACGCCCAGTGGCTCAAAGAGATTCTACAGAACTCCAGCCAGACGGTTAGTTACAGGGAGAGTCTTATCTGTCATTAAAACCATTTCGATTTTACACCAAAACTTGCCGAGCTATGGAAATTCAATTAAAAGATTTGGACTGAGGTCCTCTTCTGGTGTAAATCAGCAAATAGCTACAGTGAAGTCAGGGGCCAATTTATACTAGCTAAGGATCAGGTCCCTAAGTCTGTTTTAGACTTAAAAGGCCCAGTGGAACAACAGTCCTATGACAAATGTGTGTTCAATACAAAATGGAATTAAAGAGCACAAAATAAATCATAGATGCTTTCAAGAAATGTCATTCTGCAGCTGTCTGGTTTATGTCCAGAAATTCCCCAGAATGAATGCATACTCTATTATGAGTAAGGTAAAGGATATTAATAATGCTTTGCACTTTCACAGCACCTTTCAACTAAAGGATCTCACAGCTTTGCAAACATTCACACTCACAGTGCGCCTGGGAAGAAGGTTAAATATCATTTTATTTATTTACTTGCATAAATGCACTTTCCTAAGGCTTTAGCTGCCTTTTCCAGATGAAGTGCCTTTCCCAGAAGTCAGACTGTGTGGAACAGACCATGTAGCACTGCTCTCTGGACCTCCTCTAACCTTTGTCTGTACTTTCTCACTCCGGGTCTCACCTCAGCTCCTATGCTGCCACCCGTGATGCTCTTTGGACTTTCTCATCCTCTGCCGTGTGCCTCCTCTTTCAAGCCTATTGATTCCCATGGAATCAGATGTAAATGTGAAATAATGCAACTGCTAGGCTATGCAGAAGGCTAGCAAAAGGCTCAGAGCATCTCAAAATCCCTGAAATCCAGACTGGGCCTTAGGCAGATTGTCCTATGAAGTTCCGGAGATGAGCTATACTATCCGTATCTCCGGAGTTTCTTCTTGTCAGACTGTCTGGTGCAACAAAGGAGGGCCATAATGTGAGGAAGAAGCTGATGAGTGTGCTCCAGGGATCCCCTTGATGAGTGTGTGGGACATGGAGGAGGAGAAAGGCTGCACATTATACTTGCATAAGTGTAGGAGGCACGTCATTGCAGTCAGGAAGATAAGGCAGGCTCCGCTGAACCACAGACCCACCTTTACACTTCCTCCCTCCCCATCTCCTTTTTTCTCATCTCACAGCTTGAATATTAGTTTGCTCTTGTTCCCAAAACCTCTGGATCATACTTGGCCTAAATAGCCTAATAAGCCCAAATATTATGGTGGGCTAGGGACAAATGGACAGTTACCCACAGGCCTATTTTCTAGGAAACCAGATTTAAAATCCCCACACAGATGTCCACGCCACAATGAAAACCTTCCCAGATGCCTCTCAGTCCTTTAAGCTTGAACGCAGTCCCATGAACAAGACATTAGGGAAGCTGTGTTTAAGATATGATGTATTAGAGACTAAATCCTCTCTCAAAAGCTTTAAAAAGTTTTTTTTTTTAATTAATAAATGGTCTTTTATAAATCTTAAAGCTTGGGGTGGGGAGAGAGATGCGAGGAGGGTTCAGCTGAACAATAGGCTCACAGTGCCTGGCCTTCCTGAGCTGCTCAGTGAGTGCTGACAGCCCCTTCATCCTGCTCCCTCCCGGGGAACCTTATTCAGTCAAACCAGATTCAGACACAAGTTCGTGCTGCTAGCCCTGATAAGGCTTTCCAGGGGAAGGACGGGCACTGGGCCTTTGATGCTTTTCAGGCCTCCTCGCTCTAGGATCGATACAGTGGGGCTGGCTCATGTGTGGACTAAACACTTAAAAGGCGCTAGAGGAAGATCTTATCCAAAATACTATCTCTATTGGTGTAGCAGCCCCTAATCCCCAGCCAGGTTGGGAAGGAAGAACATGGCATATTGCAATCGCTGGCAACAGCGGCAGCTCTTTGCAGCCAAGCACCATCCGCACTATGAACTGCTGGAGCTCACTGTCAAGGTGGGGAATGACTGGTCTGAACACTGGCTACCCTGTCAGACCCGGGAGCAGTGTCACATGGGGGTTAACGCCGTAGCCAGGGGACTGYGTGTCCAAACTGAACAGGGTCCTGAAATGTCATACTCTCTGTAACACGGCGGTGTCCAGATGCTGAGCTATGCCTGAGCAAATACTATCCCCATCACGTTTCCCATGCGAGGAGCCCTGGGAGGTATTACAGAGGCATCCAAGAAGTGCTAGAAATCACACTGTCACACAACAGGCCAAATCCCAATGGGGGACTGCAGAGCGGAGCATGCTTGAAATCTCCCAGCAAGCCTTCATCCCCTGAGATGGGATTCCTTCCCGGAGACAACTTTTATAGAAGTTGTCTGGGAATACATGTATGCAGCAAACTCACCAGGGCATCTAGGTTCCCCAGCGTGGTAGGTGCTAAGCAATAGAAAGAGGCCCCCAATTCCTGCCTAATGGAGCTGATACATCCAAAGAGATTAGTCAGCCAAAAGATGGAGTGGGATAAGAGCTAAGCTGACTTGTCTTAAATCATAGCGGCAGAGCTAGGAAGAAAATAAATGCAAGTCTCCCAAGTCCCAGGGGATCGTCTAACAGCTTACTTGTACTGCCTCTGTTTTCCTTTGAGATATGCTGGCAGCCTCTGGCCAAGTCTGTCATGTTGTCTCAGCTGAATAATAAAAATGGTAATAACTATAGTCATTTTGTCATCTTCTTTTGGATTCTTACCATGAGATCTTGAGGTGCTTTACAAAGAAAACCCAGTTTACCTTATTAAAAGAACCTGAAATACAGAAGGAATTGCTCCTGAATACCTTGTCTTATCTATTCTGAAAGACCACGGGGTCAACAGCTATAGTGGTTTAGGAAATGCAGGTACCTTATTTCCAGACAGGACTGGGCCATACAGATTTTGGTGATGGAAATCAGGGGAAGGAGAAGGCTGAAAATTTGAAATGGGCAATGGGATCTATGGGATTCTTCATGCAGAACACATTGTGGTTTGTGCAATGAGTCCTTCTGCTTCAGAAGGAAGAAAGATCCTGGCTTGGTGGCTGGAATTTAAATTAGTTTCTCTAAATGGGGAAAGCAGAACCAGGTGTCCTAGGGGAGCCAGACTTGTGATTAATCTAAGTGGTCACTTGGGGTCTATTTTGTGGCAAGTAGTTTAGAGAGAGAGAGAAAGGAGGGCATAGGGCCTCGCTGCTTTTCCTCACGAAGTGGGGTTGTGTGTAGTGGCTAGCATTGGCACTATTTGGGTATTTTGGAAAAGTCCCAGCGTAGGCACACGGGAACAAAAAACACTAGTGCTGCAAACCAAACATATAAGCGAGGCCTGCCAAGCTTCCAAGCGTCCAGCCCTCGCGCTCCCGTCATTTAACCTCCTGGAGTTCACATTGAAGAGGTGGGGTTGGGTTTAAAGCCAACTGGAGAGCAGAATCCCAGACTGTGGGTTTCTGGAGGGGTAAGAAAGCCAAAGACACCTCCGACTCCTCCTAGAAACATTAGATGCTTTGTTTTAAATGACGGCAGCAAACATAAAGATTATAGTCTCTTCCCAGGCCTGACTCAAAGGGTAGGTGCCAAATGCTCAGTCCATACAGAACTGGAGAGCAGAATGGGATGTGAAGAGTCCTATGGCCTGGTTAAAACTGCTGTAAGAGATGGTTCACACCAGCCACTAATTCACTTCTCATAAGATTAGCCCCATGGCATGCCCAGGTATGAGTTATTATGAGCTACGGTTGTCCAAACTGTGTTCACTGTCCTGGAATCGCACCCACAATACTGATTATCTTGCAGTGAATTACTTTTCAAATTACTATTTCTGCTAGTTATAATAATCTCCTAGAATGTAGTCCATATGTCGTGCTGTACCTCATTCACAACCAGCATTACTATGATTATTCTAATGATTTTGTAAGACTTTCCAGTACCTTCARGCCCCTGCTTCAAGCCCACAATGTCCTGCTCCTTGTGCTAAAGAAAGCTATCATTAACATCAGCAGTATAGGGATCAGATGTAGAATTAAGTAATTCTAAGTGTCTCCAGTAAACACTTTGCACTGGCTGAGTGCAAAAATAACTGTAAGCTACATCCACTTCAGTGTATCTGTTTTACTGCCACATTATCATATGATTTGTTTACTTTGCAATTTAAAAAAAAACATATTTATCATCAAACATCTCTACATTGCTACCGATCTGTTTTACAGATGACGAACTGACACACAGCGATCAAAGTCCAGGCTTGTAACACACACTCATTTTTTGAATCAAAGTCAACTCGAACAGAGTGAAAAGGGCCTAAGTAACTTGCTGGATTTACAGGAGAAATCTGTGGCAGAGCATGGAAGTGAGGAACAGCTTTAATGTGCTGACCACTGTGGAGGTGGCTGAGAGCCCTGGGTCTGCATTGCTGTGCCTATGGAAAGGCAAAACATAGCTATCAAACGTTTCCAGTTTAACTCCTATTCTAGATCCAGTTTGGGGTTAAAGTACCGTGATTCAAGCCCACTTATAATTTCCAGCATCAGCCAGGATCTGCAGTTTAATGATGTGCATGCACAAAACTAGAATTCGGGATTTTCAGAGGGGATTCATTCGGCTTGCGCAGCCAGGGGCATGCTTAGGGCATCGCAGATCCCTTCCGCAGCAGGTCACTCCTGCTCGTGATCGCTGATCCCTCTCCCTCATCGGGCATAACCTGGCAGGGTGACACGGAGGAGCTGCTTGCTCCATGTGGCCGTTCCAGAGCCTGCAGCGCTGCTCCCCCACTCAGAGGAGTGATCCTGCCTCCAAACCTTGGAGTCGCTCCCTATTTGCTTTGGGCCGTAGGCGACAGCCCCCAGTTGTGAGAGTGTGGCTAGAAAAACATCCCAGAGCCGTGCAGCGGTGGAACTTCCTGATTCATGTCTGAGTTACCCTGTGCAAAGCTTACAAAGACACATTATGAAGAAAAGGAGGAAGTACTGAGAGGTTTTTTTTGTTGCTTTTTTTAATATCGGCAGCAGAAGTCCCAATACACAGGCCATGATGAAGACTGAAGTACGTGTCCTAAGAATCCCTCCCAAAGCCAGCTTTGAAAAGCACTTTTCACTTAGCACATGCAGTCACATACACATTCCTGAGACATACCGTCTTGCATACACGTATAGCCACGTGTGTGCATGCACGCAGACAGGCATGCTCCTGTGCAGAGATGCAAACACTTGCATATACTGAAAGGCAAGTTTCTGAACACCCATTCCCACRTGTATACTCGCACTCATCCGAAAGAGAAACACATACCAAGGCAAACAGCACCGTGCAGTCGCAGAAACAGGAGAAAACCCGGCATGTTTGCAGCATACACTTATTGAAAAAGACACAAACACAAATGGAGAAGTAAGGAGAAAGAAAGGCATATTCATGGAGAAAAAAGCTAGACGCAGCATTACACACGTGAGAAAAGGGAAGAGAAGACACACATGCGCACACTTTGCAGCTAGTGTTTTTACAGCGGTTGCCCGTTTAACTCATTTTCAAGAAACAAATTTACTCTCGTCTTAGGAAACAGCCGAAGTGGTTCCAAGAGCTTTTTGAGGGAGGGACTGCACCCCAGCAAACGCGTAACCCACACACACGTGTGCAATAACATTGCTTGCAGTGCACCCTAGGCAAAAAAATAATAGCTCTTTTGCTGGGAGAAAAGGAAGGATAATGGTTACTTAGAAAGTGCTCCAGACAAGCTGTCAGGTTGAATTCAGAGAACTGGAGTCTACTCTGGGACAGCGCTGGCTCAGGGTGATCCCTTGTGAGTTGGGTTTCCTGCCTGCTACAGCTTAAAGACAACGATTCTTTGTTTCCAGTTTTTCTGGTGAAAAAACACACGGCTGCCTCCGAAGAGGGTCAGGGAGAAAGCAGACAAAACACTAACTCTGGAATTTCAAAGGAAAACAATTAAAAAAAAGAAAGAAAAAAGAAAAAAACAAGAGCGCTAGCTACTGTCTCTCCTGAAATCATAAATCCCTGGTTTGGCCACACAGTCGCAATAACGAGAAACACCAAAAAAGCCTCCCGTCTTGCTGCTACGGAGCTAAATATGACTAAGGGGTATTTCATCACCAGGCACACAAATATCATCAACAAATGTTGTAGCATGTACAGGCAATTATGAATACGACTGGAGGACTTACAACCTTTCCTGCAAACCGGGGGCCTTACCGGCACGCTAGAAAGAGCGGTTTACTAGAACTGGTCGATATTTTTCGAATGACAGCCTCGTAGAACTGAARAATGGCCTTTTTAAGAGAGGAGTTTTATGCAGGAATTTGAGCCTGTTTTCCTGTGGGAGCCATGCTTATGCAATCGTGCTGCTCGTGTGTCTGTTTTAGCCTCTCCCGCCAGCCCCCAAAGCGTTTGGACCTGTCACCCRGTTGCCACCAAATTTGACAAGGTGGAGAGGTGGGGGGGGGGGGTTGCAAGTTCCTGCCTGTTTAAGGGAAACTGGTGGGGAAAGAGGAGAGAGCTTGCAGCCCCCGACTGGGAGAAAAGCAGCAGCACAAACTCGTATTTTATTAGATACCAGAGAATCTGCATGAGCGAGAGCTTATGAATGCTCTAGCATCAGCCAAGTCTTCCTGTAGGCGCTCATATTGAACGTGGGTTGCAAACCAAAGAAAACCAGGCTACTTTTGTTTCAGTGCTCACTGATYTGTTTATCTTTTAATTTGCCAACTTTGAGCAAGATGTGGAAGAAAACACCCGTTATACCCAAGCAAACAACCTTATTGTCCACACAAACACTTTTGTAACGCAAGCCTACGCACCTAATAGCTACTAGCCATCATTACCAAGACTAAATCCTTAAAACTAGTCTCCTACATCCACATTCACCTATTCACATACTACTCGCATCCTTCCTTCTTTGAAATCTTGGATCGTGCATCAGCCTTTCCTGTGGCCTTCTGCAAAGGTTGCTTGAATTTAGGTTGGATTTACGAGACTTTGGGCTACCTCTGATTTACCACTATTCTAAGCTAATTATATTGCCTTAGGCTGGGACTAAAGTCTGCAGGGGACAATGCTGGAGAAGGACTAAGACCCTGGCTGCGTGCAGCATTTTAAACAAGGCAATATGTAACCTGCAATCCAGAAGCAAACAGCCAGAGCCACTCCACTGAATCCTTGCACACGACACATTGCTATGGCCCTCATCAGCCAAGCCTTCCTTCGTCCCACGCTGACCCCTCGCTGCTCAAAAACCACCTGTTTATCTGCATGTATGACAAAGCATTACATACACAACACCAGATACCTATGCACRCTTGCTTAGGCACGTGTAATTTGGCACATCAACACATAACAATTCTGCCTGTTTGGAGACGGACGGCACTAGCCTGCTAAGAGCTCGGCACTTGGCCTCCACTCCTGTACAGCATTTAGGCTTGTGTATTAACCATGTGAGTTATGCAGACGCAGACATGCTTAAAAATAAGCATGGACTTAAAAAGTGTGTTGGACTGAGGCCAGAAAGCTCACAACCATACAGGACACAGCACTTTGGCCTTCAAAATGCTCTCGTATGTGAATAACTTTCCATTTCCCTATGGAAACCTACTTAACCAACACCATTCTGAAGGCGAGCGATTTAAAATCTCCGTGGACCTGAGCAGATAATGTAGTCTCAGATTCTCCTCCTGCGTCTCCAGAACCTACAGTAGGTCAGTCATTCCTCCACACAGTCACGGAAAACGAAACAGACCATCTCTCCAGTAGAGCCCTGGGAGCGGGACACAAATCTTTCCATTCAGCAATGAGAGCAACCTCGTTTCATTTTCCAGAAAATTGTGCTCTAGCCAAAAAATACTGGTGATTTTCATTAGAGCAATTTATTTCTCAAAGGCAGCTGAAGACAATTTGTACCAATGACGCTAAATACCATACTTTTGAGTGTTTATGAGGCTGAGGAGCAAAGAAGCTCAGGCAGTAATGAGAGTGCTTTGAACACCGCAGAAGGATTCTACCTACATGATCCAAGAACAAAACGAATATGTTTTATGCACCATCTAAACTGACAGTATCTGCTACTGCCATGAAAGCAGTTTAACTCTCCTACAGCAGTGCGTCAGGTTCTTCTGGCATGTCTGTAGAGCTGGCATTGCAGAAGAGAAGTGAGAGGGAGAGGAAAATGGAAGGAAAAAGGGGGTAAGTCTCCAGCTGCAACTAACCGAGACAGTTCTGCTGTCTCCAGAGCCATGGCGTGAAACCCTGTCGTGTGACAGCAGTGTTACCCTTGCTAGCTTGGGCCTCCGGTGCTCTGCGCCCGGAGCAGCTATGCTGCGGTCTGGGCTATCGCATGGAGTATTGCTCCTGGGCGACGTTGTCCCCGCTGCGGCTACAGAACATGCCCTGCCGAGTCACGCAACAAGCTGGGGAGAGGGTAGCAGCCACAGGCTGCCTCCATCCCAGCTTCTGAAACATGTGCACCCGTCCATGCTGCAGCCGTACCTTTTTTTTGCCATGGAGATTGGTTTTTACAGTGTGCGGATGGACTATGATGCATAAAGCATAGTGTAACCATACGCAAATAGCATGCATTTCCCCCTGGAATTTGCAAAATTACAACAAACAGGTTATTTGTATTCATTATGCGATGTTAGAGAATGTACAAGAAAAATTAGAGTAGGAGTGAAGAAAACTACTTTTTTTTCCTGTCTCTGACATGTATTATATTATTCCATCACGACCTCTGCTCTGCTTTGGAAYCCTCAAGGAGAAGTGGCTAGAAAAGTTTGCTTATATCTGTTTTCATTTCATAGGGGTGGGGAGAAGAAGAAAATAAATTTACAGGATTGATAGATTAAAGATGCACTAACATAAAAAATCACATTTAACATTTTGAGGAGCTAAGGAGACAAGAAAATTTCTTATGAAAAAATTGATGATTTTTAATCTGAAATTCCTCTTTCAAAGGAACACCATCATCTCAGAGCCAACCCATTGAAAGACTTAAAAGGAAGCAAGGAAAAACCTTGTTGTCTAACAGGCTAGACCGAGGCTAAGGAGTTCCAAGTCCAGTTTTATGTCCATCAGAAATTTTTTGTGTGATACTGGACAAGATATTGCACTCTGCCCCCCAGTTCCTTATCTGTCAGCCTGTAATGTTCACATGTCTTTTATCCTGCCATCTTATCTCACTAATAATATTTGGAGCATGAATCAGTTTCAGTAGTTGACATGGGTCACTATATCCTAGAAYAGCATGCAAATGTTAAGTGCATGCAGAGGTAATTCCTGCATTGTAGGAAAAGATGAAAGAGGAATATCTGGGATTTCAGCATTTCTGTGATAGTTCATAACTTTTATTTGAATATCCCATGGGGGTGTATAGTCCTGTATTGGCACATGATGAACGTACCATGTAAGGTAAAAGCGCCTAGCTGACAGAAACCAAATGCAAGGTTCTATCTGCTGCACTACAGAAACACACTTGAGGGCAGTAAAAACGGAGGGAGGGGAGGAACATTTTCTCCCTCAAATTTCTTTCTGCTTGAGGGACCCTAGGCCCAACTTGCAAAGATAAAGGGTATAAAAAAATTTCAGAGGAGTGCAATTTTACCCAGAGCATTTCTCTTTAATAAAAATCTCAGCTTTCTTCCCTTTATTTCTAGCAATACCTAGCCTGAGACAGAAAGAGCACAGTCTTGGATGTGTGCATATGTTTATGAGCGAAATAGTGGGGAGCACGTGCATGTGTGTCTGCTTTATTCAAATAGGTCCTAGCCAAGCTTTTATTAATTTTAAATAGATGACTGTGAGTGCAGAAAGAGTCAGTCACAGAAAAGCCTGAATGGCTTTGTCTCTGTAATGTACTATATTTTATCAACTAATGCCTGTCTTGCAGAGAGAGAGAGCAGCATGCCAGGGAACAGACAGCTCAAGTGGATGGTTATAGGTTGGACAAAAGAAGTTGCTGCAAAAAGCAGCACTGATATTGTGTCCAGGGTCCAAGACAGATGTTGGAGATGAAATGCAGCGTGGTGCAGCGAGAGAAGCGCTGGCTCCAAGAGCACTGCTAGTCAATGAAGCAGCCAGATGCACTGAGCAGGAGCTTGTTAATCGTGTGATCGCAGTTTGCTGTAGCCTTTCAGGGAAATAGGGGTTTTGTCCCTCTCTCCAGCTGCTTAAATAAAAGACTTTCTGCCTTCTCCCACTGTCCATTGAAATACAAACTCATGGCTCATCAATGAAACCATGTTGTCCTAAAACTGTTTACTGCTAGGCAAAAAAAACTGTCTCAGAACGAGAGCAGTCTGCTTCTAGCTGGATTATCTCATATTTGAGATTTCACACTTTTCACTAAAGTTTTTCGAATGGAAGAGCTGAATGAGCTGAGTTCAGTGAATGAAGCCAACGTTCCTGTGGTTACACGAGGGGAAGGAAGACCAAACTCAAGGCTCCTAATCCTAGGCACCATGGAAGAAAGTCATAGAGCACAGGGCAGAATTTCTGGTCTTTAACTCACTACTTGTTCTTTATCAAGTCAACTATCTCTCTGTGACTTACTTATCTAGATAAGGGATGTGCGTCATACCCACCACACCAACTCTCATAATTTTATCATGACTGAGAATCCAGGTTTTCATTAAGAATAAGAAAAAAGAAAAAGACTATAACTGCAGAAGAAAACTTTGAAAAAGCTGACTGAAGGATATACAAATACAAATGGCTCCAAAGCCTCAAGGAAGCATGTGATTAGCTTTTAAACCTCAAGGTTTTTAAACTCCATCTACATGATCTGTGAATCTTCAGAATTTCTAATGGCATAAAAACTGCCGTAGCTGAGTGATATTTTGAAGACAAAGATTAAAAGTTCAGTAATTAAAATACTGGCCTATATTTTAATCCTTTTGTTCTTTAGTTAGAAACTCACAAATGTTTTATTCCCAAGTTTCATTAGTAGCAAAAACAGTCGTAGCAGATGCCAACACTGTCAACAGCAGCTCCTGCCTCTTGATAGACAAGCGCTACTTGGAAGTGGCTTGAGTACCACTAATCATATACATAGCACAGAGGGGACATCCCAAACCAGAGGAGGGAACATCTCTTCCCCTCCTTCTCCCACACCTCATTTTCTTCTTTCAATAACTGAATCATTGCAGGATCTCTGGAAATAAAAGAGCTCAGTGTAGTGAGCACCTTTTCATGGCCTACAATGCCAGCCAGCAGCCAGGTCTCTTTGTGCCAAAAGGTTATTGCTAGGAGGAGAGAATACATTTATAAAGGTGCATTTGGCATACAAACATAATCTATGTGTGTATGCTGATGAGGCAAAGAGCAAACACTACTTCTGTAGCTTGGAAAAGGCCCTACGTACATTTTTAAAAAAAGAATGTTATGAAAAGAAATTGTAATTAGATTCAAGCTCTTTTACTGATAGCAAGGTGTAATCAATAGCCTGCCAGGGAGACCTGTGTTTTTCAAAAGAGCACCTAAATAAGGCAACTAAGATGATACAGGTTAAAAAAGGAAAAAAGAGTCCAGGACTGTACTGAGTTTTTCCTAGCTCCCAGTCCTAGTTTTTAGCAGGATACTTAGGCTCATCTGAAAAGCCCTGCAAAACTTTTGATCAACATGAGTGTTGAGAACCTCTCTAATAGAACATATCAAAGCCCTAGCTGGATTTTGATACAGTTTTGATAAACGAAAGCGATGCTCTCTAAGCGATGCTCTAGAGAAACAGAAAAAAGTGGAGGAGGGAATTGTTTGGGGGAAACTGTAAACAAATCACAGAATTTCCATTGGCCAAAAAGAAAACTCTCAACAATTTTATTTTGGGTCAACTTAAGCATTTAAATTATTTTAAAGTCTTAAATACAATGCTAAATTTGGGAATCAACTGTTATTTGAAAAGAAAAGTCAAAATGTTCCAAAATGAAAGCGTCAAAAAGATACATGTGACGTTCTTCTCTGCTCATTGAAACTACCTGCCAGATTCATGAATTGTTTTTGAAGACCTAAGTGGCCGTTATTCAGTAATGGGATTTATTGTGAGAAAATTTTATCCTGCTCAACTACAAACTCACTTAGAGAGAAATACTGTCTCAGTCCTTGCTATATGGAATACCTGAGATTTAAACTGTTTCACATAAAGAACAAAGCATGCAATCAGTTCATCAACTCAGTAATACATAAGTGTAAAAATGACAAATATATATCTTATGCAACAGTAGTGGACGGTAAAAGCAGATATGTGGATTTCAGCACGAATGTGAATTACTCCATTTTAACCATGTTGTCCATGCATAAGAGATCATGACATTTTCATGCCAATGATATTAAAAAAAAGTCTACTTTTAACCCAATCAAAAATATACTGAGAATACAGGAAGCCAGGGCATTTATATACAAAAGACTGACCTTCTTTGGTGGCAAGACGTGAGGAAGCCTCTGTGTGGGATGGAGTATTGTAGGCCAGCAATGAGCTACCTGTAATTAAAAGAAAAGGAGTTATTGCAGATTGAATATAGTTTGTCAGTGGGGGAACAATGCATGCAAGCAGAAAATGCTGTCACTAGGACGTAAATACCAAATTTTGCAAGCAGCTGGGCTCACAGTTTCCATGGTGGATATGAAGTTCTTCTTAAAGTGTGGTAGCCATATATCACACGTGTGTTACTGACTGTAGAGCAATGAACAAAGTTGTAACCTGCATTAGGTGTCCAAGTGGGAGCTGAATTCTTTAGGAAATCATACTGACTGTGCCTCCTCACTCCCTGGTAATCCTGAATTGTGATCCCTTATGGAAATCCATTCTTCAGTGAATGCATCATTAAACACACCTAGTCAGCAGGACTTCCTACGCCTGCTAATGATTACTGCATGACATGGCTCCGAGGGCTCTGCCATTCCTACATCTAGACTGTTGGATGTCTCTCTTTCTCCTTGTGACTTGCGTGTTGAAACTGTAAGCCCTTTGCAGCACGGATTCTCTCTTTACATAGATAAGAAGAGACCCGAAGACCTGAGTTCTGTTCCTTGCCAGCAGGACTTATTTGGTGACCTTCCCCCCTTTCTGACTGTTTCTCCACTTGCAAATCTAAATAAAGACATTTGCTTCCTTCACAGAGTGCTTTGAGGTCCTCTGTTGAAAACTGCTATAAAAGGGTAAGGTATAGGTATATAGTATAGGTATATAGTATAGGTATAGTATATTTATGTAGAAATGCCATGAATTGCACTGTTGGGATTTGAACATTTTTAGTGGCACATGCTTGGTTTTGGGCTTACAGCTGCACAAATCTGATCAGTATTCCAGCATCTTTTATGATCTGTGGGGTTTGACAGTAGCTTTCTTGATTCAGGGGGGCCTTTCTGTCCAGCCCCATCTTGAAACAAAAATATTGCAGAGGAACACAAAGAAGAACCCATTGGAAGGATTTCTGCTTTGCACTGTCTACAGTGGAAATGTTTCTTTCGAAGCGTTTCACTTTGATTCCTCTGCAAACTCCTCTGGAAATGGAGGAGGAGGCCCTGTGAGCTCTTGGAAGCCAGCATGTAATACACATTTCATGGTTGTCTAGTTATATGTATTTACCCTGCATAATCTTGTGGGCTCACTTTTCACACAGACCTTTGAAAGTTTCCACTGCATCAGGTGGTGATGTTTGTAATGAGGCCCAGCGCCTTTTCCAGTTAAGGACTGATGATTAAACTGGAGCAGGGCAGCAACCTTGGCGTGGATGGGTATGGATGAGAAGTGCTCTTACAGACACTTTCTGTTGTTCATGCCTACACATCCCTCTGTTCAGGGAGATTCTGTCCCATTTAAGGTACTTCCTAGACCTGGTCCTAAGCAAAGCACAACAAACCGTAGATTTCTGTGTACGATATGTGCCCCTGAACATCTCCAGATTCTATGGCAGGACTAAGAATGCCATTTTTGCAGGTACTATAATATTAACTGATCAGGATCTTGTGACTAAGCCACACAGTCTCAATATTCCTCTAATTCACATGATCCCAAATAGCACTAACCTCACCTGCCCCTCAGCAGTATTCACAGTATGCCTTGCTGTCCTGTGAGAACTGAGGATTAAGCAGTTGCCTGCCAGAAGTAATAGCTATTGCAGGTGCTGGCTTTTATTAGCCCTGTGTTTGTATGGATTTCTTTTCTTCCCCCAGTACAAACAAAACCAAAGATGTGCACAAACCAGCGTATACACAAAGGCAGAAGGTGTTGGAAACCAGGGCTTTGCTAGCTCAGAAAACAAAACCTGCTCACATGAGGTGGAGGATGGATGCTAGCAGATGCTGCAAGACAGGGGGTGTTTCAAAAGATCAGGTTGGATAACATGGCAAATTGGGAGGGAAAGAATGCAAAGAGATCCCAAGGACATCTTGACTGTGAAGGTCACAGATAGCTATAGTGAGTGATATAAATATTGAGAGGGACTGGCTGGTCTTTTGCTGCTGCTGGAGGAATGCAACAGTTTTGTCCACCTAACTCATGGTTTTATTAGATGGCTTCTGGCTTTGGTATTTCTTTCTTGAGTATCTGCAGGAAACTCCTGTTCCCTACTCTCTCCTTTTCAGGTTAATTTGAACTAGATCCTGAATGCAAAGCCCAGCCCAGCTTGCCCCAGCCAGACATGGAAGTGCTGGGGAATTCAGAAATGCAGTTTGCTATGACTAAATAGGCTGCAAATGCCTGGTTGCACTGACTGGCTAAGAAGTGGGGGTGGGGTGGCGAATAGCACTGAATAAGCTTGTAAGATCAACCTATAGCTACTTTATGCTAAAAAATGCAGTCCAAGCCACTGGAAAGGGATGGCGCCTCCCCCAGTTTAATTGCTAAAAGTTCTCACCTTTGCCCGCCAGTCTGAGGTTTCTGGTGGGAACACCACAGAAAAGGAAATGTGTTTCCTATTAAGGGTTTTCAATGAAGAAGGAAAGGAGAGAAAGCCAGGGAGACAGATCAGGACAGAGAGAAGCAGACAGACAGAGGCCAGGCTGCTCCCTCCCTTACTCTGATCATTCTTGGGCAAAACTCTGGCTGTGATGAATTTTCTTTTTGTTCTTATTCCCCCCCTACCCTGCACTGGGCCAGTGATAGCTTAAATAAAATCAGCACTTTCTGGAAACACTGGGATTAGTAATTAAGTGCAAGGCTATTCTCCTATAATTAATACCAAACACATTATCTTATGGTTCCGCCCATCTTTTCCTTTCTTCTTATATTTCTTTTGTATTAATTAAAAAGGGAGATGGAAAGAGAATGAAAAACAGACAAGGAGAGTTCTTTCGCCAGGAAGCCTTCCCTCTCACAGGCAGCGCATCCTTTTGAGATGCAGGAATATCTTGGTTTCACAATCTTGAAGCCTATTTAACCTGGGAGTGTTTTTTATCCTGCCCTTATGGAGGCTGTGTGGACTTCCCCCCCGTCCCACGGTAGAATCAGGGTTCCAGTGCTTTTAGCACTGAAGTTTTGTTTGGCATTAATATATGAGTCAAAACCACAAAGCAGTTTTCTGCTTCTACCTTTAACCACGGTCTTATTCTTTCCCCTTCATCCTCTTTTCTTTTGCACACACCGCATACAACTGACCCCCTGTGACTACAGAGGAAAAGGATGGGAGGTGACAGTTCAGGCTTCTTTTGATGTTCATCCCAAACATAGCATGAAAACATCTAAATCTCCCTTCCCACTGCCCACTGACTGAATGGAGAAGATTCACCAGGCAGACTGTGTTTGAAAAAGATACCGGCACAGCAGTCAGTCAGTCTGGAGTCTGAAGGTACAGAAAAATGAATGAGAAGCAGAAAAGGACAAGGCATGGCTTAAGTTTGACTTAATCATCACAATTCCAGGCACGAAACTGGAAGAAACCCTTAAAGAAAGATGGTCTCTTAGGGAAAAAGAATAGTGTATTTCTTTGGGAGCCTCAGAAGGATAGYGTGTGCTGCAGAACTGTGTTCTGCAGGTCTGAAATTTCCTAAATATCAGAGACTTCTGAATTTCTGACTCGAGTTTGATAGATTATGAAAATGGGAAACAACTGCCCAATTCTGAGCTACACCTAAATTTTGTCTGATGGTTTAGTCTCATCTACATTAAATAACTCACCTGAGCTTTCTATCTCCAAACCTGAAATTGAGCTTTTGTTGAGGTCTAGCAGATGTTACCTATTTATTTTTTTCAATCTGGACTCAGATGAGCTAATATAACATACTACATAGACTGTTTTCAGCCTGCATTCACCCTGATCAGGAGTGTAAAACTTTGAAAACCTTCTGAGGAAGCTCATTTTCAGAGCTCTTTTGCCTGACTAGCAAACAGGTTCAGAAAATTCACATCAGCTTTGTTTCCTTCTTGGTTCACAAACACCAAAGTTTAGGATTCATTAGATGCCACAAACCCAGCTCAGTACCTTGAGACGTTAAACACCTTACATGAAAGAGATTGGGCAGATGTACTTTAGCCTATGGACCTCCAGTTCCCAAAAGGTCTCCTGTGTTTTGTTGCCATCACCTATTCTCCACTCTAAACTGTAATGGAGCTGGATATCTCTGAAACAACCAGCCTTACAAAAGGGGAAAATTCAAGAAAAAAGACCATCTCTCCATGGCACTGAGCTCAGAGGCTCGGCACTAAACATCCGCTGGAAATCAGTCTGGAAAAACAATAAACTCCTTCTGAAGGCGTTACTCCATGAGGGAGTTAACCAGCAATCCAGAAACCAGACTGTCATTAGGCAGTGCTAGGAACAGCTGCGTGGAAAGGAATGCTCTTCAGAAGGCTGCCCGACCTCCACTCAGACAGGAGCCTGCTTTAATAAGGACAGCACTCGCCTGACATGTTAGAACAGCCCAAGGGGCTGAACAGAGGGAAATTTATAATCATAAAAGCTGGGAATAGACTGGGATTGAGTTCTCCTTTCATATACATCCATGTAAAATTGGAATTAGTAGCTTCTCTGAATCCAGCAAAGTTGCTCAGGTTTTGCACTGGCTTCATAGCATGGAAATCATCGTAGGCATTCTCCCAGCAGAACATTATATTTTTATGATTATTATTCTGCATGCATTGCAATAGCGCATAAAGTTGCAACTGTGATTAGGACTCCATTATACTGGGTCCTGAGAGACACGTGACACAATTCCTGTTCCACAGAATTTGCAATCTCAACAGACAAGACAGACAAAAGGACTGAGAAGGCAGTATTATTAGCTCCATTTTACAGAATGTAAAACTGAGGCACAGAGAAATTCAGGCTGAGGTTCATCCCTCCTTATTTCAGGCATTTAAACAGGATGCCTATGCTAGGGGCCTACAGTCCTGAATTTGAATGTGCCTTCCTGCTTCTTTTCTATAGATGGAGATCAATGTGACTGGACTTCTAGTTTAAGAACTTCAGGTGTTTAAAGTCAGGTAGGATCAATCAGAAATTTGCTCCTGAATAAATGAAAGGCAGCAGGTGGTAGAGGCAGCAATTGAATCCAATTCTTCAGGCTAATGCTGTAAGAGTAAGGATGTAATTCCTCTAATACTCTCTTTAAATACCCCAAGTGATGAGAAATCCAACACTTGACACTATCACTGAAGATGCCGTCTGGAGCTGAAGCAATAGAAGAATTTAACTCTTCTATCAACCTTTTCAAATTCAGCATCATTCATTGATTCAAAAAACATATAACTCCTTCTTCATCTTTTTGTGTGAATTTTCAAGTCTTATCAACAAGACAATTCAAAACTGTCTCACTTGAGTATTTATCCTGTGTGAATTTAAAAAAATTTCCAGTTACAAAGTGCCTGATTTGCCCAGCTGAAGGCAGCCTGTTTGTCAGAAGCAACACTTGCTTCACAAAATTGCCTTAATAATTTCCCTCAAAAATGTGTAATTCTGTATGCTAACCGTAGTTAGAAAGCTACTTGTATCTGTGATAATGCAGAAGAGTTCTGTGAACTGAGAGCTCTTTGCTGATGAAACAGGATGAAATTTGCCAATTATTTTGGATAGGAAATTTTTTTATTGTGCRTTCACAAGGGACAAAAACCATTCAAATCCTGCAATTCAGTTATTTGTTGTGAATCATTTCCTTGGCTCCACTTCCCTAACAAAATAAAGGTGGGGCTTACAGAGGCACCCATCTGTGATCTAACTCTTCTCCAATTGTAATCTGTAAAACTCCCACTGATTTTGACAGAGGCAGGGAGAGACTGGTGCTGAATAATTTTGAAAAACCCACCCTAAATAAACGCTGTCTTGCTGCTTTATTGCACTGGCCAGATGGAGGCACCTTAAGCTGCTTTTATTTCATGATTTGATTTCCCAGTGGAGAAAATATTTTTCTTTCTCAGCCCCACTTTGTTATATGGCACCTTCCCCTGATTTTTCAGTCCTCAAATAATTATACTCCCATAAAAATGGTTTCACTTGAAACCTTAGCTATTCCAAACCCTGAAGGCATGAAATAAAGGGCAGGCGATTAAAAAAAATTTTGGAGCATGTGGGACTTAGCTCCAGTACTCTGGACTCAGAAGCCATGAACATGCTCATGGTTGCCCAGGAAGTCTTAGAAAGGTCCAAATCTAAGACTCTCAGCCTCAAGAGTGTGTGCTAACCATGAGGTCATCGTTCCTGTTTTGGGCTGCTGCAGTATCCTTTTCCAGAAGTGGCTCAGAAAGCTGCTCACAGCTTCCGTCTTAGGGGCTTAGTAAAGCAAAATGGAGTATTATATTCATCGTATACTCTAGTGTGGAACAGAGAGAGTGGGAATAAAGAGATTCAACATAACTTGTTGTTCTTTGAGTACTAGGCTATTTGCACTGTGTCTGCTTCAGTGCAGTTGCACTTGGGGAATCACTCATGTATTTTTTTTCTCTTTCCAACAAATCTGGGCCTCAAGGAACATAGAAACTCTTAAACTCTGGCCAGTCATGGGTCCTGTTCTGAAGCAGTCATTACCAGAAGCCTCAGGGAAAGTGCACAGCCCTCTAACTGCAAAGTCATGGAATAATTTGCCTGTGACCCATCAGTTAATGTTTGGTTTAATCATCACAGCAGATTTATGTATTTTTATCATACAGCCACAGATGTTTTTATTATCTGTCAGACTGTCTAATCTTCTTAAGAATCCTGCTCAGTTCTTCACCTCCCTGATATCTTGTAGCACCACTAACTCCATCTAAGTTAAAATTAACTTTCACACACACTTTTTATTCCTTTCTTCTTTGTTTGTTTTCTCTTCTTATTGCCTTTCTCTGTTCCTTTTCCCTTATCCCTACTGCTGTCTCTCCTCCAAGGAGAGCCCCAGAGGTTCAAACCTCATGGCAGCTTTTCCTACCAGCAYGTCACACTAGGGCTGCGTTGAGTCAGGGCAATACTTACTTTCCCTGAGGTAACTGAGGTGAGACAACAGAACGTCTGTATTGTAGAGGGAGGTTGTTCGGAGGAAGTCGTCCTTGTTCATTTTGCAGAGTTCCTTGCCGTCCATATTCTGGAAGAGGGAGGTGTCAATCTCCATTAATCCATACTCCTTTATAGCCCATTCCAGCCACTGGCGTACGTGTTCCTGCGTCCATAGGGTGGGATCTGGCAGAAGAGCACAAAGGATGGTAACACTGTACGTAAGCTTCAAGCTTGTAGCCCTCACTGTAGTCCARTCATAGCATTAACCATTGTTTCCACAGCCAAATGCATTTAATCTACTGATTCCAATGCATTTTGCCAACATGAGCAAGAAGTGTGTTATAAGAGGGCACAAGGCATAAACTGATCACACTGACCTCCTGGCAGGGGAAGTTCACTTCACTGTCTCCCACCTGCCTGAATCTTATACCTACTGCTTGGGAGCAATCTCAGTAGCATTTGATTGTGACTTTTCTTTCTCTGGAAAAAGCTTCYAAAAGCTAACTCATCCCTTTGAAAAGGGTATGTTTGTCACAGCTTCAGTTCTGCAATGCTACATAATTACATCAGTGCTGTGTAAGTCACACCATCCTTYGCAAGCGCATTACAAAGTCCCAACAGATGGCATTTTAAAGTTTGAGGATGGCGGTATTTATGGTCGGCAAAGGGACTCTGAAAAAATTATTGCTTAAACAGAACAGCTTGCCATGTATCTCTGAGTCACATTTGTTCACCCTGCTGACAAGAACACAATTCTACCTCTGCTAGCCCTGTAAAACCAACGGAGCTATTGGAGAGCAATGTGGATTTTATACTGTCTCATGCATCATTATCAACTGTCAGCAGAGTTCCAGCTGTGGAATCTTTATTACTGGTGATGACGTAAGAGAGAGATTGAACCCGGCTGGAGTTTCAGACCCCATGGTGGTGGCTTGCTGCACCAGTAGTTAAAAAAAGAAATCACCCTTGAGTTTTGAAAAGAGCACTAGATCAGAAAGTCCTAGCAAGAATTTGTGCCACCATTGATACCATTTTTACAGAGTCATTTTTCAGAGCATATCTGCATTCTCAGATGTTTCCTGTGCTCCTTCTCCCCAAGTATCCCATTTGAAAATTTAAGCTGCAAATTCCTGTTCCATTGCATTTGGAGAGGATAGTGAAGTCAAGCTCATAGCCTAAACTTCGGAGAAGTCTGGATCTGATCTGTGTATCACAGCTGGTACATTCCTCTAAGATAAAGCTCAAACACTTCAGATCCCAAAGCACTTGAGAAAATAGATCAGGTACACGTAGCTGTTGCACAGCTGGTAACTTGTGCTTTTGGGAGGGACAAGAAATGCCTGCATCACGCTTACAGAAACAAGATATAAAATAATGCCTTGGTCCAAGACTGTAAGCTATGTGTGCGTGGGCTGCAGGGATCCCTTGACACAAAAGGTCAGGAAGTGGCTGTACCTGGTGCATTCTGGGGCAGCTGAGCCCAAGAATAACAGCGTAAAATGACAAAGTAAGAGCAAGGAATTTTAATTATAACAATGACATTTCACCACTGGATTTTCTCATAAACCTGGCTTGTTAAAGCTGAATTTTAAAAATGGAACTCACAATCATATACGTTTGCAAGACTGCTCTGGAAAAGATGAATTTCCTTTAACATTCAGCAATAGTCCATTTAAATTCTGCTTTCTAAGCACTGGCAAAAGGCTGCAAATTTTATAATGTAAGTATCAAGGGAGGATTTTTTTTTTTAACTGAAAGAGTTATTTGCCTTGTTTTCTACAACCCAGCATTTAGGGGGCAAAGTGAACTTGTGGTCTCCCTTTAAATAATGATTTTTGAATTTCAGATATCCGTTCAGCCTATTTATCACTGGAAAAGATGCTGAATGATCTCTGAAAAACTGCCTTCTTAAAACATTGCATAGAGTTCATTATTATTACTATTGCAAGCCTAATGTGACATTGTTCTTGCCTATCTTCACCCTAATGTGCTATAAATCTTTACTCTGGATTGTATTAAAATTTCCAAATGCCTTTCTTGGATAATTTGGGCCTCATATCCTGCAGCCTGACATCTGGGATGATGTTCATTATTGTCTTCCAGAGTCTGGTAAATCACTGTTATTTCACAAATATCTCAAGGCTTTGATTTGTGGGTGCTCATGAGGAGAAAAGTCCTTTTTTCACTTTCCTTCAAAGAGGAGGTTTTAAACCTTCTCTTCCTCTAAGGGCATTAAAAATCATTTCTCCCATTTCAACACCAATGCTAAACTTCAGCCCACCCTTGGTCTTTTTAAATATGCATAAATAGTATGGTGAAAATCAGGATAAATGCTCCTTTCTGAATATCTTTTGCATCCTTTTTTATGACTAGTTGGTATCACCTAACACCTTTCTAGGCAAGGCTGCTGCTGAAAACATATCTGATCCTGTCACCGATTAGGTTAGCCAGCCTCTCTAAGCAGATCCTAACAAGGGCTTAAATGGTACTTTGAGATTCGCTGTCAATCTTTTATTGGCTTCCCTTCACTACATTCAGTTCAAACTTTTCCTTTTCATCCTAAATGGCAAACAAATGCTTGGGAATTGTCATCTGTTCGTGGTCAAGCCACGATCAGAAAACAGAGCTAAATTCCACGAGTACATTTCTTTCTGCCAACAGTTCATCTGCTTGAATCAGCCGCAACCCTCAGCACTTTGGGTGAAAAGCTGAACCCCTGGAAATCAGTGGAAGCTTTGGTACTGAAATTGCGCCAGGACTTGACTCATAATATTTCCCTTGCTGGAAAGTTCCCGGGCTAAAACTGCTTATATCCATGGTGTTTATAAACTTTGCAAGGGAAAGACACCCTCTCTTTCCAGGTTTAGACTTCACAGGTTGCCTGCCACGGCAACTCTCATCCTTGACTATCCAAATGCATGTAATGTATCCTGCCAACTTCAGATTGCAGATATGAATATCAAATATAGACAGAGAACTGGACAGGAATGTTCCCTTGTAATAATTTTTGGAAGGAAAATGCAGGTTCTGCAAAATATAATTTTTCTGATTCTCTACTACTAAAAAAAAAAAAGAAAACAAAATAGCTCATTTTGAATCAATATGACATGAAGGTGCATCTGGATCCTTCAGAGCCTCATGGGAGTTACAGTCTGGGTGCACTTCATGCCTATTCTTGCTTACAAACTGCGCTCTTTTGTCACTTTGTGCATGTCCCACGGAGCACTGCGGATTGTCCTCTAACACACTACTAGAGCTGCATTTGGTTCAACACACCAAACCAATGCTTCATTCCAGGAAAAAAATGCCAATAATTCACTTCTCGTTCTGATTCAAGGTCAAAACATATACTCGGATACAGAAAATTCCCACTAGCCAGAAACTCTGATTTTTTTCCTTACTTTTTACATGGTTTGAAAGAAAAAGAATTCCTTAGAGAGCAGATAAACAAGCCTTATCTGTTCAACTGGATATTTAAGACAGTGCAAGGAAATAAGACACATAGAGTTTGATGTTGGCAGTACCTGCTGGGACAATGACTCTCCTCTCGTTGGTGGTCATGTTGGGGGGAGGCCCGTTCTTCTCATCCATGTAGGTGCTGTAGCTCATTGGGTTGGACTCTGTTCCTGCTCCGACGAGTTTGCTGCATTTGTTCACACTACAGTCTACTGGGGACTCCCTAAAATGTGAAAGGAAACAGATGACTTGTCATCACTGTGGCTATTACGCACCTTTTACCCCTGCTGTAGCAGAAAGAGATTTGGGTTACAGAAATGGTAGCGGAGGAGGGGTAAGTATCCTGGAGGTGGAAAGTTCAGAGGAGTTTCTTTATACGTGGGAGAGGCCATGCCTGGCCTGCCGCATGAATGTCATAAGGTGCTCTAGAAACCACAGGTCTCAGGGAAGGGATCTCTGACGATGAAATCAATGGAGGAAAGAGAGTTGGGGGTGCAAGGAAGAGTGACTTTCAGGCAAAATCAATAGTAGCTGTAAGATCGCAATACATCTGAAATACCAGAATTTATGAACTAGATAAAAAGCAAGTATATATAAGTGTCTAGCCCTTAGGTTTTAGGTCTGCCTATTGGTTACATCCTCCCTGCATCTGGTATTGCTCAGTTCCAGTCCTTCAGATACAGCTTGATGCCTTGATGCTCCTAGGAGTCCTTGACGGGCTCTTTCACTCTTGTACTGGGTCATAAACAATTCTGCATGCTGTCTTTTTAATATGTTCGGGTCTGTCTATCAACTGACACAAAGGTAGTTCTCAACTCATAACCTAAGGCATTTCTGCAGTGTAAATCAGAAATAAAGATGCACTGCCCCCTGCCCCAAATTCATTAACAAGGGCACAAAACATCCATGCCAAAAATGACAGGGTAGTCAGAGAAGAATAATACAGTGTTAGCCTAGTATCTAAAGAGTCTTGTTTATACAGGGCTGAATGTAACTGATCTTGTCTGTTCGCAAGGGCTAAATAGTCCCAGGCTTACCTACTACTTGCATAGGACATCTAGAAATCTTAGGTGCTTTAGGCACGAGTCAAGAACTTCAGACCACAGAAACTGCATGTGAAAAAAGACTTTGGCCCCAGTTTGACTTCTGAGGTGATGGAGTTAAGAGGAGGGGACCTTTAGCAGCTGAGGTGGCACTGTGCTAAGACCTGGACTTCATGCAGACCCTTGGCAAGCAAGTACTATAGTCTTTCTGTGTCCTCTTTTGGTAGAATTATGAGCCTACAAACCACAGATAGGGAACACAGATTTTGTTTTTCTCCAGCTGCCRTAACTCATGCTTTCAGCTCTAGAGGTCACTTAAAATACCAGTCCACAGCCTGCTACGTGCACCCAGCATACCTCTAACCTGAAGAATTTACCAGAGAAGGGCAGGATTATTACCTTCATCCTTACAAGGCTGTATTAATGTGCAGTGTCACTCTCTGTGCAAAGCAAGCATGGAGCCTATATCCAGTACAGTTCAGTCCGCTGCTTTAATCACACAACCATCCTTCTTCCCTGCCAGAAGCAAAGTGGCTTGGGAGGAACCATTCACTGAAGGGTAAGAGCTATGACAGTGCACCAAATCCCACCCTGTGAGTTCAGTTGGCGAGACTTCCAAGTTTGGACACTAAACAAATTTGTTTCTTAATCTGAACAGGGGGGAGGGAAAATTACTGAAATTCAGTTATCATGGCTGGGAGATAAATGCTCCACCGAGATATTCTAAGGCAGATGGTAATTTTTTCCTCATGTCTTGCTGAGGGAATGTTGCTTGAAAATGGAAATAAGATGTATAACTTACACATGTTTGAATTTAAGGTTTTACTATTTCGCCTACTGTTTTTCCAGGCAGGGAACCAAAATCCGCCTTCAGAGAAGCAAACTGCTGAAGGTTTAATGTCCCCGTGGCAGTCAGAGGAGAGTCTGAGCAACTGCAGGGACACCGGGGTTTTCATAGGGAATGTGATCATTTCTAACTTTCTGTTGAAATTCTCTGTGTCAGGTGTTAAATGCTGCCTGTAGTGGCAGAGAAAAAGCCCTGAAACAGCACAAAGGATCTTATTCTTTCCTGAAGCGCAGGCTGTCCTGAGAAGACTCAGTGAAACAGCAAAAGCATCTGTGTTCAAGGTGCTGGTCTCTGTTCTGGTCAATCCTGACTGTCTCCAGGAGTGACCAGCCTTCTCGCATGCCCTGCCTGAGGCTGGAGAAGGCTGGGTTTTGACTTTAAATGGTGTGCGCAGCCCAGCTGATGGGGCAGGCCCAAACACATACATCCCCACACAGCAAGGTCACGACGGATTGAAGTTCTTGCTCCTTCAGAATCAACAATACAATTTTCTTTGACTTCTCTGCAGTCGACACATCCCACCTGCTAGCAGTCCCAGCAGCTGGCACTGCTACCTGCTGCCCAGGGTCCTTCTAATAGGTTCCTTCTAATCACCCTGTTCRGTAGTTAAATTTCCTTGGACTATTACCCTCTTAGTTGAGATATGCAAAATTTATGATAGCACAGTTACGTATATAATATTCATACAAAACAATGGAATATATTCAGACCCTCAGATAAGTATATCTTCTGAAGAGCTTATCTGCCTAGGAGTATAAGTACTTCGTAATGGAGTGAAATGACACACATGAAAAGACTGCAGGGTCCTTAGTTTTCATAGTTCTCTCTGCTAAGTATCGTGCATATTCACATGACCGACCTAGCAAAGTAACAAAAATAACACCAACACTGTAAGATTTCTCCACAGCGGTTTTGTGATGATTTTTCACTTTGCAGACACAGTCATCTCCCTTGGCTTGGCAGCTAGGGCCCTGCCTGTCCTCTGTCTCRCTCTGTACATCTCAACAGCCAAAACCAGACAACCAAGTATCCAAGGCTGAGAAATGAAAAAAAGTTTAAGGGACTGAGGTGTCCTAACCAACCACTGATTTAGCCCCAGGAGCACACTGTGGGAAGAGAGACCATTCCATTAATCATATGTGATATGTTAAATGCACTCCAGATACCTGACAGAGTTGTGCCATTGTAACTGTATAGAGACCTCCGTTCCCCCTGAGAAAGTTTTCAGGAYGGCTGGATCCAGAGCTAAACCCAGTGGAAATCTGATAGTAGGAGGAGAAACATTCCTGGGAGTAGAATTACCAATGATTAATTGGGCAGGAGACCAAACTGTCCTTCTCTTAAGAAAAATACCATGAAATGTTTAATGACAGCAAATGGGAAGATCCTTACTTTCATGTCCTCTATAACGCACAATTTCCTACCAGATCCAAATGGGGCCTTTTAGTGGGAAAGGAGACAGCGCTACTTGATTGAATCAGTTTTGCAGCTCCTGGAGGTCCATTTCTGTACTGCCCCAGCCCAGCCTGTTCTAAGATAAGGAATTTAGCAGCATCCCAGCAGAAGATAGGTGAGCTGTGGGCAATACAAAGAAGAATTCAGTATGAGGAACAACTACAGGATCAAATGGGAATGGGGAGCTGCATGCCATGAACAGCGTATTCATTGAATATAGCTCCCTTCTTCATTCATGCATTACCCACAAGCAGACCTAGATTTATATAAAATTTTCCTCATTATTTGAAATGGTTTGTGTGAAAGCATTTCAGATGCCAAATTACTCCTTGACTATTCATAGAGACTCCCTACTTTAGACTTTTGAATGGCTGTACACGCTGGAGTTGCTCAGGTTCTGGGCAGAAAATGCTGTAGATCTACTAAAGTAAATGGATATAGGCTGCTTTCACAAGGTCTCTTAAGTTTATTCACTGTGGCGGTGGCAGAGTCCAAGGAGTATGAAGCAGTACTCRTTCCCACTGTCTGTCCAAAGACTCTTCGTTCCAGCAGCTCCAGTAGCAGTCTCTGGGGATGCCAAGAGCTTGGTGTTTTGGGAAAGTTTATGCTAGAGACTGGCCAAAATGGACAAGCAGCTAGCCTGGCATTGACTAATAAATCCTCTGAACAGCTTCGTCCTGTGCTCCAGATACCTGGAAATAAAGCAATTACTGTCCCAGGGCCTCTGTCTAGGAATTGCCTTTGGCTTTCATTCGAAAGAGTAAAATAAGGGATTACAGTGATTTCGGAACCTGACTCAACTGTGGTCAGTAGGATATTTCCTTCTCCTTTCTACCCTTTTCTTCCTATCCTTCTATTCCTGCTCTCTTCCCATCATTTTTAAGCATCTCACTTATTTGCACAGGTCCCCATTTGATCATCTCAGCTTCAATCTTTACATTTGAATTTTGATTCACATTGAAAAGGTAACCTGCGCTGTTATTAAGACTGCAGAGAGAAGAGAGAGATAGAAAAAGGATGAGAGAAGAGATATGGTTTATAAAACTCAAATTGCAGGAAAGCCCAGAGGCTCAGTAAGGGCTAAAGCAGTCGTGTTTATCACACCCAGGTAACACGCAAATGCTAGGTGCTTGCACAGTCTGCTGCTCTGGCTGGTGCCTAGAACAGAGCGCAGTGAATCCCACTAGAGGGCTCACATGCTATTTAAAGGGGATTTTTATTCTCGCAGACATCACGGCTTGTCCCTTTGTTTTATTTTGGGAAAATTATTATGGCATAAAAATGTCTTGAGATCCCTGAACCTTAACATTATTTTAATATTCTGAAGCAAGAGAATGTTTTCAAAGCATTTTCAAAGCATTGACTTCATTATTTTAGCTAGACAAAATTCTTAACGTCAGTTGGAATTGCACAGCTAAGTTCATCCACGTCCATGCGCGCATCAAGCACATTGCAATATTCCTTCATATTTGAAGATTATATAGATTTTTGTGACATCTTTTTAAAGATCTATCTCTGACCTTAGGTACAAATGCAGATCTGTAGTAGATCAGTAAATACAGTCAGGATTTGGAATGTCTGTTGTTTGGTTCACTCTCTTCATTGGGGGTTGGTGGAAAATATAAGGAAAAACCTATCTATTATTTATTAAAACTGATTGTAAATTGGGTTAACTTTTTACTCAGCTTAACTTTTTACTTTTTTTTTCTAAATAATCCTCATCTTTTATTCTTTGAAATTTAAAACTTAAAAAGGATATTTGTTTTTTAAAATACATATATATGATTGTTTTTATATTACAACAGAACCTAAAGCCCTCAGCTGAAATCCAGGCCTAGTATGCTGGGAACTGTACAAGCACATTGTAGAAGACAGATTCTTCCCTTRATGGGTTATAAACTAAATAAACAAAAGACACAAAAGCAGCAGAGAAAATGATTGCAAGCAACACTTTTAGTCCCAGAATGGATGCAAAGAAAGATGAATGGTATACACAACATCTTTCAGTAAACCCACGGAAAAGCTAGACCTCTGTTTTTTGTGCAACAGGTCAGCGCTATAAATACTGGATCATTTTCCTTTCCTAATGCTTATGGTGGTGTAAGAAGCACAAGAATGTTAAGTTTTCTATGTYGGATTTTAACTGCTTCATGTTTGGACACTAACCACTGCAAAATACAACTGTAGCAGTGGGATTTTGGCTGCGCCAGCAGCCATCTGTAAAGGCGAGGACAGATTTTGAGCCTGTATACTGCATCCAGGCCTGATAATATTCACTAGAAACTTTCACAAAGCGTCTGCCTCTGAATCCCACAGTAATATAGAAGTGCCATTGTCTCACCTAAAATATAGATCCCTGTCACTGCCCAAATATCCAATATACACAGTGGTGTGTGCTGCTATCTGGGAAATTCTTTCCAGTTTGGGAGTAAACCAGGAAAACGTGACGTGGGACAGAAAGCTGGTCAGTGCTGCAATCTTGATTAGCAGTTAGAGGGACAGCCAGGGAGAACAGGCTTGGGGAGGTTCTTGCCATGAACCACTCTGTTCAAAGATCCCTGGCTCCCACCCGCCTAGGGACCAAGCCAACTCACCACACTACACCTCGCCGCAATCAGACTTGCTTCTGCTTGCTAAGAAAAAGAAGAAAAGCTGGACACTGTCCCTTACCGTCATCCAGCTCCCTCCACTGTCGGGTTTCCTATAGCTTTATCATTCCCTASAGTACATAAACCATTCTCTCGACAGGCAGAAAATGCTAGTGCTTCAWGTACAGGTGAAACACCGAATAAAGGCTGCCCTCTCTAATGAGGCAGCTGGAACCCGGTAAGAGGGTGTGCTTGAAAAACAAGAGAGAGAAAGAGAGGGAGAGAGAGAGGGAGGGGGAAGAGGTTTTGTTATTCAGTCTGCAGTTCAAGTTAATCTGTATTGCGATTGGCGTTTGCCACTCGAATGGTGTCAGTTCTGCCAGGCAGCTGATGGGCAGAGGAGCAAGCAAAGGGAGCGGCCCAGCCCGTAACAACGAACTGGGATGGACAGGAGGGGAAAGAGCAAAGTTTTAGTCATGAATTGGAGGAGAGGATGGATAAATCAGATGAATGTTCTCATTTCTTGGGTGAATTGGAGCTCTTATGCTAACAGGTTATCAAAAGGCAAGGCTGGAAGTTTTTCAGTTCTGACATCCAAAACAATCTTTTCTTTTCTCTAACAAGTTGGGAAGTTTTCACCCCCTTTTTAGAGAGCCTGAGGAGACTTCATTTCTGTCTAAGAATCTCATAGGCTCAAGCGAGCCCATCGAGCAGGGTTCCCTTTTTGTCCAAAATAAACACAGTTCTAGAGGGCCTTTCTGTATGGATATCAGAGCACTTTATAGTTGCTAATGAATCAGATTGCCAAAACAGTATCTTCCCCCCCACCTTTCTTTTTTTTAACAGATGAGGAAATTGTAGCACAAAGATCACAACGGAAGGACAGCCTCATATGTCTGATTCCCAGGTGCATATAACACATATACCGAAAGGATGTTACATAGACTTTTGGACATACAGGTACATACACACGCAGAATCCATACTGAGCATGTGCTTACAGCATCTGAAAAGCACAAACATGTGCTGTGCTGCCTATGGGTAGCTCAGCAGATGTGACAGGACTACTTGTTCACTAGGCCCTCCAACACTTGCTAGAGCGGGACAGACAAGTGGAGCAATGGGAGGAAGCACTACCTAAAGTCTGATCGACCGATGCAGTGGTATAAAGGGYTTCCTCACATGCCTGTGGGAGCGTTTTGCCTGTACCATATGTGAGGGTGATGCTGCCACCTCAGTTCTCATGACTGGTCCACCACACCACTCACCATGAAGAGGTCAGACCCGTGCAGCACCATGCAGAAGCCTCTTTCGTCAGATTAGGGTCCCCCTCTGTATTGCCCTCATGAAAACTGTAGGCACAGCTTAAGAAGGCTAGCCTTGCTTGCCAAAGGCAGTCCTTGTGACTAGCAGAAAACCCCAAGCTGCTTGTGCTTTCAAGATCCCTCCCATTGCCTGTGTTCTGTAGGGACGGCATTGTTCAGGAAATACCTATTTTATATTAACATTTTCCTGTGTTTCAGCCCTGATTCAGAGATTGGAAACAGTTATAAAAAAATCCATATAGGTCTTCCAGAGTCCAGAAATGATACCAAGGTACAACCAGGGCAAGATCAAGTTCAGTCTGTGAATCATCACCAGCAAAGACCAACTGACGCAAAGACTTTTATCTTACAGTAAAATCTGCATCTACTGTATACTTACGAGGAAAAAGACATGCTGCTGTTTGAAATCTTTAACAGCATCCTCTCTCTAGAGAAGTCTAAAAGTGTGGGGCTGCTTTCTGTTTCAAACTAGACTTTGCTAGATTCTCAGAAACCAAGAAAATAGGTTGTTATGGAAGTCCTAAACTAACAAGAAGAAAAACCTCCCCCAAAGGACCCCCCGTAAAGATGCAGGACAAAGGGAAGAAAACCCTACTGCTGAACACATTTAGCCATGCCTGTTATTTATAAAGACTTTGACATAGCCAAATTCGGCATGAGCAATTTATATAATTGTTTAGTCTCTGAAAACTTAAGTTGAAAACTCCTCCCTTCTGTTTATGCGTGCAAAGCAGTTTGATGCTGAGCATGGCCAACAGGAATCGTGAGTGAGGCCTTCCAGACCAAATCACAACTTTAGCTTAAGTCTAATGATATTCAAATAGTAATAAGGGTTGGGTTATTTTGCTCTCAGGGATTTTGAAATTTCAGGCCATATAAAGGTTAAATTTGTATATTTTTTCATAATCAGGAAAGCAAGAAAATCTCACCTTTCATATACTAAGAAAAAGATTCTCCTATATATCAGCCATTCCAGCATGTCACTTTACGGTTCTGAACAACATAAGGTAACATCATGAGGTAACGTAAAACGTAAACGTAAACCACTGCAGACTGGAATTGCAATTGCTCAGGAACATTTAAATGCAATGTTTTAAGAAAGGGGAGTTGTTTAAAGGTTCCATTCATTAGCAAGGTTCTGTTTCAATTCATCTCTCCTTTATTATTTTATGTTTCCAATTGTCCAGATTGCCTGTATTAACATTTTATAAATGTTAAAGTTCTGTTTGTGACTTTGAAATTAAAATTAAATTAAAAATTAATATGAACTCTAAATCCTACTGTTTAAAAATGAAGTAATTTTTCATTATTGTAATGATTTAAAACTGAAATCACTTGAAATTTTTATATGTAAATATTTTGTCCAAAATAGAAATGTTCTTAAAAAAAAGACAGTTTGAACTGTGATAAGAAAATATTTTCAAGTCTTTGAAATTCTCACTGAGCAGGGAAACCATCCATCTCCCCCAGCTCTAACTACAAATTATGGTGGGCAGGCCTCTGGCTTCCAGGGCTAAAAGCCATTATGGCTAAAAGCCATAGAGGGTGCCTCATAACCAGCGTCTCTTTGATGGTTAACATCACTGCTCAGATCTGCTCCTCGATTCTCTTTCTCACAAGCGGCTTTCCAGTGAGGCGATACTTTGCCCACTGGTATGGTGTAAGTACTGACTACTACTGCATGGCCAACTCCATCTTCAGGAGCCCCTTGAACCATGGCACATTTGTGGGATGCTGAACTCAGTGATGAAATGGGTAATTTACCACAGCATTTGCAGCGTGAACTCTGTCCTGGCAGTCTCGCTTCCCAGTCTGTACAGCGTTCATGGACGCTGGTAGGGATGCATGCTGCAGAGCTGCAAGAGCCTGCGGCCGTTAGAAAAACTCAGTGAGAAAGGAGCCCTTGACTCCAGGGGGAGCAGGATATGGTACTACACAAAGAGGTGGTTTGGTGATATGTAGGACAAGAGCACAAATGGACGATCCACACTTTGCTTTTATTTGAGATTCAGCAGATGGAGAGATGGTCGTTCCTTACCTTGATCCATTCATGTGGTCATACTCCCTTTTAACATTAACCCGGACTGGCTGATTAATCCACTCTTGCTGAGGTGGCAAAGGGTTGATTTTGTGCGGCTGGCCATAGTCAGGGTTCCCTGAGGCTGTCATATCTGCCTTGGGGAGGTGAGTGGCAGCGCCGTACGTGGAGTCAAAGAGGGACTGGTCGTCGCTCACCACCGACAGAGCCTCCTGAGGAGAAAAAAAACAAGCGCTCAGAGTCATGACTAAACTAGTAACTCCACTCTCGTTCTCTCTTTGAGCTGGTGAGCACCTGCAAGGGCCCCACAGCTGCCCAGCTCTGTCTGAAATTGCCATCTGTCAGGATCGCAGATTGAATCAGATTCTTTGGGGTCCATTAACCCGTATGCAAAACTCGTGGGTTCCTTTGCTGGCTGCTGTGTGTTGCTCTGGGTGGGGCAAGAGTTAAGGTTAATTTGACTTCTGCAAAGCAGTAAAGGTGGCTGCTGGATGCCATACTATTCTCACTGCTTGCTATAAACAGTCCTTGAGAAGTATCTTCATCTGTGAATTTATATAGTTACATGCCCACCTGTCTGCACTTGCTAGTCCAAAAATAACCAAAGAGATATGGAGTATATAACATTTCTGGAGTGCCATTTGAAGGTGCATATTTCTATACATCTTTCAAAGGGTTTTGTGTGATGTTTATATTTTGAGGTTACCAGTGAAAGAGCAGCAGTCAGTACATGTCAGAGTTATGGGTGTTAGTGGTGGAGTAAAATATGCATTACTTTACACTTTTTGTTTATTTTGTGGGAAATATAGGACTGGTGAGCTACCAAACCTTGCATTTCTAGGAATGCTTAAAAACAGGAAATTGTTATCCCATTTTTTCCTGTTGAAATTCAAAATGTTGACAAAAAGTTTTGACTATCAATTTCCTTGCGCTGATGCACTTTGGTTTTCTAAATGAAGCATGCCAGGCTCATAAAGGCTTTGGCACAGTCCTGCCTTATTCAAAGTGCATCTGACAGGGTCTGCGTGTTCTTTATGGAAGCAAGCTAACCACACGCAACCCAGCTGCCATTATGGCTGGCAAGCCAGAAACTGAACGAGGAACCACCCGAACTAAAAGCACACGCTACTTTAAAGTGAGTTAATGGACCAGGCCTCCAAAACAAAGACAGTAATAGACCTACGCTGTGGACTGAGCGTTCAAAAGACCTGGAACATCTGTGTGTATACAGCAGTGGGTCACTAGTGAAGCTACAGAGACTGTTTTTGCTCTGAAAGCTGGTGTGTTGCTAAATCCTCGGTGCTCAAAATCCACAAGGCACAGTCCAAATCATGAGCTCTTAAAAATAATAAATTAGTTTTCCACACACACACACCAAGTAGTTGTTTTAGGAGTTAGGTTTTCAAACTTTTTGCACAAGCCAGGAGGGAAAAAAGAAATTCTGAAAACTTAGATTCTCATGTAATCAGGGGATTCCAGCAGCTGCTCATTTCTAAGTGAAAATCAGATATTATCAGGCTCATGACATCATCACAAAAATGTCAATAGTTATAGCCTACTGGGCAAATATGAGAATCCCTCTCAGCTTGAAATTAACCCTCTTAGAAATAACAGTCAAGTCAATGCTCTGAATTTACAAATGTCAGCATTTTCATCTCCGATCTCAGGCCACGTAACAAACAAACAAGCCTGAGCAGCCGAGAATTCAAGTGGCCCAGACTAAGCTTGACTTCAGGGGATCCCTCAAACGTGTGCAGAAGTCGGGCTGAGGTCACAGTCTTTGCTATATTCATTTTGTGAGCAACCTCTCACATTGATCAGCTGGGAGGCTCCAGCCTTTAAACAGCAGAAATGAGAGCTTTGACCCCACGCTGCCTAACGCTGCGAGGCGCTTGGACTGCGCACACCCTTTCCAGCTGCTTCAGCTCGGGGGACGCGTAACCCTTCCAAAGTGCATTCTCCCGCTCCCTGGTTTAAGTGCAGTACCCCTGGGAGCGGAAGACATCCCTGGGAAGAGTTTCCTTATGGTGCCATCACGCGTCTCACAGGCTTGGGTCAGAAACTCCCCAAAGGTTTGGAGAATATGTTCAGACTATTAACTTTGCTTGTGTAGGAAGGCATAAGAACACAAGATCTTCTGGCGACAGCTCTTAAAATAAAGAGCATGTGTTTCTACCAGAGATAAGGATATAGTGACTAGCTGCTTCTCACATTTGCCAAAGTCTGGATGTGTCAGAGGGGGGTTCTGAAATGACACATCTTCCCTAAGCCTCTGCTTCCTCTCAGTGCAAAAAGCGTGGGGTTCCCTTTATTACGGCACAAGGTAGTGGGCGAAACCCAAATACCTGGGGTGCTTGGAAGGAGTGACTTGTGACTCTCCAGAGCCACCCTTAGCTATGCATCTCAGGGCAAAGGTGATCTCTATTGCTCTGAGGCAGGGAAAGAAGAAGAAGGAAAAAGCAGCAAGCTAAAGGGCAGACCTGGACTAGGATCAGTTGTTAGGTCTGCATCCAAGTACAGCTATCTTTACGTGCATAGAGCCAACAAAAAGCAGGTACACRCTTTTTCTCCAATACACAGAATATCAGATGGAGAAGTCCACCTCCTCAGATACATATCTTCCTTGAAAAACAAAGTGCCTCCTAGGCGCTGCCTACAGCAGCGACCAGAGGTAACGAGGATCATGGCAGTCTTACACCCAGACCGCAGGTCCACTGAGAAGCTCTGCATTTTGCTGCTTGAATGCATCCAGACTGCAAACTCTACCGTCTTTTAAATMCTGTCCCACACAGGAAAAGAAATTCAAATGCGATGGCTGCCAGCACGGCAGGCCCAAACAGTTACTGAACCAGGAATCGTTTGAGCTAAAACCCTGAGTTACAGCCACAAACACTACAGAGTCAAGGCTCTGGGGGAACCGAAGACGCACAGAGCTTCTGCAGATCAGGCAGAGATAGCGGCTTGTAACACCTGCTCACTATCGGGCTGTGCATGCAAATAGCAAACAAGTATTGCTGACTGCATGCAAGGSGAGCGGAGTGGCACGCTGCCAAGACCCGCTGCAGCCAGCTTCTCAGCGACGCGCACATCTACGGCTGGAGAGAAAAACAAAGGGGCGTCAAGCAACAGGTAGCCTTGAACTCGCAGGTCAGCGTCCAGGGGCCGTGCAGATAACATCCGCGCGGAAAGAACTACCGGGAATCCAATTTACGCTCTTGGAAGAGGACAGGGCTGGGCTGGCCCTGCGAAGATTTGGGGCTACAGACCCAGATGGTGAATGTTTAGAAGCTTCTTTATATTTACTATCAGAGACTCTGCGCGGCTCGATTCAGTTTTGAGGGGCCTAATCTGATCAGGAAATGTTTGGCTTCAGTTCTGGCTGACAAAAAGATCAACAGTTAAATCAAATACCGGACGGTAAAATTTCCGTCCCATTGGAATCTAGAGTTACTGAGCGTTTGGAGATGGGCAATTGGGAAAGCACAGCAAGGCGTTAAAGGTGCTAACATAACCCAGCTAGACAGACCCAGCTCGCCCGAGTTCCCCCCATGCTGTCACCTCCTGGGCTGCATCCTCGAGCTGGCCAGACTGAGTCTCAGACAGGGGTCTTGTGTGTATTACTCTGGCATATATGTTACATTATATGGCCTCTGGGAATACGCTGGCTTCAGCTTTTCCAGTTTTTAATCACATTCCTGGCATAAATGTGGCAAGTCCCGTCTACGGCAGCTCACAGCACAGCAACAGGCAAGCCCAATTCCCTGCTAAGCCCAGCCCCAGCCTTTTCAAGGCAGCCTGCTGGTGGACTGCTACAAATGAAAGGCTGCTGAACCTACTTGAAACAAAGTGTGCTGTGACTGTTAACAATAAAACCTTAGAGCTGTAGAAGGCCAAATTTGCAGGGTTTTTTTAATATATACAGACAAATCATCTAGACCCATGTCTTGAGAAGTGTTTAGGTTCCTAGCTACTATTTGGGTGACTAAGACCAACTGAAACCAATGAATTTGAATATAAGTTAAATGCCAAAGTAGCTGTGAGGAGCTGGGCTTTAGCGACATCAGCCGAAATTCTGCCGGAGGAAGAAACTGAAAACAAGGGGTATTCCTCCATTTCTCCCAGAATTTTCTTCAGGCACACAGCTTGGGTGTCTGTGGAAACAGGCTCACTAGAGGGTCCAGATTCCCCAGTTTGGGCTCTTTGAGAAAGGCCATGAAAACAAGAGCTGGTGAGGTGACAGTAACTAGTGTTTTCATCCCAGGTATAATCCATGGGCTACAGTAAGAGCTCTTTCCAGGTGCCTGTAATGCGTTTACACTGAATATTGACTTTGAGCTCTCTACATTCACTTTTCTGGCCATAACCACATTTAAAAGGCATTGCTAAAGATCAAAGATTCATCCTCCTCCACAAAGGCTGACTTCATAAGAGAAAAAAATGCTGAGTACTTGAACCCTCCTGCCATGCATGGAAAGATTACTTCCTTCCCTAGAGGGGTGATATTTTTCTTCTTCTTTCTTCTTGTTTTTTTTCCTGAGGAAAATCACTCCAGAAATGTTTTGTAAAGAGAACCTTACCAACTCAAACCCATCATCTGCCAGAACCCAGTTGCGGGATGCAAAGCACCAAGACGTTAGTACCAACAGCAACTAGCTTACACATGGCTTGAGGTTAACACAGACAGTCTATTCCTTGAACGTAAATGACTCTGGAGCTACAGTTTTACAAGTCAGCACTTCTGCTGCCAACATCTCGTACAAGTAGAAAGGAGATAAGATCAGATTTACAAGAAAATGAGTCAAATATAAAATTTAAAAAGGAACAGAGTCTGTGTTGATCGGCAGCAAATTCTAATGGATTGAGCACTGAAAGAAGAAGCAGGAAGGCAGAGTATTATTCTCATCTCTGCCCTTGATCTCTGGCCTGACTTTCAACAAGGCATTCCCCTGTCTGTGCCTTTTTTCTCTCTTCAGTTCCCTGCTGCCCCGCACCCTGTAAGCTCCGTGGGGTGTAAAGCCTAGCCCAGTGATGTTACTGGAACACAAACAGGAATTTCTGAGATAATTCAAAGCAAGGCCAGGACCGCAATTCCACACTTTCACAAATACATCTGTCTTTACCATACACCTAATCAAAACAAAAATATTCAAAGACCTTTGCAGATTTTTCAATTCCACATCTTTCCAGCACACTTTTCTTGAGGTTAGTTCATGCTATTCCACCTTCCTTACAGGATATTAAGCGATTGGTGCAGAGTCTCCACATAACTCTCCCTGCAAAATTACAATCACAGGCATTTTATTGCTAACAACCACAATCCAATCTCGTGCCCTTCAGAATCAATTTAAGGCCTGCCTCTGTAGCAGAGGATTTGTGGCTGCAGCTAGCATCAGAGATCCATCATGATGCTGTAGCGAAAACAGCAGGCTGAGAGGCATCAGTGCCTGAGTACATTGCTCTACACCTCTTCCACCTATTTAAAGCACTGTATGGCGAGTGACAAATCACACTGTTAACAGTATTTTCCAGTTGAGCTGATGGCATTTGGGTTGTGGCAACGGCTGCTGTGGGGATGTTGGTAACACACGCCACAGAGGAGGAGGGATGGCAGGAGACGCTTTCCCTGCAGCAGCAGCAGGACTGAGGATTAAGGAGAGGGCAACATAGCTCTTAAGGTTATGTCAAAGTTTCTGCAAAAAGTTTCTGTCCAGGCTTTCTTTAGATGCGAAGGGAACTACAACATGCTACTTTGGCTTTCATTTAATTAACTTTCCATTTAATTATTTTGTAAAATCCCACACTCTAATAATTTCGCTCTCACTCTTCACTGGAGACCTGCTCAAAACTACAAAGTAGGTCAGCTACCCAGCCAAACTGCACCGCAGGCTTTCCTCCGCAGCTCACACTGCCTTTCTTTCACTTTCCTTCCAGTGTAACTTTGCAGTCGTAGAGTACAGCATCATTTCTTCACAATTCATACAAATATGAAACCATAACTTAGTAACTCATCCTAGGAAGAAACAAAGCAGGAAGAAGATAATGCATAAATAGCAAAAATAGGCTGAAATTGGGTATCACATAAAACTGGCTAAAAATTGGGGTAAGATGATTTTGCAAATTTTCTCAGGAGGAAATGCATCTTTTCTCTGAAAAATTTTAAATTCACTATATTCCAATGAGATTTCAGGTCAAATGGATGAAAGGAAGACTGCTAAAAGGTATGGTATATTATTCTGATGTCGAGATCCCCAAAACCTGAGTCAAAAAAAAGAAAAATTAAATCATGCCTCTGTCCTTCACTATTCAGAAGAGCATCAGAACAGTTACTCAACTTCATGCACACATTTATAGGACCTAGACCAATGACCTGTTTCTCAGTCTGTAACCTGGCAAAAGTCAAAACAGGCCGTAGTCTGCTTTATGCTAACAGCCTAAATACCAAGCAGGGATAACGGGGTCACAGGACTCCTCCGCAGCAACTTGCCGCATTAAGGTTGRCAATAAGGAGGCTTAGGAGCATCAGCTTCAGGCACATGGGAAACCTCTCGGAGGTGGTTCTGTGCGGTCTGAGTACAGGACAAGGAGATGAAGTGAAAAAAAAAAAAGAAAAACTGTCCCAAATTCCTGCTGCGGCCTCTTGACCTGTTAGAAGTAATATGGTGAAATATAAGGCTAGAAAGACTGGACACATCTGATAGATGATTGCATCTCCGTCATAAAAGCCTCTAAATCCTGGAAGCGTACTGCAGCTTTTCCTTCACACGGCAGCTGTGCTTTGGAGCATGTGACCTCTCAGTTAGTGCTCTAGCTGGCCCGGCCTGCCCCCCTGGGCGTCGAGATGAGGATTCCCCTGAGGATTCCTGGCTGTCTTGGATGTCTCACACCCTACCCAAACCGACACACACTGGGAGTAGGGGGGGAGGCAGATGAGGTGTCTGCCTGTTAGCAAATGAGGCACAAGTCGCAGCTTCTGGCTTCTGTTCCCAGTGCTCAGTCCTGGCAACCAAAACACTTGAGATGATTTAGGATGAGTACTGAACCTTGGGGGTAAAACTTCAAGCCCATTAAAAGTGTTGGAAGCTTTGGCATTGGGATCACTTAAGCCAGGTTTAATTCTTGGCAGCTAATTTCACTACAAAAGGATTCACATCCATGAATTAATCAGCCTAACACTAAGGTTAGCACTCTTTGAGGTGGGACAACTATATGATCTCTCAAGATCTGTTTCAATCCATATTATGTTTCCAGGTAATCAAGCAGCCTTTAACACTGTCCTTGGCCAGTTTACCATGGTTACACCACCACCAATCTCCACCCACAGCTTTTCTGCTCCGAAGTTGCCCACGCTCATTAAAAATACCTTGACGCTGCGTGGGCGATCGCCATTCCAGAGCTAGGCACTCAAATCAACCTAGCTTTAGTTCATCTTCCTTTTTAATTTTTTTTCCCTTGACCTTGTGAAATAACAGTCTGACTTGCACCGAGCAGATGCATTTGTAAACAGAGACACATGGATATAACTGTGAACATACACACTTCAGYAAATATTATTGTAGCATTTTTATGGTCTTTTCTGCTGAAGACACATGGAGGGAAACTGCAAGATGGTTTCATAGTCTGGCTTCCTGACAAACCAAAACTGTATCCTGAAGAATAAACGCAGTCTATTGCTATGCAGAAATTCTGTGCTGACCTCAGCTTTGTCCCAAAGCACCCGCTGCCTGGCGTCTTTCCCTGATTGAGCACCAGAGGTTGCTTTTCAGTGGCAAAATTCTGGTGGGGAGTTTGCGGACTGACCAAGCACTTTGCTCAGAACGATTGCCAGTCCCCAGTCCCCAGATCCCAACCTGTCTAGAGAAAGATAAATCCATCCAGGGAAGCTTGAAACCAGTCCTCTAAGGTCAAATGGAAACTTTGTTTCAGAAAACTTGAGCTCACTTTTAATTGTATTTTTTCTATTGCAGTAGTGCCACCATTTGTATCAACGGAGACCTTTTTTGGTGGTATTTTTACTCATACCAGAACCTGAGACTATATAATGATCCTGCTGTTTTTGTTTTCCACATGCAAAGAGCAATCAGATCTTTTCAGTATAAATGATTCATCCTAAAAAGGGGGTGCTGGGGGGCAGAAAGGAGAGAGACCCAAAAGTAGTATGGGGACTTTGTCATGAGAAGGGGTACATCACATCTGTGTGTCTCCTCTTTAACAGGCTGCATTGGAAAAGGGCATCAAGTGGACTCTAAAAAGCATAAATGGGGGCAAACCACAAAATTCTATCTTTTCAGCTTACGATCCTACAGCCAAAGTATTGGAAAGAGTGTTCTCCCAAGACTTCAAGACCTGRGAGGTGGCAGTTCGGAGAGACACAAATATTCCAGGTCCCTCTGAGCTCTGACTCACTGCTACACCAATATCCATTCATTATTTTTTATTTCACTTTGATACCATTGTCCCCATTACATTCACAAACACTGCAATCGTATCCTGTTTTGTTCTCTGACACCATTCCCTTCACAATCGCAGGAAGACCATCAGGAAACATTCATCGGGTGCTGTTATGTTTCCATCCGCAGAGAACAAAACATGCACTTTCAGCCCAAGATGACTTATTCCAGACTAAGGAAAAACAACAGCATGAAAGAATCAAAGTAGAGTCTCCAGGAGAGAGCGAAGTATGTACTTCTCCCCTGGAACAGGGGTAGAAGTCCTGAGGACTGCTGAACTCCGCCTGTCTAAAGAACGCTTAGAGGTGGAAAGGTTCAGCCCAAAGGAAATAAGAGACACAAACCATCATTGGCATTTACAGTGCATATTCCAAGCCAGACCTTTATATCTGGATGCTATACCAGAGGGCCCAAATACAAGTCCAGTGCAGCTCTAAAGCTGAATCCTAAACCAGATGTGGCTTGAGATTTCAAGCGTTAGGGCTTGAACCTATCTGCGCTCTAGGTTTGGCCCTGGTCCCTGAGCTACCTTTGGATGTCCATGTCCAGGTTCTGAGTGCTCATGACATTCAAAACAGATTTGGTGTTTCAGCCCGGACCTGGTTGCTTAGGCTTCTTGTCRAGTGTGTATCGTGTGAAGTATGGAGATAAGACAAAACGGGGGAGGTGGTTCAGGAGGTTCTTAGGAACCCACTTCTTCCCCTAGTTCTGCCTGCACTTTGCACAGCTCAGTGCACATATCAGTCAAAACTCAGATTATGCATGTGTTCGATAGAGCGTTGTGAAACAGTTACCTGCCTCTTCACCAGAAAAACAGCATTTACTGGGACGAAGGCACAAGGTTGAGCTTTTCAAAAGAGCCTAAAGTTAGGCAAATCACATTCACATTTGGCAGGAGTTGGGAAGCCAGCTTGAATCCCTTTGAAAAAGTTAGGCTTAAGCCTCATGAGAGAGAGCAGCCGAAGAGGAGCAGTTAGTAACAATACCCTGACCAGGTCCTCCCTTTCCAGCCTTGCCCACCGATCCTGACTGCCATGAGGGCATGCAAATCCAGGTGTCACCGCTGCCCAACTGGGGCGCATAAGAAAGCTGTGCACTGATGCCTTCTGCAGAACACACAGCCTCTGCTGCCTCCTTATCTGTTTCCCAACCAGTCTCCTCCACTTGGCAATGGAACTGTCGGCTGCCACCCTGCTGGGATGGCATGGATCTATGTTTTCCTTATGCACCAAGCCCAGCCCCTGTGGCTCCAGTGACGAGATTGTTTCTGCATACGCCTATAGGAAAAGCAGAAGTTTTGTGAGCAAGCCTGCTTGCGGCATTCCAAGGAAAACAGCTCAGCAGGATTACACTGAGATATTTTCTTTGTCAATCTCAACTGAGATATTTGAACAGGAAAACCCAGCTTACACCACTGGAAGTTCCCAGGGACTTTTCATTTGAGCTCATTTCTTTATGAAGAAACATTGATGTTTTAATCTCAGTGCATGAGAAAGGTCCTGGAAGGACTCAGGGATACCCAGCATTCTTGCCTTTTGGACAAGAAGTTATGGGTCCAAATCACATACTGGTACCTGGGCTGAAACCCAAAGTTAACATTACGATACCAAAAGGAGTCAATAAGGTGATTTACTTCCTAGTGATACCAAACATCACAAAGAAAAGACTACCCTACCGACTGTTATGTTCCAGGAAACAGCGATAGTAAAATAGCTTCTAACATAGAGGGCTATAGTGAAGCTATTGCTAAAGACAAACATATTATTTCATGAATGCACTGAGTAAAAACATGCATCTGACTCCATCTCTGATGTCCATCTACTGGAATCACCCAGCAAATCCTGCTTCCTGGCTGACTGAAAAAAAGGCTCCTTTTACAGTGTATTAATGTCTCCGTGTCTTGGTTTCCCGATCGGTATGACGCATGCCCCCGAAAGATCACAGATTTTGTAGAGCTCTCCAATGTCCTTGGAAGAAAGAGGTCATAGAAGTGGCAAGTGTCCTGCTAGGGCTAGACTGCTAGCCAAAAGTAAAACCTATTCTGTTTGGAGGCTGAGCAAGAAACTTAAAAAATCTCTTATCAGTGACTATTAACAGAAAGTCTGTTGGTTTTATCAGCATGGTACTGAGGAGGGCTCTGAGCCTTGCTTAGAAAAATGGCATCTCTTGCCACTGCCATCTGAAGAAGTCTGCTCTCACGGCTAGTTTTCCACACCTGTGAGAACTAATGGATCTGTCTTCCCAGCTCCCCTTGGCCCCCATGAAGCAGGCRAGGGAGTCGGAGGCCACGAAGGAGTTCATAGCAGGGAGTTTCAAACCTTTTGCTGCAGAGAAAGCGCACAAGAAGTGGAGCACAGGCTCACAGTCTGTCCGGGAGGCAGGGGGCTGGCAGCCAAGGCTATTAGCAGTCAAATCCCAGCACTGAGACTGATTCAGTGCTGTGGCTTTACATAGGTCTCTTAACTCTGCATCCTGGCATCCTCTTCTGCAGGACATGATGCTAAAAGATGTATACCCAAGGCCTAGTTTTGGGCTGAGCTCAAATTAGGCTTCTGTCATCCACAGCACCTTTGCTTAGACCTCCACATGATCCATACAAAATTAGTCCAGCTCTCTAGGAGCTCCTCTGCAAATCCCCACCTGCAGCAATTAATTTCATGTTTGTTTGGGTTTTTTTAATGAAGATCATTAGCTCTGGCTTGATAACCAGAAAATACTGAGCTGTCAGGGTCCTACTTTCCCAAAAATGTGCCTAAGGGACAAAGCCAGTATTGCTGCAGTGCCATGCAGATAGGCATGAGTTTGTTACTCCAGTTTTACAGCGTGCAGACCAATGCAAAGCAACCAAATGTTCTGCTCAGAGACATTTGGTAGAGCGTAACAGGCCCCCAAAAAGCTAGCTTTCCTATAGAAAAGAGGACTGCTTTTACATGCAACAGCTTGTGATATTTTCTGAGATGACTGCAGCTTGTTTTCCTTTTGCTGAAGAGTTTTTTTACACTCAAATCATGCTAACATAAATAAGAAGCAGGCCTCTCGGCACATCTCCATGTTCTTAGCAGAACTGATATGGCTGGCCTTATCTCTAACAGGGCAAGTCCCCTGAGCTGTGTTGAAAAGCCTTTTATCAGATGCAATTTAAGGAGAGCTCTTTCTGAGATGTAATTTTGCAGCTCTGGCAGGAAAGTGGGGCTTCTGGCTAAACCTCCTCTGGTTTTGTTTAGTATTGGGGTGATGGAGTAGGACAAGGTCCTATTTGTGGGGCCAGCAAGACAGGGCTGCTCCCTATGCCTTCCCTGAAACAAGGCTCTGCTCCCTCCGTAAGAGGAAAACCCTGTCAAAAATGGCTTAACGATCTTCTAATATTTCCATGCAATTAAAGGCCACATCTGTCTCACAGACCCCGTCCTCCTTTGCTAATGTACAGACATGAACTAAACAGTCTGTCTTGTCGATTCGCAGGGTAACAAAGGGGCCTATTCATAACACAGGCACTTTGGCTATTTCGTGTGTGTGAAATGAAATAGAGTTTGCATTTGGAGAATAACCTGTGTTGGAACTAGCAAGAGATTTCTGCTCTAATAAATCAATCAGCTTTACCGGCTAATAAAATAGCCCCCCTCCGCATTCTGACTGTGCTAACCAGACAGCCACCCTACAGAGAGGCAACCATGGTTTCTGTGCCTTTGCAAAATTGAGAGCCTATGGGAACGTGCTATTAAAACTCTTATGAGGATTAAAAAAAAAAAGTACGTATCAGTTTGGCTGAGATTTCTAAAGCAGCTTAAGAAAAGGAGGTACCCTGGGTCCCAGGAATTTAGGTGTCATCTCTGCAGCCTCAGCTGCATTAGTCAGTAGGTACACATTTTACTTTTGTCTTTAGTTGGATAAGAGCCAAATCTGGCTCCTCTTGTCTTTGCTCTCTTCTTTCTAAAGAAAATGGGAGCATTAAAGAAAAAAACAAAAACTCTTCAAAGACCTATTTCTGATTTGTTAGTGAAATTGAGGACTTAAAAAAGAAAACAAATTGAGGCACACATTGGCATAGTCCCAAACGAATACCAGCATTGTGTTTTGCCCTGAGTAAGTTTTAGGCAATAAAGAATAAAGAAGATTGTTAAATTTTAGTAGTGTCACCAATGGGAATCTCTGTTGTGAAACTACGGGGCTCCTACCTGTTTTATAGACTTAAAAACAAAACAAGACAAAATCTAGTGGATCTTGCTATCAGGATGGAATTTGGCTACATAATAGTGACATTCTGCGTTGGCTCAAGTTCTGTTAAAGTGTCGCACGGATACTAAAAGGATGGGAGTAGTGGCTGTGGACCAGTCAACGAGGCTGCACTGAGRACCCTTCAGCTGACTGGCAGACTTTCTCTTTGGACCTTGGTGAATATATGCCTGTCTTTGGCTACCTACCAGGCCCCGCATTGTCTGAGCACCTCGTGATCTGTAGCGCATTCATCATCACAACAAACTGCAAAACGGTGAAAGTATCATGCCTATTTTGCAGAGGTTAACCGGAAAGCCTTGGCAAATGCTGTAGACGCASCAGCTGACTGCCCCAGAAAAGAGTATGTGCTTGCAACTTGGGGGCTCCTTCCAAAGCCTGTCCTGCCCACTTAGGCCCACCCTCGCTGCCGCATTCGGATGGCAGGTTGCTATGGGTTGGGAGGTAGCAGGGGTGCAAGTGTTTGCTCCKTTCTGTGGACTCTGGTAGGACAAACAATGCATGGGGTGGCCGGTTCTTAAAAGCTTTGCCAAAGCTGATCTCCTAGCATCCTCTCTTTCCACAGAACAAGACCTGTGATTAAGCATTGATTTCAAAGCTTTTTTCCCAAGAGCTAGGCTTACACCCACAGCCACCAGACTATTCTTCCTACTTCCAATGTATATGCGGGCATAGACTGAGTAACAGTGGTGTCTTTTACTATGTCGAGTTCCCAGGAAAGTTCCCAGATAGCAGAGCTCCTTGAAGCACTGGCTCTAAGAACCTCTCAGCACCAGACACACCGGTGTTTGCTGGACACTGTGAGGCAGTTTTCTTAAAGACTCAGAAAACAGAACAAAAACAGTTAAGACAAATCACATTCCGTGAATTAGCATCATCATCTGGGGATGAATTTGCCTCTGCTATGTTCTGTGTCACATCCCTCCTCCAAAACCTACCTTGTTTTTCTCTCCTCCTGGAGTGCCTCAGAGCCCCTAGAGAGATGACTTGCTGAGAAAACTCCTCCTTATACTGGCTGGTCCCACGCGACCTTGCACTATCCTATCTGTCTGCATCCACCTGTTATTGCTCATTTAACACTTGGCTTGTAAATGCTCTAGCGGAATAGGCTGTTTTTCTCTGTTTTGAGCCCAGTACATTGGCACACTGGTCCATATTTGGTCATGGTCTCTACCTCTGCCTCCTAAGTGCTTTCACAATACAAACAAATACACTAATAATGTTCACACCTCAACATAGCTCACTTCCTCAGCTTTCAAGCGAGCAGGAAGTGTACAGGAAGCACAGAGAAGATGGTCCTGTGGTTAGAATACTAGASCGATATTTGGGAGATGTGGGCTCATTTAGTAGCTACGCAGCATGCTTCCTGTTTGTCCTTGGGCTTTCTCCRTCTCTGGTGCCAACCGGTACAGCAGCAGTAATCTTGCTGCCACCTCACCGGGATTTTGTGAAGGTTAACATGGTCAGTTATACTCTCTAAAGTATGAAAATAAAGATAGAAGCATATGCTCAGTATTCTGGCTGTAAGCAGTCTCAGGACTTCAGTGTGAACCTGGGAAAGACTGGCCTTATTTTTTTCATAAGAGTAAATCCTCATAAAGCTCTCTGAAGCTAGGGGAAGTTGCAAGTTCTTACGCCTCGGACAAAACCAAACCTAAGCTCCTTATCTGACAAAACAAAACAAATGCAACAGAAATTAAAAGCAAATTCCAAACAAATTCAAGCAAACGCACTGATGAAACTGCAGTCTACGCGCAGATACTCCCCAAGGCTACATCTGTCAGCTGGACCACTTGGGGCAATTTATTTGTTCAGCTCAAGTTCTCTGTGTAAAAAGGGGGGCAAAAATGGGTGTCTAGGTCACAGTGTGAGACAAACTCAGAATGTGGCAAGAGACTGTTTCCCATTCCAAGAAAATTATAGAGATTGTGAGAAATTTTCTAATCCTGATTTTGAACAAAAGGTCAAAATAATTATCCATAAAGGTCCACCTTGAGCTAACTGAAAGTTTTTGTTCCAGGTACTCTGAATGTCTCATTTCTGTTTTAACCTTTTCAGTTTTCTTAAAGTATTGCAATTAGCTTTTGTTTCTAAATGAAGAGTAGTTTCAAAAACTTGGAAAACATTAGAAAGTACCAAGTAGGACTTTCAGCAATTTAATTCCTTTTGCTTTTTCAAAGTGAGAAAACTGTCAAAAACTAACCTTTCCTGCGAATAAGTAGGGTTTTGACAAATTTGCATCTTTCTGATGAAAAGACATTAAGTTGAAAATGATCACACCCTATCTAATGTGAATCTTCTTGTATACATCCCTGATAGAGAGTGAATACTGTTAAAGGTTTTGGAGAAAGGGCCAAATGAAGTCTTTTAGGCTGGCTACCRTGCCAGCAAAGCCAGTGGAAGTTTTGCCTTTGTCTTTGGGGGCAGTGTTTGGTCAAATCTTCCATGCAGACGGTTGCATATTTGTGTGCACTTAAATGTGTATGCGTTAATGACTCCCACACAAACGCACAAAGTATGCGCTACCTGTCCCAGCTAAATCTCAGTCTCTAAGCAGCTATAGCCAGACTTTTTTAGATTCTTAAAGATTTTACCTAGACACCTAAAGAGGCAATTAGATGTCTGGAGGTATTTTAAGAAAAACTACATAGTTCTTAGCTTGGACTGATTTCATTTGCATGTGCAGGTACCTCAGTACCTTTAAGATTTGGCGTATTGCTATGATGGGGACTAATAAAATATCCCAGGTTCCTACCCTGAAGGGAAGCAGAGATCTATAAGAGACACAGATAAGGACCAAAAGAAAAACTGCAGCCCCCTTCCAGGATACTGGTCACAGACTGGGCTGAACACCTCTTGCAAGCCTGAGCTGCATCTGTTGGAGGCTCCGATACATCAACACCCAAGGGAAGAAGCATGTTTTCCTCATGGCAGRTCTAAAAGTCACTGTCTTCATCAGGATCCTTTTAAAACAAGTTTTTTGGTGGTCAGTACCTCAGTCATTCAGCAGTGTCTCAGCATATTAGCTGCTCTGTCTGCTCCTGTTAATTAGTGATGATAATTAAGACAATTTCTCTTCAGTGGGGACAACCAAGAAATCTGAAACATTGCTTCACATAACATTTATAGGATGGACAGTAAGAAAGAAAAACAGCTCCTTACACACTTTCAAGTACACAGTCGATGCCACATAAAGGATCGTTACTGTTATTACTGCTTTGAGGGGACCTGGGGCCTATTGGGTGACTTGGGGACAATACACATCACCTTAYAGAGCTGCCACAAAACAGGGGTAATAGTGAAAGTGACCTTTTTTGTAAAGAATTTCAAAATTAATGGATGCAAACACTGCGTGAGAGCTAGGTATGAACAATCCAGAGAGTCCAGGAAGAAAGAGCTCGTATCAGCGTGCTGTGTACTACTCACACGGCAATTGCAGTTCTCAGAACAAAGCTGTAAGGTGGTGATGGTGGTATTACAATAACATCTTAAGAGATTTCGAAAGATTTTAGGGCCCTCTTGTGCTTGGAGCTGTACACATTCAACTCAAAGAACCTAAGTTACATGTAGAAGACAGCTAAAGAGAGGTTCAAGTATTTTATTGCCTATTYGAAGTTCTGTTTGTTTTTAAAATGCATTATTTCAGAGTGCCCAAAATTCAGGATGAAAAAATTATGATGTTACATCATAAACAGATTCCCGCTTTCATTCCCTCTGGTTGGGAATGAGATGGTAACACTGACAGAACAGGCAGAGGTTACCTTGCAATAGTCACTGACTGAAGACAGGGGCATCCACTACCTGGCTACACCATAAATGCTGAAGAAAAAATGTTGCTTCAAAGGTAGCTCTTAATAAACAGCAAAACACTACATGATTGGAAGTCTGGCATGCAGAGATCAATACAGCTAATGAGAGATCAGAAATAAATATTAATGTTGTCAAATCCCTACCTGCAGGTGTGACAGTAGACTGGCCTACCTGGAAATATGAACCATCTCCAAACACGAGCTGGTAYGGTGAAACCTAACATGTGGTAATGTGCTAGCGATACTGATAAATGCAAATGCGGGGAAACACAAATCGTAGAACGCCCACTACTCTGAGCTCACAGAAGAGCTGAATTTAATATAAATTAGCTTCTAAAGGCTACAGATYAGACCAAACCAGGCCTCTGACTCTGGGGAACAATGAACTGGAGTGGAAGCAGATGAAGGCAGTGACAATGCTTTGATTTTCCTCTTTGGCTGTCCTTTCCCCAGTGCTTGGTGCCCAGTGGCTCTTATTTTCTCATCTCTCACCCATACACACAGGGATGCAACAACCCTAGAGTGGTGTGCCTGGAGCGTGTCCCACAGCTCCCCTGCCTCGGACACCTAGGTTGGAAAGGACCCTGGAGATCATCTAGTCCAGGCCCCTGCTCAGAGCCAGTCATCGTCTGTACACACACAAGAAACCAGGACTCCCCTTCAGAGGAATAGGGAATTTTTTTGCACAGGAACTCGCATGCCTTTGTGTACCACTCATATCCATCATGGTTACATGGCAGGATACATTTTATATATATTCCAGGGATATATATGCTTACATATGCTTTACTCTCCCCTGCTACTTCATTTCATGCTAGACATAACATGCTTAGAGGTGCTGGAGGATCTCAGGATTAATAACCAGGAAAGCAACTTTCTTCAGTATCATCAAAGAAAAATGCTAGGCAGTTGTTATTAAACACAGTGAAAAAATTGTCTTGCTTTGTCYCACATACTAAAGTTTGCATTTAGGGGTAGATTTCATGCCACTTTTCTCATCTGTGAAAAACATCATTTTTTTTAACATACAGACAAACAAGGACACAAAGGACCCACATAATCTGCCAAAGGTCAAACAGCACAACAGTAGTGAAACCAGGCTGAGAGCCCAACCTTATGGATCCTCTCCAAACGCCTTAGATGCTGAGCCATAATGCAACATGTAACRTGTTTCCTTTAGGGACATCTTCAAATGCACAAATATGAATTAGGCAACCAAAATATATTTTAACTTCCTTTAAAGCTTTTGAAAACTGTTCTCTCTGCCTTAACTCAGTTAATAAGGTAAAAAGGTAAAAAGGCATGTGGGTAAAAACTCAGTACGCAGGAGCAGACCCACAGCATTCTGACTCTGTTTCATTCATCAGGCCTTTTCCCCCCAATATTTGCCTGTTATTCCCATTTCCTTCCCTGCCTTTCACATGAAACATATCCATCGCACTCGCCCACTCCGCCTCATGTGTTCATCATCACAGGCAAGCTGTTTTGCAATGATCTTTTTTTAARAAAATACTCTTCTTCTGCTCATTTTTCTTTGCTCAGGGACAGCAATGAATAGATTAGCTAGTGGGACCCAGGCAGTTTCTGTTCAGTTTGTGCATTTTGCACTTAGTAAAATTCTGTTCTTTAACCATTTTCTCATATAAACTGAAAAAACTACTTAACTGCTTGCGCGGAATGAAGATGGGATTGATTAAAACTGACCCCATGCTTAAAAGGCAGATCCAAGGAATGACACAAAAATAGTCTAACTCTAAAATATCAGTCCAAAAAAAATGATGGCCAGAAATTGCTTAAGTAGCTACGGAAGTGACAGAYGTTTTGACCTGAAAGATCCCTAGATGCTTGCAGCTCTGCCTTGTGGAGGAACTCAGAGATTCCCGCAGCCRGGAAGCCGGACACCTACCTCCTGCGCAAGCATCTTGGCGGTACAGGAGCTGAGCAGAGCGGTGCCTGAAGGCCTTTCACCCTGCGCGTGCTCTGGCCATGCTGCAGTACTGGGTTAAACACCAGGTGCAGCAATCAGGGCATTGCTCTCTCAGAAGTACTGGAGGTGGCAGGAGCAGCTGTCTATGGGAAGCCTAATTGCTAATGACATTCATCCAAGGAAGCAGGAGACCTTCTTCCGCGCTGCCTAAACCCAAACCAACATCTCCTTTCCCTAAGYGTGCCTCCAGGATGGTGGAGCAGATCCACCAAGTGAGGTAGCAYGCTTCAAACGTACCTACCGGCTCAAGTATCTGTTAGCGTGGCTACCTCTGCACGCTCCCGCTATGCCCTGACTCCCTCTGCAAGCTTAGTAAGTCTGGGTGTGTAAATCTAGGTCTGAATTCCACATTAGCAGCCAAGTTTTTAAAACTTTAGCAGTACAGTGTCTCCTTTGGAGGTTCCCGAGTTCTTTTTTATATCTAGCCCCAGGTTTCTGGCTTAATTTAGATGGAAAGTCTAAGCCATTCAGCAAGTGTTCACAATCCAGGCTTTTGGGTTGTCCTGTGTAGTAAAAAGCACATTGCCAACACTATTTAAATGAATTATCGGTTTAAAGGAAATTGCTGAGTTCAAAATGATATGGTTACAGGAACTCTTGGTCCAGTCCTCTGAGGACTTAATTCATACGCTTAAAAATCAGGGGCATCCCTCTGAAGTCTAACTAATAGTTTAATTTGTTTGCTTCCTTTACATCCATTGTATTTACATAATTAGCAACCAGAGGTACGTGTAAATTTTGTTTCTGTAACTGTTTCACTAAAATAGCAAATCCACTTAAATGAAACAGACAGTTCAGTAAATACCAAGCATAAAATTCTCAGGAAAGAGTCTGAATTTTTCCCCATCTCAATATCATGATTTAGGGTGTTTTTAATTCCCTTTAAGTATGATAATTGAAATTAAGAATATACATGAAGTCTAAATAACCTACGATTAGGAATGTATATTACCATGACTACTTGTATTGAAGTCAGTTAACCTGTTCATAGCTTTGGTGCCCTAAATCCTTTATATAAAAAATAAATGAAAATTGCTCAATTCATTAGTGATGAATTCCATGCTCTGTGGAATAAACCACAGGTTAACTGCCAAAGAATGCATTTGTATAGAGAGCAAAAACCATTTTTATTCAAGACCATAACACAATCAGCAAGAGAAGCAGAGAAAAAGGTTAATGTATGTGTTACTATGTGGATTATAGTCACACCCTCACCCAGACACAAACCCTGTGCAAGCTGCAGTAAGAACAACAGGAAATGGCCGGGGGTATTTATAGCATTATTGTGTTTATCCTGAAGTGATGTTCTGCACAGATTATTATGAAGTTTTTCGTGGGAGAGGATACAGCTTGTGTCAGCTGGAGATTTGCGTGCACTTCACCCAATATGCTCTCTGCTAAAGTTGCATAGCCCCCCCCTTCCCCTCTACCTTTCTTCTCTTTTTAAAGATTTGCTATATACTAGGACTTCTCGGCAGCTGATGCGACRGGCCAACCCCCCCCGCAGCGCAAACAGGAACCCTGGTAACCAGCGTGTTTGGCCTATCCCTATCGGCCTCACAAGCCCGCTATGAGATGTCATGAAAAAAAAACAAAAAAAAACCCTCATGTGACTGCTCCTGAAGTTCTGAAAAAAGCAGTCCACGTTACACAGCGTCAAAAACTCTGTGCGTTTTGGATCCTATTAACAAAGAAACAGAATCCAGGCTTCTTTCTCCAGGACAAATTTGTCCTCTCCTGGGATTCTCTTTGTTCAGAGAATCATTTCCATGTCCTTTATTTCCAGGTGGGGTAATGAAACTCCTTCCCCAGTGAGTTTGCAGAACCCCTTTCTCCCGGGCATGCATTTAACAAAAAGTAGTCGTTTCCCTGCAAAGACCATCTGCATGTGCCCTGCCTCAGTCTTGCCATCTTTCTGCTCGTTTGAACATAGTAAAGAAACCTTTTCTAATTCATTCCTATCTTCTAAATTTGGCTTGAAGTTCTATAGAAAAAAACACATGAGAGATGAAAGAGATAATGTAACAACTTAATATCTCTGTAGGGTAAAAAACCCTCCACCCACTCACAAAACCCATGCCAGTGTATATCCATCTATGCAGACCAGTTTATCTCAGTGAGAGATACAGAATAAGGAACAATAAAATAATAATGATAAAAACCAGTCTAACTCAGGAAGCAAAAAACCTGTTATTACTTCATTGTCAGAACAGTTTTTCTTATCTTAGTCAAATCTACCGAGGTTTTGCTCAGAGCCGTTCAACAGTTGCTCATTTCTTTGTTTACACCCCATGATTTCTAAAAACCTTGATTAAAAGCAATCAGAAAAATCCATCACATGACACTTAGGCCATTTACAGCCTGTGACTGTTATTAGCAAATGTTAACCTTTCCTTTGAGAGAACAGAAGGAAATCCTGCTTTAATTTAAGCTTTCAGCCATCATCCCCTCTCTATCTCTGGAGTAAATCAGAGCATCTCCAGGATTCCATTGTTTGCAAATATAATAAGTCCCCTTTTTGTCTGTTTAAAAAACAAACAGCAACAGAAAAGCATCAGGAAGTCCCAATGAATGGGAGCAACGCTGCATTTCTGTATGTGCCGCATTAATGAATGCAATTGAGCCAATATCCGAGCAAAGCTTGTTCCTATGAACACCATTCAAATCATTATCAGTTCTACTAGCGCTTCATTATGGTTGCACTGATCAAGACTAGATTTGCGGGGCTAATTTGCATCATATTCTGACAGGTGCTAGTCCAGGTGTCCTATTGTCGTTCTGAAGCATGAATTAATAAACGCAGCTCAGCCCCCTCCTCCTTTCATCATTTGCGTGATAGAAGAAATAATAGAAATGGAAAGGGGCAGGAAGGGGGGAAAACAACCTATCTGACTTCATCTACCAACAAGGCCTTTCCTGGGGTTTTGTCAGGTTTAATTTTAAAATTACAAGCTCACACACCACTTCTTTTTCATCATCCTACCTGCCAAATTACTTCCATAGCTTCCCCTCGTTGGCTTGTAACGTAACCTTAAAGCAGGGCTGCCCACAGGACAAGTTTGCACAATATCAATGTTTATTTGTCCATCAGCTCTCAAGTAAACTGCTAGAGTAAAATCCAGCTCCCAACTGTTTCTAATCCGGACAGCCCTCCTCTAAGGTACAAGCCAGCTTGGATTTTCCTGTGGCTCTTAAAATCATTGCTATGCATCCTCGGGCCTTAGACCCCATCAGCATCCACCGATTCTACCTGTCCCTTTCCTTGCCAGTTCAGTACTCACAGCTCATGGCCTAGAATTAGACCCCTAAAACCAACATGCACTACAGTTTGTTTTTTTTCTTTTTAAAATGATGATAATTAGAAGAACGGATACAACAAGCAATGGAGGGTTTTGGTTTCGCAGCCACGTGCTTCACAGTCAGGCCATCCCAACTTACCAGCTCAGGTCTGCAAGCAGCACAGACCCTCTTCATCCAATTTGCCTGCTTTTTAGTAGACCCAGCGCAAGTGTTTCTGCATCATGCTTCACATTTCATGGTTTTCTGGTTTAGAGCCTGCTGGGGGGTGCCCATATACACATGCACCAAAGGCTTTTTTACATAATTTTCATTAAAAGTCTAATTGCATTTATATCCAGATTAAGCCTTTACAGGAAATAATTTCCAGCTCTTCCCTGCAACCATAAGAAAGAAACTCGCTTTTCTTAAATAAATGCTGAGATTCTTATTTAATTACAATGCAATTTAGGGTTTCCAGACAAACACCAAATATCACGAGAACCGGCAATAGTATTACCATGCCATCCAACATTTCTCTTTCAGTCCTTCTACACAGTTAGCCCCACACTGCCCTGTTTCTTGCTTCTCTTTTGTACACTATTATTTCTTAAAGCCTCCTTGACCATGYGGTGTCCAGAACTAAATGCATTCTGACATGTGCACTCATATCATTCAGAGCGTTTATTATGAGCCCGGCTTGGTGACATGAGAGTCATGTTTCCTGTTGTCATCTGCCTGCCTTCTCTCTTTGGCTGAATTGCTCCTTAAATTTTTCAGACCTTTCCTGACAAAGAGGATATGAACTTACACCTAATCGTGGGGCTGCCCTTGAGGGGGCTGAAGCTTCCCTCTCCTGGCGTTTCTGCAGGTGTATCTCACTTGTTCCTCTGTGTCACTCAAAACACACGGCCCTTTCCTCCTCTTCTGTTTACCCCAGATCTTTGCTATCCATTGCTCATCTAATCTACGTTATAATCATACATCTAAAAATAAAGGAGTCAAAGCTTTTATAGCCATAAACCAGGCTTTCTTCATTATCTTTACTAAAACGGGTTATATCAATTGAAGCTCCAGCTGTTTATATTCAGGTAGATATCTGAATTTCCTATTGTTTCTATAAATTCATTCCACCCCAAGAGCTTCCACCTTGCTTCACTCCCCTGAGGTGCAACTAGACAGAGAAAACCTGGATTCCGTGGTACGTTTCTCAGCTCTAGCACTAAGGTACTGTGCGACCTTGACCAAATAAGCTAAGGGGCACTTGTATAAAACAAGCTAACGCTTATGCCCAGAAGAGCACGTGAACTATCAGCGTACCAGGAGACCAGGCCTTCTCTGCCTCAGTTTGCCCGTCTGGCCTACCTTGTGACTCTTTTTATTAGGATGAGTAAAGAACTAGCCTCTTTAAGCAAAACGTTAGCATCTGAGATCAGGGCTTCCACTATTACAACAAACCTCCAACCACATTCGAGAGTTTCATGAAACAGGGGAAGGCTCTGAGCTTGCTCAAAAGACAAAACACATTTTTACTGCGTTTTCTCCCCCCCCTTTGTTTTTGAAGAATCAGCTTGCAACAAATAGCACTTGCTAAATGACTGTCTAACAAGACGAAACCATGCAAGCCCCCCCATCGGAAAGCACTTGTCCCTAGCAGCCCCGGCGCTGTGCCCCTGCACGCAGACACTGTCAGGTGCGTGCAGAAGGACGTTCCCACTTCTATAGAGCATTGAGAGACAAGAGCTGCTTCTTGTTGTTGCAGCCTCTAATGAAAATTTGCTTGCCACGTATCCAAGTGTGATCTGGAAGCAGATCTGCACCTGTCTCAGCTGGCCAAAATCAAACAATAACAGCGCAGAGAGAGCAAGGCGGTTAGCAGCAACAAGGGCAAAGCGAACGGGTGAGGGCTCCCGCCTCTGCTCAAACACTGCCCCTCAGGTTCTTTAAATCAGGCCATCAGAGCAGGGGTTTTTTTGTGCTTTATAGGTACATGTTGTACCTTTCTGCTCAGGAAAAGCAACCCCCAGCCAGTGTGACCTTTACATATTTGACTATCAGGGCTGGAAAGAAAAACGAGTCCGCAAGAGAGCATAGTACTGAACCCACGATGGCTACTGCTCCCCAGTACGCTTCTAGAAATACAGAGGTGGGGTACAGCTACCAGGCCTCTTGCTCACGCTGAGAGGGTGTAACTCTACGAGCTCTATATGATGCATGCGTCATGAGATTGCTGTTAACGTAATTGCTTTAAGTTGTATGGGTTTCAGAGCAAAGACTGTTTTTTGTTTTTTTTTCTTCACAAGCGACTAGAACATTTTAGGTCCTATAAATAGTGTATTTCCTCTACTAGCTGCAAATACCCCATCTCTTGCATCCAGCTGGTTTGAACTTTATTTCAGAGGGGATTTTCTGTTGATGTTTTAGGCACCTATAGCCTAAAGGGCTTACAGAGCTCTTTGTGAGCATTTGTCACTTCTCAGCCTTACCCCAGAAGAGTGCTACCTATTATCATTATTTTACAAATAGGAAAATCAAGGCACAGAAAGCTATGATGGTTTACTCGGGGTCTGTAAGTAAGAAATGACAGAAAGAGGAATAAAGGCAAGGAGACTCCAGTTGCAGGCTCCTGTTCGCTGAACAGTATTTTTCAGAAAGTCTAGCTCGCTCGAAAGGAGGAACATGTGAATGTGATCGTTATCTGCTGAGCAGAACAGATACCAAAAGAGAGATCTTCCCTCTTTATCTTTTTACTAAATAATAGATGACTGATTATGATCTGGGATGCTAAGAAAACTTGGTTACAGATAATTTCACGTTTCTGAACATTTTTCTCTTGTAGAAGTATTATTTATAGTAACCCATTAAGTTAGCCGTAACGTAGAACCAATAAGCAAATGCATACATCCTGGACACAACTCCCGGTGAGATACTCAGCCGCCGCCTCACGGCGAGAAAACCTCAAGTTGCCACTGCGCTAGCCCAGGGCGAATCCGTTCGGGAGGACGGCTCCCACTYCAGAGAGCTCAAGGTCTAGGTAGGCAAGATAGCAAGCAGGGAAATGATCGGTCCACCCTGGCAGTTCAGTGACTTCCTGTGGTCATACAGAAAGTCCCTGGCAGAGCCACTAAGCGAAGTCAAATAACCTGGATCATAATCTCATGTGTTAAGCACCAAACAGCCTTTTTCTAAAATAGTTGTTATTGTTACAGCAAAACTATCTTTCAGAGCTTCTTTGTAGGACTCCCCCAAGCCGTGGGTGCTGGCCATCCTGCCCCCTTTCAATGCCTGCTTACCTGCTCCAGAGGGTATAACCTGCACAGAGGAAGGTACGTAGCTGCACGAGTCCGTATTAACTGCAATATTGGGTTTAGCAATAGAAAGAAATTCAGATGAAATATTGGAGTCAAGAACCCACCCTTCAAAATGACTTTTGAAACATTTTGTATGTGTCACACTACAGAAATCAACAGTGATAGTCATCTAGATCTGATCATCTGCTGTCCCTAGGGAGAATCCAGGTCAATTTTGATGGAGTCAATGGAATAGCAAGGGTGTAAAAGATATATATGTGTCTGTGTATACATACATACAGACAGACAGACATATATATATATATATAAAATGAGCATTGCCTGAGACTGATCCATCTTTCAGCTGCTTGCTTAACTCCACTAATTTAACTCCCAACATACACTGGAGCAAGAGAACAGCCATAATGCTTATATCCTGTGTAGCTGATGCTACTCAAAAGCACTTTGTTTACTTAATATATTATACATTCACTGAGCCTTGTGTCAATAAACGCTGCATGTACTGATACCATCTGTATCAAATATTGCTTCACGGACTAAACACATCTGCAGATAGAGCCTAACATTCAGCTGCAGTCCATTCCCATGTAGTACGCTGGATCCTAACCTTTTCAGGTATCATTTATAACGCTAGCCCTAGTCTATCCAACTTTGTCACAATTTAGCAAAGGTTTTCTGCAGGCACAGCTGAAAGCCAGCTCTGCCCTGAGAGACATTAGAGCAGGTACCTAAGTGTCAGTATGGAGTAACATACCAATAGAGATGGAGGGACTTCAAGAAGCCATCTAGTCCACCCTGGTCCAGAGTAAAATCAACCTTCTCTGTGCCACTGCTGACAGATATGTTTTCAATCTGTTCTTAAAGACCTTAAAGCTAAACTCTTTAAAGCTTTTCAACTTGCTACCAGAAATTAAAGCCATGGCAGGCCTGCTAGTCTGTTAAAGACAAACCAACCCGCTTTCTGTTAAAGACCTAAGTTCACAGAAGTAGAGAAGAATAGTGTCTGTGAGCACTCGGGTATCTGCGCACGCGCGCATGTGCAAGGTAGAGGAGGGTTTGGAAAGACGCCTCGAAGCTGTGATGCAAATGCTTGTGGGGGAGCCCAAGGGTGGTCCTTTGTGCGTGGAGGCTCAGTCTCAACAAGCGAGGGCTGTCTCTGCGGCGCTGAGCCCTCAGGACCTGGAAGGAGCTGGTGCTGCTGGTGTCGTGGCACTTCACTGAAGCTGCGCTGATTCCAGCAGAGGAGCTCTTTGTCCACAGCAGGGAGTAGGCAGGATGTGAGCAGGCTGGAGGCTGGACATAAGAGCAAAGCCTAGGATTTGAGAGGCATGGGCTCAACCCCTGCTTCACCACAAAGAAAGTCACCGTGCCTCTTGGGGGTCATGTTTGCACCACAGTTAGCTGTGGAAAATGGCACCAGTACATTTCAAAGGAGCAAACATAGCTAAGATTATGAGGCACTCAGCTCTAAACCATAATAGCAGCCATGCCAGGACTTTAAAAAATGGAATCTGAGCATAGGAGAGAAAGCAAACTCAGCGAGAGGGAGAGTTAGGGAAGGGCAGGGGATCTAACCCTTGGATTTAATAGGAAAAAGGGCCTGATCCAGTTCTGGAGCACCTGAAAGTAAAGAAAGACCTGGGCAGCATTTGGGAGGACAGCCTGTCAGGACTCAGGGATTTCTTTCCACAGCCAGGTCCCTTTCTGCTCCTTTGGATCTTGCTACATTGACCTCAGTTACATGCATGTTATGACTCTCTGCTGGCATACAGTCACCTTCCACAATACACATCTCCAGACGTTTGCATGGCACGTCAGCTAAGCCCCTGCCCCTCCTTCTCCTTTTTCAGGCTGGCACAGAGCAGTGCTTGATGAGAAAAGTGCTGTTCACAAGACAGGGTTTCTGTGGTTTAGGGTTATTTTAATTAATTAATTTTTGGGGGGTAGGTCTGCAGCTGCTAGTTTTGAAACGATGAATACTAAAGCTGCAAAAGTATGAAAGAGAGGGCAAGAAATTAATGGAAGAAATAGACAATCAGCACAGGGCTCTGCCTGCATAGTGGCTGCTGTTATTTTAAAACACATAAAAGTTTGGCTTATGTAAGAAACCATCTGGTATTTAGGCCTAGTTGAAATCTTAGCTCTGTGTGTGCTCTGTGTATGAATCCATGGAGCGGCTTCACAGGCACATGCACGTACTCAGCTGGACTCCTTCACCAGGCAGCACAGGGCGCTCGCTGAACCAAACAGATCTGGAAAATCATTTGGACTTCACACCCTTCTTACTCCTTCTGCACAGCTAGTGATGGTCTTTGATCTAAGGGAAAACACGCATACCAGCCACAGCTGCAATGCTACAAACCCGCGCTACAAATGAGTGCATGGCCCAAAAGGTTGCTAGCTGTGCCCGTCTCAGGAATACCGCAGAAGGCTGTCGAATGTTTATAAAGAGTATAATGGCAACAACCATTGGGTTTCTCTCTGTTAATTATATTGCATTGCAAGATATGCCCACAGCGTCACTGAGATCATTATAGCTGCTGCCCATGAATAGAACCGAAGTCAGTCTTATCTCCTAAGAGCATCTACTCCAAATCAGCCAGACAAGGTTGAGAGAAAAGAAAGCGTTTGCTTACTTGTACCGATGAGAAACTGAGACACAGAGAGATGAAGTGACCTGCCTAAACTCATAGGGGAAATCTGTGGCAGAAGAATGAACTGAACCAGGTTGGGCACTGCTGAGGATAAAGAATGGAGTGAATTAAGTGTTCACAGATTTTTCTGACTCACCAGAAAAAAGAAAAAAAAAGAAAAAAGCCTCACAGTCCCAGAATTGCATCAGGGAGGATTCTCCCAGCATGAAGCATTAATGCCAGACACAAGGAACAGTGTGTGCCACTGGTCACTCCTGTTGGGAAGAGACAAATTCGCACTGGAGCAGGTGCAGACTAGGGCTGACAGGATAACCAGGAGAAGGGACTTATGGAAGAGATTAGAAGATTTTTGTTGATCCTGGCAGAACAAAGGCTGAGCGATGGTATGGCAGTAGTCTATAGCTACACTGCGAGCATAATATCAGGGAAGGAAAAGTGCTCTTTAAGCTAGTAGACAGTGCTGGCGGGAGAGAAAACAGGTATAAATCAGCCATGAATACATGTCAGTTCAAAATCAGAAGAAAATAGTTAAACATCAGAATAGGGATGTTTTATAACTTTTTTTCAATGGGGAGTAGCATTGGTGGAAAAAAGTAATTATCTATCCTTTAGAGAAGGCTTGAGGAGTTTGTGAAAGGGATTATAGAGCATGGTCATGTCTGACAGAGGACTGGACTCAGCTCAAGAATTGCTTCCACTCTGGAGTTCAAATTAAGTGCCTCAACTTTTCTTCACTTCTAAGGAATTTCAGAGAAGAATCTCTTGTTACATACAGCGCTTAGCACAACAGAGACCACTCTGGTCTCAAGGCACTACTATAACACAAATAATTCATAACACTAATGATCACCCATAATTACATCCTTCCTGAAATAGAGATGACATATGAGAATACCAAAAATGAAGAGCAGAGAACTGCAAGCTTATTTCATCCGTTAATGATTGCCCCATATTCTAAGAGAGTCAGAAAATGTCTGCTCTCAGATACAGAGGTGTAAATCCAGAGGAATTCAGAAAGATTAACTGCAAGCAAGCTTGAACTTCAGTGGTATGCACTCTCTTTCTGAAGGCGGTGAACTCTATCCATTCGCTAAAACCTTTTCCCACTCTTCTGCAAGTGCTGTGAAGGCATAGGATTCTCCTGACCACAAAGCTGGGTTTGGGGTGCCCTGCAGAAGTCAGCAAAGTGGACAAAGACCAGTCTCGTCTTTAATGTTGACATGCAGCAACTGTGTGTCCCAGCATGACTTCATTGGGGCTCAGAGTTAAGGCGGATAAAGCCTTTTCCTACCAAAAAAGTGCCACCTTGGGTACATTTTTTACACAGCCTTCCATAAAGCATTACTCAAAATCCAGAGGACCCAGTATCTTTGTCAAGAGGAGGAGAGGAGGGCAGAGTTGCTTTTCAGAAGACAAAAGACCAGAAGGGACATTGGCATGACAAAGTCCCGATCCATATCTTCCTCTAGAATGTGTGTGTGAGTAAAAAGTAACACTTTTCAGCCTGGATCTGTCCTTGCTTTGTCTTCCTCCTTATGCAATGAAGAGGGAAGCTTACAACACAAAAACAGTGTGCTATAAGATTCTGAGCAGACGCCCAATCTGCAGCTAGGCTGTTAGGAGCTGGAGTTTGGGCCACGTGCCATTGGAATGGTAGCACTTTCCCTTCAGCTTACTAGAGACGTCTCGGATTTCAAGTATAATCTTAGTGTCACAAGGGAATTCACCACCACTCAGGCAGCTTGTCGCACACGCATTTGCACGCACATTTATCTGGTAGAAAAGGCACTAAAATGAGATTCAGAAGAAATAAGTTAAAATAAAACCACCCCAGATCCTGATAAAACACACTGGTTTTCTCTGTGCGTCAGTTCCTCACTTAACATAAGATCATTCTTTCTCTTGTCAGAGTGGAGCCATTACGGACAATTTTGGTAATATTTGCAGAATGATACTGAAAATTCTTGCCTTGATCTAGCAAATCACTTCACTGCATGCTTGTTTTAAAGTCTGATTGGTTTTAATGAAGTCAAATGTATTAGTTTATGACTCTTAGAAATACCACCAAAATATAAATATTTGTGCTGTTGAAAGATATACATGTGTATATTAGATCTAATTAAGGAAGGATATTACCACGCACGTTGCATGAATTTTGCCAGCAAGTTTGGGTTAGGAGTGTCATCATCAGAAAAATTATTCTTGCAGCAGCACTTCATCTCTCAAGGACCGTGACTTGCACAGACTGTACTCTAGATTCTCAGTATGCCTCAAAGACACCCACAGCAACTGTGATAACTACCCAATATAACTTTCAGTCCTTTGGGATCAATTTATAGATGGCAATCTATCTGGCTTTTGAACTTGTGCACATATCACTGATTTCTGGCTCTGGTAACTTTTCTTTGTACCAGTGGTAAAACCTCCCTTTCCAGGTTTGTGCAARGGTGTTTTGGGTCCAAGAATCCCTGGGCAATTCTAATGCCAGGGACTTGCGAATGGCCACCAAGACTCAGTTTCTAGCTCTCACGCTGACTTGCTGAGTGACCGGTTTCTTCCTACATTTCATCTCCTAGCATTTTTTTTTTCTTTGCCTGTTTTGATTATGGGCTCTTATTCCATCTACGTGCCATGTTTCATCTTGGTGGGAGCCTCTAGGGACAACAACCATAATACAAGGAATTAATCATACGAGTCACAACTTCTGGTTCTAATCAGGAGTCCATCCTAGAGGCTGATCTGCAACATGACCCTCATGGACAAATCCTTAGAATTTAATAGGGATTAAATCAATGGAGTTTTTATAGAAATTGAATTAGACTGTATAGAAATTGTTCCATAAACAGAACAGAGCAGAAAAGGCTAAACTTCCTTGATTTTCCCCTGGATTTTACAGAAGGGATGTAATTTTCTGTTAACTTTCCTGAGGTAATCCAAAATTATTTGATGAAAAATGACACTTTTCAATGTAAAGACATAGGGTTTTAACATTATGTGAGAAAACTTCTAATCAGTACTCTGGAACCTGCGAAAAGGCCATTCCATAGGAGGGCAATGCTGTCTGTTCTCCCCCTTGCTTAAAGTGACATAGGTCCTGCTCCTCTGTTAGGCCTGGGCCAGCAGGGCTCCTTGGCAGCTCCGCCTTCTTGTTAGCTGGGGCGGTTTAGTAAGCCGCTGCTGTTTCGGTCTATTTTAACCACTGCCCGTCCCTGGCTACCCTTTCAAGAATACACACCACAAACATTAAGACACACACAGAAAACAGGCCAAGCCCAGAAGCTTTTATCCTATTCCATATCCTACCGTTCCTGGTTTGTATAAATGAACCCCAGATCCAAGCCACCTACTCTGGAGAGGCTGAATTTGCAAATGCAGTCTGCCCCGGTTTGCAGAGGGGCAATGTGCAGAGCAGCTTTCAAATTCCCCCCCTGCCCCCTCTATTTTAGCCTACTGAACTCTGGTGGTTTGGAACAAGAGGGTCCAAGAGCAGAAGCTCCCTGGCTTTTGGTTTTGAAAATTCAGCCTGGTCAGCCTCTTTCTGCCCCGTATGAACTAGCTGCTTTGTGATACTGTAGTTAACAGCTGAACTCCAGTGCATTTCCTTCCGTGTCAGTGCTAATTGCCTCTCCGTGAAAAGGTCTGATCCTGATAAACTCCAAACATGAGCAAATCGTACTGATTTCAGTGGAAACTTGCAGATATCCAGTATGTGTTTCTCAGAATTAGGCCCATATTGGCACTTATCTCTGTGCTAACATATAACTCTATACCTTCGTGGCTGCCTTTAGTTGCATTCAGTAGCAGGTTTATTGGCATCTCCTCGGTCCTGATCCGAGGTCACATTCCTCTCTATCTGAACAAGAAGACAAGTGATTAAACAGCATAACCATGCATGAGATCGTGTGTCTCTAATAACATGTAAGATTTAAATCACTGTGGACTTGTGATTCTTATAAGGAGTAGAGCATCGGAGCAGACATGCCAAGATTATGAAGGCACTCAGTAAAAGAGTACGCTTGTCAGCTGGGTGGGGTGCAGCAACTGGGGAAAAACAGCGCTTCCCCAAGGGAGAGGCTCCCTACAGCATGGAACAATTTGGATTTTGCATTGATCCTTTCACATGCACAGTATGTTCCTAATGTGATTTGCAGGACTGAAAGAGAACCGCGGCGCTGGAGCAGCTAAGGAAAAAGGAGCAGTGAGAAGAGAGCAAATACCATTCGGTGTAGTCGTTTGTCAGGAGACTCGTTCCTGTCAGTACGCACGGGGCTGCCAGGTCCAGCGCGGCCTCGGGCGATGCCGTTTGTACAGTATACGTGTAACCATTTGGGGGAGCATTTCTGCCAGCGGCCTACATATTTTAGACACTAAGTTCCAGTCCCAAGTTCAAATACCAAGTATCTTCACACTGAAAAAAGCCTGTGCAAATCAATGAGATCTCAACAGCTGATTATTTGCTTCCTTTGCCAGAACATTAAAAACCCTGTATGTATACTAGAAAGCAGTCTTTGGCCAAAGTATTCCTTTTCTGCCTTACTTGGGTGGTCTAGAGCATGGCTGCAGCCCACTACTCTAAATGTGACTGCATTTCAACAGCACAGTTCTTGCCTCTCTGCAGTTGGCAATGCAAAACTCAATTAGATATGAAGAGGGCACTATCACTCTAGGCAGCCTGACTCAGAGCCTAGGCAGAAAAAATAAAAGGCAAATGTTCGAGGCTAGCGTTATATGAAGTCCCAAGGAGATTTGGAACAGGAGCAGTGGAGGAGTTACAGTTTCCTTTGTTCTGTTAAAAGGAAAAAGGAAACACATCAGGAAACCAGACTGTGGAGCACAGGAAGTCTCACTTTGGCTGATAAAAAGGAACTGATGTGAGGTTGGTTCAGATGCAGTTATAAGTCAATCAAGCTTGGAACAACAAGAAGAGCTATTCAGAAGAAACCAGAGAGCCAAACTCTGCTGCTAGCTATAAACATGGTATTTTAACCTTTTTAAATCTCTTGCTTATCCACTTTTTAAAAAGAAAGGTACTATAAAAAACGTTCGCATAAGAATTTTCTCATCATACAAAAGTCGGTTTCCAGAACTCACCACACCTTCCACTGAGACCACCATACTCGACTCCAGTTTCTTTTTTTCACTCATCAGCCAACTTAAAAAAAACGTATTCTTGCTGATTTATCTCCTTCCCTCAGATCAAAACCAGCATTAGTTAAGAATGGCAGTTTTTTGCTGAGTGGGAAATCAGCAAATGACTAATTAAAGGCTCTCCTGCCCGTTATGTTATTTTCACTCCCTCTGCATGATTGACAAGCGTGGGCCAACAGGCTAAAGTTCAATTCCTGGGACTGCAGCTTGGTCAGGTTTGGGGGGTTTTTACACTTTTTTTTTTTTTTTAATGTCCCTTGTTCTTTTACAGCCCTGTTGTTGCTTGAGCTCCAGGTTCATCTGTGCTGAAAGAACTGGATCAAGACGTATGTAAATAAACCAGTAGGCTTAGCTATATCCATGGTGTTTAATGTCAGAGGCTCTATTGAGCTGTGTTTCTGAACTGCATTTTAGAAAAAAATGGGAAAAGAATGCTTGATACGCATGAAGAACCAGGGTCCTTCTCTTTACTGCATCATGCCAATGCTGAAGAGAAGCAAAGGCTGAGATTTTGAAAGATGCCTGTGGGATTTAGCCTTATTTCTCCCAGTTATTTCCAGTCAGAGTTGTATATTCAATGCCCCTTAGCCAGCTTTGCAAATCTTAATCAACATGTTTACATACCGAATTGAAATACTTAAATAAGCACTAGAAAGTGGCTTGGTTTTCAAAGGGAGCAGTTACCTTCAAAAACTAGTAGGAGTTACAGGCTGCCAGTACCTTTGCAAATCAAGCTGCTTACTTAGTTACACAAATATGCACTTATATGCCTATTTTTAGGGCTCTGACTTCAAAAGATGGAAACAAATCAGAATTAAATATATTAATGTGTCGCTGGTATCAAATACTGATGGTTCCTGCCAGGTTATTTTTTCGAAGTTTTGCCTTTGGTACCGTTTGTCACTAGAGAAGCAAAAGGTTCATCAGGACAAACCTAACCGGCTTCAGCAGTAACATACAGCAAGATGTATCCCTTTTGTTTGGGTCGCTGCCTTACAGCTAAAGGAAAATCTTTTTGGTAGCGGGGGTGGGGGAGGAGGGAGGTAACGTTTGTGGCTTTACTACAAGAGGCAGGTTTCTAGATCAGTGTTACTAGCCGGGTAGATACGCATCAGTAATTATGTGGCCTGGGTAATGAGAGGAAGAAAGAAAATAAGTAGTAGTTGCATTAACATTTTGGAGACTTTGATATTTTGAACTCAGTAGACTAGATTATGCGTTGTCCTAGAACATACATTGCTGCTTATACCTGCACAATTCAGGCTGACAATAAAYTACCTTGATGTGCACCCTGACCGCCTAGCGTCTATGATGACACAGCATGCGTGCAGGTTAGCAAAGACCTGGGCCCGCAATCAGGCAGATTATTTCCAGAAGCAGGCAGAAAACCACATTTGCATTGTGATATTTTAGTCTGCATTTTCAAAAACACCTATAAATACGCACTAACAGCCTTGTAAGAAACTGTTTGTTCACTCAGAAGGTGTTCTTAGGCATCACCCATGGAAGTACAACGAGACTTCTTATAACCCGAGAAATGTGCTCCAAATCAGTTCTTTTTACATGCCAACGCTACATATATTCATTGAGTGCTCATGTTCACACGTGCATGAGAGCGGCAGACACAGACACTGGAAGCAGAGCAGTTGTTCAACTCAGAACAAACGATCTAAAGAGAATTTTACATTTGGAGGAAAAGTTGGCTTCAAACCAAGTTGCAGAACTAAGCTTGATGTTTTAGACCCATCTCTTCTGGGCAAGGCCAGCCACACATCCATGCACGCTCTGGTACTAACACCATGCTCCTGGAGTGCTAGGTGTCTAGCAAACCCACAGGTGTCTGGAAACCTCATGTTAAGGCTCCCTTGGCTCCTTTAATTTTCCTGCTTGTGCATGTTTGCACTGAGATGGGACACAGGGTCTTTCAATAAGTGGTCAAGTAAACTCAAGCAGAAACGACAAACTTTCATTTTTCAAAGGCAATCTATGTGGTGCTGTAGAAATACTTCACATGCTGATGTTTTAAGGGGAAGAGAATGAAAGATACCCCACAGTATAAGGTTCTGTGTTCATATGTTTGTGGCCTTGATCTTTCAAAGACAACATGAACTGAAATCAAGAGGAAAGCCTTCTGTAAAGACAGGAAGGAGAGACCTGAAGAGAGTATATTCTGGTTTCTGCAAAAATTGCTATAAAGGCCATTCTCACCTTAGGCGCATACCTCACCTTATCAGCATATCATCTAAGACCACACTTTGAAGTGTAATCTCACTCTTTGCTTCTCTTGATTTCTGTACCTTTCTCATAATATTCCAATGAATAATTCTACTTTTATACATCAAGACTCCAGCAAAACTTTCCTTAGAATATATGCTGCAGGGACTGATAGAAGCTGGACCTTTCCCTCATCTTACAGTAGGAGCATCACAGAATTAAAACAAATAACTAAAACAAAAGCATGAAATCCTCAAGACATGCATGCTACTACTCAAATTGACCACATCCTGTTAGGGTAAAATCCACAGTGGTGGAGAGAAGCTATAAAAGGCTCTCAGCACCTCCTTAAAGCCTCCGAATGAAACCCCAAGTGCCTAAAATCTAAGCAGTTGTGCTGTATGTTGTGTATTAGGTTTGTTTCAGACCACTTTTCCTTCCTATACCAGGAAAAATTCTAGTACAGAGAGGCAGAGCTACTCAGTTCTTACCTATTCTGCAAAGACTCTTTCCCCGTGTTTTACTTGTGTAGCAAATGGGAGCTAGTGCCAAATACCTGGAGTCGACAGCACCCAGCACTAAGGCATGATCATAAGTTCGTGCTACGGCAAAAGGCACTCATTTGCATACACATCTTTGAGGGAAAATGAAGCAGCAAAATAAGTAGCATTATGAAAATATCCCAATTACAAAATGTTCCTAACAGGTTTGTGCCATTGTATATTAGAAAGCTGTTCTCCAGCATCCACAGGTGTGACACCTAAATGTGGACTGAGGCATCAAGGAACAAGGAATTTATGCCTCGGAAATTTCAGATGGTTTTGTTCAAAACTGCTTTTGAGGGACAGCAACATAGAAAGACTCCAGCAAACAAACATCTATGCAATTTTTTCAGTTAAGATTCTTGCCCTAGGAGTCAATGCCTTTTTGCCAGGAAAGGACATCTCTAAAGGGCCAAAGTCAGGGCAGTTTAAAAATGGCCAAACAGAGATTCAAACTTGCTCAAAAAGGAAACATGTTCTTAGTTGGAGATCTTGATGGCCAAGTTTCAGGACAAGAGCAAACGCCTGCAGTTCACAAATGACAAGAAACAGTGATTGCAATACAAACCCTACCCCACCCTTTGCTATTAGCAACACCAACATACAAGCTGTCTTCTCGTGGAAAGAGAAAGAGGCATGCATGGTTGTCATCTACTTGGGTAATGCAGAACTTCCATCGTATGTCCTTTAAATGGTCTTACTCTCTCTTATGCCCATCCATATCTACATGTTTTCACAGAATAAAAGCAACAGTCACATCCAATATGCTTTTTTACTAACAGTCAGGTTTTAGCAAGCGTATTTACTTTAATTATGTCTTGTCCACATGTAAGGTGGAACTGAAACGATTAAACCAGTTTGAAGCCACACCATGTGTTACTGGAAAGAAGCCCATGCATGGGCATCTTGTTGACATTAGAGGTACCCTGTTTTGATTTAATTTGAGGCAATAAAAACCAAAACCCCCAAAACACAATATGAATTAAGCCAAAGCAGGATGTTAGTCCAAATAAGATATGAACTGAAGTATCTGGATGCACAAAGCAGAAATGTTACAGATTATTTAAAATTAGTCCAAACACAAGCCATCAGCAGTTTCATTGGCTCCCAGTCATCTTCTGCAAGGGTTGTTCACAGAATATGAAGAAAATACGGAAATGAATTAATAAAGATAAAGATTTGCAGTACTTCTTTCTCCATAAAAGACCTTAGAACATTTTTCTAGAGGTCACTTTTCAAATCAGCCAATCCAACCCCCAAATTAGGTATTAAATAGATTATTTGAAGAATGCAACAAAAATTGCTACCCAACACCTCAGTAATTAATTTATATTCACTCAAGATAAACAATCATCTGTGAAGAAAAGAAGATGCATTCTAGCCCTGATGCTTTGGTTCAGCAATACCGCATGTGACATAAGTCAGTGCATGATAGCAAAAAATGTCTTAAAGTCCTGTGCTGATCCTATGATAATTCTATTTATGCATTCCCTGAGCTCTGTGTTAAAGAACTGTGACGACAACTTCAATTTACATTCGCACGCAATGTCCACAGAGGAAGAAAATGTAGCCCAGGATCATATTGACCATGTCTGTGCTCTGACCATGCTCCCTTTCCCCAGTATTGCAGCAGCACGCAACCGTGAGCCCTTAGGACAGCTCAAGGCTGCAGAAGAACTACCCCTTACCTACGAAGTTACCCTGCATTTAGGCAGGTTTACGGTTAAATTATTCCAGGTCAGCAAAGCCAGCCATCAGAGAGTCTGTTGTCAGAACTCTTTCTGAACGGCATAATAAGATAAAGAGGAAGGTACAAGCCCAATATTGGGGACTGCAGGATGAAGGGAGATATTTTTATAGTAGACCGGACTCCGACTGGACTCTGAATTTTAAAGCGTATTTCCCTGCTGCAGCAGGCTAGTGTGCAATTAAAATTCTTTTACTCAATTAAAACAATTAGCCTGTGGAATAATTTTGCATAGGACCTGAAAGAACAGTCACTTGTGTTATTTAAATTGCTCAAAAAGACAGAGCAGAAAACWGTTCTATGCTTGTTCTCAAAGAAGACCATCACCTGGAAGAGGTACCCCGCTCCCACTTCTACTCTGAGCTGCATAGCACTTATCTTCTCTAAAGGCAGGTATGTTTCTGAGTTTCTGGAGGGAGGTGCTGCTCGACCATGAGTCATTTTCTCTACTTTTTTTTTTTTTTTGCTCTGCAATCACCTCTGTGTATCTTTCTGCTGTATTATTTCCCAATCCCAATGCACAGCTTTGAGAGAGAACAACACATACAAACTTCAGGCAAACAGATCCAGGGGTAAGATTGCTTTTAAACTGCTTTCCCCTGGATACAGTACAGGTTTGCTTTAGCATGTCCTAGAGTTTATAAAACCTGAACTACCCTGAAGCACAGGTTATATATAGAGCTCAGCACATTAAAAACATTTAAGCATCTCAAGCCACATCCTCTCCCATTGCCCTTCACCTAAGACAAACCAAGCAAGGTGGCCTAGCCCTTTCCTTTTAGTGGTAAACTGCAGCAGATTTGTCAACGCACAGGGCTAAGACTGATTGGGAACCTGCTCTTTTTCTCCCCAACAAGAAAATTTGCAAGAAACCTTATATAATCCTGAGGGCACTGCAGGAGAAGCTTTCAACCAGTGATCTAAATGCACATTACAGAAAAGGGTAAATTATAGAAGGAGGTAAAYGGGACATGGGGACCTGCAGCAGCTTGCTTATGATCCTGGAATTTCTCAGTAAGGGAACCCAAGATGAGACTCCCAGGTATCCAGATCCCATGTCTCTTAGCTCAAACAGCAAAATTATTTCTGGATTACAAGAGAAGCGGGAAAACAACCAAAGCCTGCAAAGCAGTGAGCGGGCAGATCCAGGAGCCAGGGTAGTGACCTGCAATGCGGGTGAGAGTTCCTCCTTTTGCCACAGCCTGCCCAACGTGACTGTAGGCCTGGTTGCTGTGTTGCAGTTCCTCATCTCCAAATCGGGGGGGGGAAGGGGGAGCAGCAATAATACTTTGCAACATAGGGAGAGTGGGGAGAGGAGGAGCTCCCCGTAGGCACCCTGAGCTAYGTGTGAATACTGCAGCAGCTTTCAGAGGATGGTGCAGGGGGCTTGTGGCCTGCAAAGAAAAGCAGGTCTGTGTGTGCACTGCAGCAAATGTACAGATGRGAAATTTCTGCACTTTCACTATACAACATTTAGGGCTCCACAAATCAAAGAAGGTTGTGGTGCACTAAGCATATCCTGAATGAGGCCTGGGTTACTTTTGCTACAGAACTGAGGAGGTGATAGGGGAGACGTGTCTTATTCCTGCCATGCCTCCCAAATTTTGTACTTTACACACTCCTGCTTTCTCTCTCTTCTGACTTTCCCCCTTTCATTCCCACTTTCTTTCCTCTTTTCATTTTTTCTTCTTGCCCATCTCCTCCCCCTGCCCTCCCCTTTTTGGAGGCCCTTCCAAACAGTGCACTTGTCACAAACTGCAATCTAAGGGAGAAAGTTTCAGTTCCTGCCAGTCTACAGCTTCTTTCTCCCCAGGTCAGCAAAAAGAAAAAAAAAAAAGAAAAAAAGACTTTTAAGAGATCAACACCCCACCCAGGCGATAGGCATCTTTCGAAATCCTCCAACCCAAACACACCCACAGCGTCTCTCGCTTCAAGGCTGGACTGTTCGAGCTGCTTCTGTGCTATAGCGCTCCCTCAAGAAGAGCCYGTAAGAATTGCACAAGGGTCCCCAAAAGCAAGAAAGCCAAGCCTCTGCTGCCTAGGCTTTGAGAAATAGCGTGAGCCACCTCAAGGGGCTTGGACAAGGCTTACTTTATCCTTGCAAAGGCGTAAGGACTAGTCAGTTTGACGGGGGAAAAGGAGGGGGAACCATTCTCCAAGTCACAACAGAGTCCTCGCTTGCTCAAGGCCACCAGAGGTTCGTGGTTTTTTGCCACACTCTTTGCTTCCCCTTCCCCCTGCCTCGTCCCGAGCTGGGGTGGTGGTTCTCCTCCAAACCGCCCCGTCCCTCGCTCTCCCCCCAAAAACTGCTAGAGGAAACGCACGGGCGACCATCAGAAGCGGCGCTGCGTTTCAGGCGAGGAAATCAGAGCCGGCTGACATCTAAGCGCCGGGGGCTCACATCTGGGGCCGGCTCGGAGCCACCGGCGCCCCGGGCGCCTCCGCGCTGCGCTCGCCGCCGGCCCGAGCCGGCCCCCCGCCGCGGCGCCGCGGGGCCGGAGCTGTCAGTGCCTCCCCGCCGCGGCGGCCCCCCGGCACCCGCCGGGCCGCCCCCCGCCCAGCCCGAGCCCCTCGGCGGGCGCCGAGCGGCGGCAGGGCGAGGGGAGAGGTCCCCCGCCAGGAGGCGGCGGCGGCGGAGGAGGAGAAGGAGGAGGAGGAGGAGGAGGAGAGGGCGGCCGCGCCGGGACGGAGCCGGACCCGCGCCCCGGCGCCCCCGGCCGCGGGCTGCCGGCCCCTCCTGCCCCGCTTACCTTAATAGTGCCGTCCATCTAGAAAAACTTCCAGCCGCTGCCAGCAATATTCCACACATTGACCCGGTTTAGCCTGCAACCGAAGCCTCCTGAAGTTTTTATCCTTCTCTCTCTTTCACTTTGCTGTCCTTCCAGTGATCTTACTTTTCCGCCTTTACCCCCTCTCTCCTCTCTCTCCCTCCCTCTCTCTCGCTCTGTCTCTCTTTTTTTAACTTTGGCTGTTGCAGCAGAGCGAAAAAGAGACAGTTAACCGGATGAAACGTTTTTTTCTGCTAATTTTGGGAAGTGAAGTCACTCGAGGAGGAAACTTTCGTCTCCACTGGTCCTGCCTTCTTGATCAAAATATATATATTTTACATACAGGATATTTGCTCCATTTAGATAAGAAGGGGCAGAACAATAGCTACCTCTGTCAGCTCTTGTTTGTCGCTAGCGCAGCCAGTCCAATGGAGACCTTGCCTTGCACCCCCGACTGTATTACCGAGCTCTGTGTGTCATCCCACAGTTTAGTTTAGTATGTTTTTTGCATTTTTTTTTCTTTTGGCTGGAGCGACTTTAGCCTGACTCACTGAATTTCCGTCTCTTCCCACAGATTTTTTTATTAATGCGTTTTCCAGTCACAGGCAAAATTAAGGGGAGAAAACGGTAAATACAATTCAGTCGGAGCACGCAGAGAGAGAGAGGGAAAAAARAAAAGAAGAAGAAAAAGGGACGATTAAAACGTTGCATTTAAACCATAGTGCGGCCCCTCTCCTTCACGCCTTTCGCAGGCAGGGCTCCCGGCGAGGAGCGTGAGACTGGAGTCCAGTCCCTGCCAGAAAGGAGCGGTAAGTGCAATAATGCGAGACAGACAAAAAGCCAGCTCGAGTCAAAGATGTCAAGTGCTTTCTTACGCTCGCAGATGCAGGGTTTGCTGACTCTCCTTCCAAAGAAACTAGCCGTTCCCCGTCGTTTTCAAA
>NW_020449752.1:3614652-3697136 GCF_003343035.1 Apteryx rowi
AAAAAAAAAAAAGTTCAAAGGCTAGCAAGCTCGAGTAGGTAGTGGTTTTAGGAGGGAACAAAAACAAAACAAACGACGCTGCCAGTTAAACACACGCTGAAAATGGTGCTGCAGGAAAGTGGAGGCGCTTTTCCTTGMGGCCACTTTCATCCCCTTTCCCTTTTCCTCGCTCCCAGTCATTTCAAGACGTGCGATATCGGGGTCTGAATCAGAGATACTGAAGTCAATGGAAGTCGATCCATTGCACTTAAGGAGCTAGGAGCACCTTCCCCAGCCTCCCCTCACAACGCAATTTTCTCGCTAAGCTGTTAAAAACCCCACTGAGCCGGAAAAGGCTTTATAAGTTGAAAAATGACTAAAATTTACAATAATTGTCAGATCAGCTGAAATTAAGGTTCCCGGAGGCTGTGTCAGAGTGGGCACTGCAGCAAAACCAAACCAAAACACCAGCCCTAAAATCTCATTTTAGACCTGGCAAGTCACTGACATGAAATTCTCTCTTTCATTCAAACGAGAGCGATCACCAGAAAAGAAACGCGCTTTCCTTTCCTTTCTTTTTTTTTCCCCGGGAAAGAATTAAACTCTCCAAACGCCCCAAGGAGACAATACCCGCCTGTCCAGCTAACGCGCTCCACTTCCCCCCCTTGCAAAAATAACAAGCAGCGAGCAGCGGAACACATCATGCAATACTTTGGGCGTCCTTTATTCCCCACTTCTGCAAACTGCTGCAGCCCCAGGAAAATAGCAGAGGTTGTAATAAAGGGAGGGTGAAGCCAGGAAAGAAAGTGTCAAAGTAGGAGGACACTCCTGAACGTCAGATCTCTCTGTGCAGGGGATTACCTTGTCCAGTGCCAGTTGTGTCCAGTCTTTTTGTTTCCCCCCTGCCTTTAGTCCAACCACAGGGGGAAAAAAAAATCAAAATTATATCCAAAGTTACTCTGCACCCGCCCCTTCCAAAAGAGAAATACAATAATGCCACTAGTGTTTCTACTCGGCTGCGGCAGAGATGCCTTATTAATACTTTATTTCTCCAAGACCGAAGCTGGCAGGAGAGAGCTGTAGATCCCCCTCGCCCCTCCCTCCTCCCCTCCCTCCCTCCCCCCTCCTCTGAAATTAGCCTCATCAATTCAGCTACAATTTTTGCGTTCAGATGCAGACACGGGACTGAACGTGACCAGACCTGGAGCTTTGGGCTTGCGGCTTGCCAGCGACGGAGGCCGTCTGCAGGCAGGCGGCGGAGGGGAGGGGGAGCCGAGGGGACAGCCCGGCCGCCTGGCCTCGCCCCCGCCGCCGGCCGCCGCCGGCTGCTTTACAATCCAGGGGTCTGCGCCGGGGTCCCCGGAGAGCAGCACATCTGGATGCTGCTAGCGGGGTCAGCTCCCCCCTTTGCCTAGGGCCACAAGAACTGGAGTTCAATTAAAAGAAATCACGCTTAACCCTTTCCTGTCCTCGCTGCGCTCTTCCATTCTCTTTCCCTCCCCTCTCTCCCCCCCCCCCCCCCCCCCGCCCGGCAACTGCTCCCTTCTCCACTCCGCCTGCAGTGTTAGCACATGGCAGGCTGCAGCGACCAGAAAAGCAAGAGGTTAAGGGGAAGAGTGAAACGCATCCTTTCAAAACCCAAATGGTTTCCTCTCTAGACAACGTGCTCTACCAACCTCCGAACAACAACGGGGGTGGGGGGTGAGGGAAAGGCCAGGCTGAGGAGCTAAACCACGGAAGGAAGGGGAAAAAAACTACCCTGGAAGGAGTCTCTGTCATCTACGGACCTCACGGAGCATTTCGGGTTTAGGCTGCGTGGTCGGCAGGTCTTGGCCGGGCTGCGGAGCGGCGGGGAGCTGGGAGCGGCGGGGAGGAGGCACCTGGGAAGAAGGCACCGGCGCACCGAGCGGAGCCCGGCACTCGCCCAGCCCCATCTCCCCGTCGCCAGGAGGAAGGGGCGAACAAGCCCAGCACTCGCAGTGGGTCCCCAGGGCTCCCAAAGACTGGAGGATGTTAAACAGACCCCCCCCTCCTCCACACACACACACACACACACACACACGCTTAAGAGGTATTTTAGGAACCCAATTCTACATTTTATTGCCAGATCGGCACCGTGACCAGAGGGGCTTATTTTGCTAGCCTGAGGATGACTCAAAATGAAGCCTGTTGGGGTTAGACTGGATCCATCACGGATATTCCGTGCTTTACCCCTGGTCCCTGTGTTTGGTCTAAAATCAGATTTGCGAAAAGTCCAAGAGATAAGGTAATGAGCGAAGTTGTTAAACACTATAGCAGACAAGCTGAACGATCTATTATTCTCCTCCCAAATAATGTAACAATAGAACCTTTGCTTCATCTTTTTTTTTCCTTAAAAAAAAAAAAAGTTATCTCAAACTTTTTGGAAAAGGCTGGAATATTCATAAACTTCGTGCGCCAAGTTCTGAATCATCCTAGGTGATCGTTCAGTGACTTTTACATTTAACTGTTTGATAGGAAGGGTGCAAAGGCAGGCGGCTCGCGCTGAGAGGGGCGCGGAGCCATCTCAGGGCGCAATGTGCAAGCACGAGGCTGATAAATGTGTGCGACTTTTAATCTGATGCTCGATTCTTGGATGCATGTGTATGTACAGTAAAGGAATTATGATCTGTTTAATGTGGTTACCACTAGACATCTGGAAAATCATTTGATCTTGGCAACCACGGAAGATTTCAAATGCTTACATTGGGACAGGCTGGTAGAAATCAGTTACTCATCAATTATTATTTTTTAACTGTGCCTATGAATGAAATGAAATTCTCGTCCAAAGTTTTTAATTAGTTCAATACTGATCAAAACACTTRGCATTTTCCCACCTCTTCCCTTGATCCTTTAACTGAATGACAGCGAGTGCAGTCTCACACACAGAAGGTGAAAACGCCGTTTTTAGTGTAATCCAATTGAAATTAATAAAGACATCTTGGATGGAATTTGGCCCGAGACTATTTCCCATCCAGTATCAAAGGAGTTAACCCCTCGGTGTAGTTCAATGCCAGGCTTTCGCGGGAGCAGATACCCTCAAAGATTTGAGTTTTTGTCTCTAATTCACGCGGGATTAGCGGTCACGACTTCATAATTTAAAACGTCTATTTATTCTACAGAAGTAAATATAATGAAAACATCCTCGGGTGTCAATTGGAGGTCACAAATATTCTTTTTAGAGGACGGGAAGGGGGACTGGCTTACTCCACTGTATCTCTTATCAGAACAGCGTCAGCTGAACGCTAGTTAATGCCCTCGCCTGCCTCTCGCGCTTTGCACTAGCGCGGTAAATACGAGAGGAACCCCCCAAAAACAGCAGCCCCACCCTGACTTGGTCACTAGAAAGCGGCTCATTTCCCACTATCTACCCACCAACTGTGACAAAGTTTCCTCTTTTTAAACTAGCTCTGCCTCTCTCTATGCGTGTTTTTGTTCCCTACGCTAGGTTTGTTGTGTGTATATATATATATAATATATATATTACTTTCTATATATAAGATTCTCTATAAACGTATTTATAATGTTTCCCACCGTGCTTTTCCTGGAGCTGTATTTGCAGAAGGCCAGGGTCTATTCTGCTGCAGCCTTTACTAGAGAGAAAGTCCCCACCAACTTCAGTGAATAAAATTTCCGGGTCTGAGTTTCCTCTGGCACTGACTTCGTTGCAAAATGAAAAACGCAACGTGTTTTGTTTATTTCTAAACCTACTTTCTTACAAGACGAAAAGCCCAAACTACAGCCCTGGGACTTGATCCCCAGAAACGAATCCCAGTTTAGATTAAACTAATAGGGTAAAACCTCTGCTTTTCAGTTACAGCAATAAAGGGGAATCAGTTGAGTTTTCCAGCCATGTAATTGAAGGATCGGGTCCCTCCTACCTCACATCTCTTGGTCTACAGGAACAGCTCAGGGGATTTGGGAAGCAGGAGCCAGAAAGTTATTCACTAATAATCAGTACTAAGTAAAATGTAATGTCTTAGAAGTGGAGAAGATGCAGGTAGCTTTGAAGCTGCATCGCGATCACGTGAAGAGTGGGTAAGCAGTGTCCTGGATAGTTTTATTCGAGCTCCACGTCCCAGTAAAACAGCTCCCGCCCTCCCGCCCTCCCCCATCCCGCAATTATTGAAAAGCTAAGCACAAAAAAACAAAAATACTGAAGGCCAAAAAAACAGGCTGCAGTGCACTAGCTCCAAACGTCTGGCCCCTCGCTTGAGGCCATAATTAATTTGAGATTTATTTTTATTGGAGAACCCAGTCTCGTCTGACCTTAGCCAAACAAGACTTCAGCTAGACCCTTGATGCGCTTGAATGGAACAGAATATTTCTCTCTAACTTCTCTTCAGGCGTCCGTGCCTGCTTTGAATTTGTTCCTTAGACTTCATATATCTGGAGATTTACAGGAAAGATTTAAAGCATTTTTTCCCCTTAGCATTCACTTTCTTTTTCTTTCCTTTTTGCTCCCCCTTTCCCTCCACACCTCCTCTCTTTCTAAACACGGGGCTAGGAGAGCTCACGGAAGGCTGGAATAGAAAATACACTGCAACTCGCATGTTGGTGGGGGGACGTTTTTCTGCCAATTGTGAAAGAACAGAGCCATTAGAAGGTCATAGATTGGGGGGGGGGGCTGGTTGCTTGAATTCTGGTGCCTGGAAAGGCAGAAGTCACCGAATGTGAAAGCTTGTCCCTTGCGCCCGCGAGCCTGTTTTATTTTAAAAAGCTTCGACATGCTACATTTCCACCTTATCAAATTAAATTCAAATCGTATCTTGAAGGTAAAGCAGGGAAGAAACAATGCCGGTTCTTCACTACACAGCACTTGCACTGAGCACGGGTAAGAGTTAGGCAGGACTCGCTGGACCCCGGGAAGTGGAAGGGGATTTTAAGAAGCTAAAATAGAAAGGTAGGTGCAAACAAGAATGAAATCCTTTAGCACCAAGTTGTCAGAACGCATTAATCAAAGGCTTGCAAGTCTAACGACTTAACAGCATTTCTGCCTCAAGAAATGACTGTCAAAAAAGAAAACGATCCGGTATATACGTATGTGAATCAGTACTAAGTCTGGGAGTGACATAAGAGTTCAAGCCAGCGCCCATGCTCCTGTACGAGGCTTGGGCGTTGCTCACAGCTGTCCAGTCTACCCCTGTCGACAGAACTACTGCAATTCCCAGCTTCCTTGGAGGAACCTGTTCCCATCCTCCCGAGCCTGGGTGCGAGGAACTGAAATTCTGCTGGAAGCCAGTAACTGCAAAAAATTGTGCAGAAATGGATAAGGCGCTAGAGGATACCCTCAGCGGGAACAATGCCGCCTGAACTGGAGAAATCCAGTCCCTGAAGTCTTTAACTTTCTGCTCTCTGCTAGGCTAAGGCTCCGTAGCGTTTCTGCCTGCTCCACACGAACACACTTCCAGCATGCATGTGTCCCTGAACACCTGTAGGGCGCATTCCGCCGTCAGGCTGACCGGGAAACACGTCCCTAGGTGCGATTTCCCCTCGGATGATTCATTAGGCATGATCTGCGTTGCGAGATTTCTGTTGCAAATAATAATAATAATAATAATAATAATGGAATACTCTTTCCTTGCAACCTGTCCCCGGGGCAGCCTCTGGCCGCTACTGCGGAGCGGGAATGATAACGTGTCCGTGTCAGGGTTTGTCAGTAGCCTTCAGACTTTCCTCTCCAATGAAAATCTCCCTGTTTTGTTCCTCAAAAAATCCCTCTTTAGGGCTTCTGTAAACTTTCCAGGCAGAGTGAAAGCAAGAACAAACCAAATATTGTTTCCAGCCACCCAGACTATTTTGCCTCCATGAATATGCTTCTTTGTACAGTACCACAAACATTATGGCTGCATGAAATCCATTTTTAAAGCGAGAACTGYGCTTGCACGGTGGTTCCTTCCTCCCATCTCTTGGAGGCCAGAGTAAAGCGCGTCTTCATGCCCGTTCAAAGGTCCGGCCTGGAGACCATCGCACAAGCCCGCATGGGGAATATGCCCTGTTGCTTTTGCGCCTGTTGCCCCAAATCGGCCAAGGGGTCGGAGTGGGGAGCAAGCACTCTTGCCTCCCCCAGGAGCGCCGGTCTGAGCAGATGTTGCAAAACAAACCAAGGTCCAAGGCGTCCTCAAGCGTTACCTGAGCTGCTTCTTGGGAACTGGCTGAAATTTGCCTTATCGGGTGACTGTTTTAATACTATCCTCAGGCGAGGAGAAGGTGAGAAGGGGAAAAGCAGTGGTAACTCCGGGATATCGAGCTCCAAACTGACGGGGCTCCCAACGCAGCCAGACGCGAGAGTTCAATCCTTAGGGATCAAAGCAAAAGAGGCAGCGCAGGGCCACCCAGTGTTTTGATCCCGGCCACGGCAGGGAAAGCCACCGCCCCCAAGGTTCCCCCTCTGCAGGGACAAGCCCGACGCCCCAGGCAAGCTGGACAGCAGAGCCTGAGGTGGCAATGCGCCCTTGCAGGTTAGGAGGGTGAGAAGGGAGAGTCCTCCCCCCCCCCCCCCCAGCACTTCGCAGGTATTAGAGGGCAGCAGGGGCAATTACCACCCTCTTGTTTGCCTCGTCTCTTGAAGGGGCAAAGGGGCTTTGCCCGGCGAGCCTTGCCGCCGGCTCGCACGGCCGGTGCCGAGGAAGGGGCTCGGGGCAGAGAGGGGGCTCGGCCGCGGAGCCCCGCGGGCTGCCAGCGCCGGGGGGCCGGAGCGGCGCTTACGAGCTGGGGAACCGAAAGCAGAAGCGATGACTTTTCTGTGCGAGGAGGGGAGCGATAGAGAAGATAAGTGTGTTTGGATGCCGCTGCTGCAGGGCATGAGAAAAGCACTGGCGAATAACACGCCGCCAAACTGTTCTTGTACGGCACTTACACACACACCAAACCACAAACTGGCAGTGCAGGAGGGGAGTGAAGACTGCTGTGGCAATGGTAATAATTAAAAATTCAGTATTCAGAGGTCATGTTGCTTTGCTTATAGCCCTAATTCTTTCCATATCCCTATAGTCAGGATTCCAGTGCTGTCTTTTAAAATTTAATTTCCCAATTATATTACATGTTTCATTCTCTAAAGTCAAATACTTATGTTTAGATGAGATTAGCACCCTCTGATAGACTGCAACTTATTAAGTACTTGCAGATCAGTAAGTCCCATAATGGTATAAAAGATACAAATACATTATTAACTGTGTAAAATAAAACAGTAAGGACCACAATTAATTTGTAATATTTATGATTTCCTACCACTCTGTCGTGTTAAGGCCCATACGAGAAGTGTGTATGAGAGGAGAATGAGTAGTCCTGTCATGCACTTATATAGGATCTTTTAACAGACAGATACCGTTACATATGTTCTATCTGATTGTGATGGAAATCAAGGTTACAACACCGAGAAGCTGAACTTTGCCCGTGTGACTCAACATAAACCATTCTTGTTAAAACAAACCATTTTAAAATTCAAATCCTCCTCTTCTTCCTCCTTCTCTAACTTCTTAGCCCCACCCCTCCCCTTTGCATTTTGAAAGTCATGAGTAGAAAGATAGTATGGCCTGAAGGTGGTCATAGTCAGACTGTTTAGTACTGCAGGGGTAGGACAGCAAATTTGTTCCTCCTGGGACCTTCCACGGACACCCTGCTAGCAACCTCTTCTCAGACACAATGCAGAGAGATGGGTAATTTTTCTCCACAATGCAGGGAATAAACTCTTAACGTAAAGCTTACGTACGTGATGCATTTGGGGAAGAAGATTTACAGAAGATATTGAACCCAATCTTGCTTGTGTTCCACATAATAGAGTTATGGTACCAGTACTCAGTCAGGATTGCGCCAATGTAATGAATACATTAAAATAAAGAATTCCTCCCTCCCACAAGATAGGCAAATACATTTTTTCAGAGAAGGAACGGCATGCTAAAAAATGCAAAAAAAAAAAGAAAAAAAAAAGACCTGGGAAGAGAGAGGGAATTGGAACTCAGAACCTCCTGCTTTTTAAATGTCTTCCTTGAAGAGCAGTGTGGGGAGCAGGAAATAGAAGGCAGGAGCTGTCTAAAACTGAACAGTGCATGCTCCTTACAGAGCACTTTCATCTGCACTTGGAAGGTCGAGATACTGAGGCACAGAGAGTTGAAATGTCTTGCGCAGGAACACCAAGTCCACCCTGGCAGAGCTAGGATCAGTATCCAAGTTTCCTGACTACTTTCCTAGATCATTAGGATCACCTCTTTTACAAATAAGCCAGTTACCGTCAAAATCACTCTGTGGGCATTTGGTACATTGGAAGCAGCAGAAGCTTTGTCACCAAACTCACAAGGCCAAAGTTTGGCCTGACCTGTTTGTTTAAGGCTCTGATCTTCACAAATGTAAGCATGTTCTTACTTTAAAGAACAACTCCACTAAATTGAATGAACTATCCAGGTAACTTTTTGCACCACTGGGTGCAAAAACTTAAACTTTCTAAAGCCTTTCAGAGATATTTCCTTTGTCTTCAAAGGATTTTGGATCAGTTCCTAAGAGACTTCTGTCAAAATCCTGTTGATTTTAAGCACAGAAACAAGTCATTTCCCCAATGACTTTGGTGTGAATGAAGCTTTACAGACAAAATACCAGAAGACAAGGTCCTTGCCCAAAATAATGGCAGCTGAGGATGAAGGGTTGTAATAAAAGGCAGAGCGTTCAGCATCATGCAGCTCACTTATCTCTCCACCACTGAAACACTGGATGTAAGTCCAGCCTTAGAAGTTCTTCCTAGTGGGTAAAACACACGTTTATGGGAAGAAAATTTTGTCCGAGCACTTTGCCTGCAGGATTCTGCTTAATGAGAAGGCTGTTCTGATGCTGTTATGGCTTGACTCATTTGATCCTTTTGTGAATGTTAAATTATTTAGGCCTGGATCTTGCTTCCACTTAATTCAAAAGGAATTTTGCTACTAACTGCAGTGGCAGCTGGATCTAGCCTCATAACAAAAGGCAATGATACCATAATATAGGATATCAGAGGGCCTTCATCTTTTCATTCTAAACAGAACGCATATAAGATCATTTCCCACATATAGGGATGCCAAAGGAAAATTAATGCGAAAGCTGGGTACAGACTGCATAGCATATTTCTTTACTTGAACTTCTTGTGAATTCGCTTTCATGATATTTGCATTTCATTTGGTTTCCACTAAGTTTCTGTTCTTACAGAATCTGGTTCAAAACTATTTGAATTTAATAAACAAAATCTAATCAGCAACATTCCCTGAAACACTGAGCTATGAGTGTGTTTTGGGGGATATTAACTGAACATGGAATCTTGACAATTTCCAGTAGAACTTGCTCAAAAAACCTGGTCCAGAGAGCTGCACTAGTTCACCCAATCAGGGAACACAAGTAAAGCCACATGACCGGGGACTCATCCCATGAAGCTTGCATTTCAAATACTAATACTCCTAACAAACTGTCTGCAAAATGAGCTTCAGCCTAGGGATTATATACAGGAATTATTCAGTGAATCATTTCCAATAATGTGTATGTAACACGAACATCACAATCGGCTCATGGATCATTGACTAAGGGAAAAAGAGAGAGAGACAGAATTCCTGTAATAAATTATTCATTACAAATTATCCACCCAGCTCTAGTTAACACCCTTCTGTGTTTCTTCAGCCTGGGAGAGAAGAGGCTTGTGTTTTAGATTTTCCCTAAGTGCTGTTGCATGCAGAGTTTGCCTTAAACGTGTAACCCAGATGTCTCAGGCTTGGTTTATTTACATTCTTGGGAACTGTTGTGGAAAAAAAAACTATATGATGTCAAATATAATATAGTACTCAATTGRGCTATAAAGGGACAAGGCTGTGCCAACCCTTCCTTGGAATTTGTTTTAATCTTACAGAAAAAGAAAGAGGAAGAAGTGGCCCATCAAAATACATTCTAAGATTCATTTTTTTGCTTAATAAAAAGATATACAACCAACTATTCAGAGTACAAAATCTAGTAGTACCTGGCATTAGCCATTACCAGTAAAGCTTTTTAAAGTCAGTTTAACTACTGAATTGCATGGAAGAATTGTTCAAGGTAAGCCATAAGTAACACTGTGAAACAAATCCCAATATTATATACCATTGCCTGGTGTGACAATTCATTTATTTAGCAACTGAAAGAGATGGTTTGGTTTAATTCATTAAACACTTTTTTAGCCTTGAAATTCATTTTGAAATGTACCTGTTGAAAACAGAACTATACACATCATCTTGCATATTGAATTCAGTGGTTGGCTCAGCAGAGAGTTAGGAGGATATTAAATGAAATTTAGCTTTGGTTTAAGACTAAATGGTATCTAGGAAATCAGAAAATTGGAAACCAATTTAGGAAACCACTATGATATAATACTGGTAGCACACCACCACTATCATATTGGTTTCAGCATAACAAACCACTACTATAATGTAATTCAGGACACTCTCACTATAATATTAGTTATAGTATAATCTACCAAACCAAGCATCAATGTATTATAAAAAGACAAGACCACTCTAACATACTGTTGGTCCCCGATGATTCAACTTTTGACTCGGCCCAGAGCTATAACTGAGATACTTCAGACTCTAACCCAACTCCCCTTGAAAGTAAAGGACATTTTTCTGCTAACTTCAGTGAGAATGGGAATGAGATTTTCAACTAATACACATGACTGTGAATTTTGGAGGATTGTAATTTTTGACATTACCTGTTTAAAGATGCTGTCATGTCTTACCTTGACGTAAGACGAAGTGTCTGGTACAGTCTGAAACATCCTTACTTGTTTAATAGATATCTTTAAAGGTCCTAAAATTGACCTGAAATTAAAAAAAAAATCATATATGTATATACACAAAAGTGAAAAAGCACAAAGCACTATTTAAAAAATAAGGTTAGTGATAAAGCTTAATGAGAAGCGATCAAGCATTTGAGTGTGCCCTTTAAGGAAATAACACAGAAAAACGTCCACCACAATAACTAAATGTCAAGTGACAGACAGGACTTCAAAAGCAGGGTTTTATTTCTAGGTTTTAACAATAGTTTGTTTGGTTTTGTTTTTGGGGTCCCCCCCCAGGAAAGAGCCTTCTTCACTTTTGACCAGAGCAGAGGGAAATGTTTGACATGTGATTAACTGAATTTCTTAGCCAACAATTAAAATCCAGCAGAAAYACTCATGTTTTCACGTCGAGACTAGTTAACCCTATTGACTTGTATCTAAGGGTTTCACTTGGCTAAATGAAGGGCAGTTGCCTTTCGTGACTCATTGAAACCATTCCGAGCCATTAGCCTGCCGGCCTTTATTGATTTAAAGAACCTTTTCCACCAATAATAATTAAACAATAAATTTAAAAAATAGCGAACGGAAGTATCATTCCAAATAGCAATAAAAAAAAAAAAAACAGAGTTGTCAATCTCAGCCTTTCTATTTCGGATAGTGCTTTAACTTTGTCAAACATAGCTGTGCTTTATCTTAGGCTTGTTTCAATGCAGTGCATCTGTTTTTCTGTAGTTCTAAGACTTGATGATCTCCTGATGAACCGTTTTTTTGTGTGCCTCCCTCCCCCCCGACATCACTGCAGAGATTAACAACCGTCGTGAAAAATGTAATGGTGTGGGGGAAAATAAATTTGTAGTCACTAAGATATCTGACATCTATTTTTTCTATCAAGATCTTTAGTCCCTCAGAAAGCGCTAGAAAGCGATATAAACTATAATCATTCCACCGTTAAAACGCGTGAGCCCCCGTCTTAGTAATTGCAGCTATCCTGACGCTCCCGTTTTCCCGGGGTGGGAGGGAAGAGTCAGAATTTCATCCAGAACTCGGAGCGGGAAGAAAACGCAACTTGAAAATTTTCATTACAAAATTAGAAGTACGCATGAAGAGCCGCGCACGCTGGTTAATCACGAAATATCCTCGTTTGGTTAATGAAGAAGTCSGAAGGGCGATGGAGCTGCCTGCCCCCTGCTCTGCCGAGCTGCCGCCCCAGCCGCCCCCGCAAGCCCCCGCGGGCAGCACCCGTGCTCGCCCCCAGCCCTCTGCAGCGCCAGGGCAGCACCTCCGTGCCCGCAGCGCCGGGGTCGCTTTGAAACATCTGCTGATTAAAAAAAAAAAATACAGAGAGAGAAAGAGAAAGGAAGAAAAAAAAAAACCCAACCCGACAACTCTGGAAAATAAAACTCAAGTTCTCTATCTGCACGTACCCCCCCCCTTTTATTGATTTTTAAAGCATTTATTACGCGGCCAGCTGGCACAGAAGGGCAACTGATTATAAAATCGACAATGTGTTTTTGATAAGTACAATTCTTTTTTTCTGTCGTCCTCCCTCCTAACGCATTCCAGTTTCTTTTGCTTCTGAACTTGCAACGGGGGGTGGGGGTAGACGGAGTTGAGGGACAAGGTAATTTTTCTTAGCCAGTAAATTTTCTAGGGTCAAGGATTCACATATCAATTTCCCCTGCTCCCCTCTTTGCCCCTGATTACCCCCCCCCACTTACCTCCCCTGTATAATTACACATGTTCATATAAATAAATACATCTGCATATTTGGAGTCAGTCTTAAAAAGTCTGCTGTGGATTATTTATCAATCATATTACCCTGCCAGCATCAGTCGAAACGTAAAAGGGCCTCGTAAACTACTTTCAGAATTCACCTCTTGCTTATTCTTACTATTCTTACTATTATTTAAATGACTCACCTTTTATACCCTTTCCCCTCAACCAGTGGAAGACCAGTTTGTAAAGATCCAGATTGAGACAAAAAAAAAAAAAAAAAATTCCCCACCACTTCTGGATTACTACCCTGCCGCTGCAGTTTTGCAAAGGAGAGATTAAACTTGTTAGATCCGAAGCAGCGCTGAAGTTAAAATTCCCAGCCCATCCAGACAGGCTGCATCAACCAGGCATTTCCTCAGGGGGCTTCTGTAATGCTCGCAGCTCGAGTACGTGCTTTTCTTTCCCTCTCTTCTATGCCCTCTACTTTTCATTTGATTTCCGTTTTCCCCTTATCAATATTTCAGCTGCGCCCTCAGATTAATCATGGTTATGTGACATCTTCKCTCGAGGAGCCTGCCCTTACGCTACTTGCGACTTTGAAGAACAACAAAAAGAAATTCACAACTTTCTTAAAAAAAATACTGTTGAGGAGTCAAGCCGAAAAGAGACGCTGAGTGGAGCTCAAGTGCTACTTTAAATCCCCTTTTTAAGTAAGGAAGTTTCAAATATCCGTTTTAAAATCATCGTTCCTTACTTTGGGCTTTTTTTTCTGACTTTTACCTTGAAAATAGTTAACCCATTTCCCTCTGAAGCAGAACTGAAAAGATTACGCACCACGCTCACTGAGTTTTGCAGATGCACACGGCTAGAAAAGCGAGATGAAATAGTCTCAAAACTATTCGCTATTGGACCAAAAATTTAGCCATTCTCTCTGCAAGCCAAAACCTCCAGATCCTTTTAGCTATTTAATAATACCCTACCAGATAGTAACACATTTAGGGAGGGGAAGAAAAAACMTCTTCAATTCAGGGATAATTTTTTCCAAAGGGATCACATTTCTGGTGCATATTGTTATCTCAGAAGGGTTAGCAGACAACATTTTGCACTAACCTGGGGAAAGAAACGTACAGGGATTTTAGTAAGACATCAATTTTAAATGAAACCCTCATAAGGGTTACCAAAACTATTTGGAAAATGTCCTTCCACTCTCTATTCTGTTTCTCTCTTTCCCGGCTTTGCCCCAAATTCCAACATATTGAAACATTTTTCTCCTTAATAAGAGGAACATATAAAGTGAAGGGGTGAAAGGGCAACCTGGGAGCCGTGCCTAGAGCTCCGAACACAATTTACTCGCTGGTAGACGAGGCGTTTAGCATTCCTCCCAATTTCCAAGGAAAACAGACTCAGACCTGTACCTAGTGACCAGGGACCTCGCCAGAGCCACTTTTTAATATAGAAATTCTTCGGATTCTTTGTTATTATTGTTGTTATTGGTGTTAAGAGAGAGTTTCCTAGACCAGGTAAGCGTCAGGGATTTTAAGAGGAAGATCTCAGGAAGATAACTTCCGATGGAAGGAAAACGAGGGTTCAAAGCGACAGGAGGAACTTGCGAGGTGCTCGGGAGAGAAGGCTCTCTCTTTCGGGGATCGAAAATACAGGTTGAAAAAAACCCAGCATTTTCATTTTTAAAGGGCTTTAAAAAACCGCATGCATCAAGGTTAAAACTGCTGTTTCCAAGCCTTAATCTCATTATTCTGTGGGGATGTGAACACCTCCTTCTACACACACGCAACCGAGCTAACTAGCGACTGAATCAGATCACATTTCAAAGTCATTTTTCATTCTTTTCTCACGTTTCCACGTGTGAATTACACAAAACACGTAGTTGAAGAGGAACCCCGAGGGCTTACTATTTTGTTAACAAAACCTTCTTCCTATCATTTTTGTTGAGGGGGTGCTAACAAACATTTGCATCTCTTCCCGTGCATTTTCCTGTCAGTTTCCTCTTATTTTTTGGCAAACGTGCCCCAAATTTCAGCCTAGTTCCGACAGAGGTAGATATAGGGAACCATTGAGCACACACACCTAATAAGTTGCAATGAAATAAACTTTAAAGGCTGGTGTTAACAAAAAGGACGTAAAGAACTTAGAAGTTCAGGGGAAATACTTCCCCTGAATCCTGAGCTGTGTTCACTACCTCTTGTAATCAAACCCCACAGTCGAGTCGAGAAACCCATGTGGCTAGTTGCAGTCATCTTGGGAGCTTTACTAGCCCAAAAGAAAATTGCTGGCAAATTGGAAACAGCTGCAGCATTGAAGAAGGGAAAAAAAAAAAAATCACCCCCCCCGGCCCCTGAGCAGAGAAAGTTACAGAAGTTTTGTTTACACAAATAGCTTCAATGCAGACATGACATTTCAAGTTTTCATCAACAAACTGTAGGTGACTTGAATGTAAGCAACATTTCAACATTCATCACTGGCAGTGATTTTTTAAAGATGCCTATGAAATCTCTCCCTCTCACACATACACACTTCCAGTTCGCTTTTGTGGCAGCTGCTCTCGCCTGTGCCTATGCCCCCTTTAACAGGGTGCTAGCAACACAAACAGTGACTTAAAACCCACAAAGAATTTTATCCAAGGGAGGGGGGGAACCTGACAAGTGCTCAATTCTCATAAGCCTGTTGGACAATTGCTAGAACAAATGAAACGGTGGAAAAGCTCAGAGTCCTGCAAAATGTGCTCTTTTCATGTTTTCTATTTATTAGATACGTTAAGAGAAAACAGACTCATATGAGTCCCAAATGTAGGCAGAGTATTAAAAGAGGCATGTGTATGCTCCAGCAATTACAGCTGAATTTGATTAAAAACGTCATGAGGACTGCAAAAGCAGGAGTTACCTGATACACTAACCCTGAGGTTGCTTTAGGATGAATTATAACACAATTCATTTTATTTTAATAGGTCACTATAAGATTAACTGTTTAAGGATGGAGCTGTGCTATAAATGTTTACATCAAACCAGAAATAAGCAAGCTTTACTTTCTGGTTGTTTAGAAATAATGTTTATTACATTTTAAAATTCTTCAACATGTTAATTAGAAATAAGGGGAAAGTATGTGAAGTCAAAAGGAGTTCCAGTACTTGACATGTAACCACACACACACTTCTATGCTTCAGTTTCTCTTTCCTAAGAGGAAAATGTAGGGACTTTTAACTGGCCATCACCCTTTCCACATGCTATGGGAAAACAATGACAACAACTTTTTTTCCCCTTTTCCTCTCAAGGTCTTGGTCCAAAATTTGAAGGCACTTAGTAGCCTGGGCCCAAGACATCAAAAAGATCAGCCAAAGCTGGGGTTATGATCCTGTCCCAGTAGCACTGTGGAATTAGTCACTATAACAGCTAACTTTGCGTGTTCAGGAGGGAAAGAGCTTGAAGACCTATCTGTGACTGCAGGACAAAATCACACAGGCGTGAAGGACTTCAACACACCTTCCCACTCCCTATTCCCAAAGCAGGGACTGTGTCTTTGAACTTGCTTTTGCTGGTACAAACATATCACACAGATAGGTCCAAGAGATTGAATAAAAATAGCCTCATAAACTTCCCCCTCAAAAAAGAAAGGGTGAAACAGAACTACCATGCAGAGATGTTCATATGATTTTTCATCTGGTGTACTGCTGGGAAGTTTCTGGATGAGATAAGAACCCCTCTGTGGCTGCAAATATTTATATATATATATATATATATATATATATATATATATGTGCTATCTTTAAGCATCATCTAATACAATATGTATTTGTGCCTGACTGGAAATCTAAGAGGCAATTGACTTTAATTATCATTAGTCATAATAGTACCGTATTGTTGAAAGTAAAATATTAATTCCATAGGAAATTCCTACCTGTTGGAATTTATTTTCTTTTGGAATCCAAGAGAACGACAGCTTTTGAATTTTAGCACAAAAAGAAACTTCTGCAATATTTACTTTGAGAAAAACTCAAAAAATTCATCATCTCAAAAAGTCTCATTTAGAGAAATAGAAGACCCATTTCAGTGAAGATAGGATGTTTCATTTTAACTAGTCAATATAATTAAAAGCACTTTGATAAATTCCACTGAAAATTGGCAAAATTGATTTAGATTTTTTGGGAAATGTTTCAACTTTGTTAAATCACCATCTGCCAATCAAAAACACCTTCAAAATAAAATATTTTTCACTCAGGTCTAATATTAATGATGAATGTGATTATTAGATTAAATTATCATAAATTGTTGATAAATAATTATCACAACAAAAGAAAAGTTTTAGTAATGGAGATGAAATGAGGGGATAGGCTGAAAAAATGAGTTGACATCTCATAATTGTTAGGTTCTATATTGTTCTTAAAAAAAGGAACGTTAGGTGAAAGTTCATATTATCTCTCAGGCGGTAAAGATTCTGCTTAATTGGAACAAGAATCTCTCACTTTTGCTGAACTCTCTGGGTTTGGGGTGTTGGTGTTGTTCACACCGTTTGTCTTCCCTAATGTTACTGAGGAGTTAGAAAAAGTGTGACTTCTGTTGTTTTTTGTTTTTCAGAGTCATGACCATTTACAAAACAATTCCAGCTTTTCCCCGTTGTTGATAAATGTTTTGAGGAAAACATTTTCCGTGTGTAGGGCGTTACGTAACCGTCCCGTTAAACCAGTCTTGGTCTGTGACTGGGCTCGGTAAGTTACACAGGTCACATGGATTTTTTATTTTTTTTCCGTTATTTTTACGACTAGACGGTGGCAACAGGTGAGGTGGAAACCCACCATTGGCCGGGCCCTTCCCGGCGGCGGTTCCGGCGGTGCCTACCTGCGCAGCCGCGGCCCACCGCCGACAGGGCTCTCCTGCGACGCGGCCCAAGCATGGTGCGGCTGCCCACTGGGGGGGCCGTGGTCCCTAAACACGGACCCCGCGCCAAGCGGGGGGCCCTTTCGAGGCAGGGACGTCTCCGGAGGGCCGAGGCGGACGCCTCAGCGACGGGCCGTGGCCTCATTCTCCTGGGGAGGGTCTTCAAGCTTGTGAGGGGCCAGGGGACCCTGCCGGGGGTGGGGGCTTGCAGCCCTCAAGGGGAAAGAGGGGAGGGAGCTGTGCTGTGGGGGGCCCTGCGGCCTTTGAGGGGGCAGAGGGAGAGGGACCGTGTTTTGGGGGGGGGCCCTGGGGTCCTTCCCAGGGCAGGCAAGATGGCAGAGCAGGTGGCAAGGGCRACCCTCCCACCCTGTCAGCCTCACCCCACCTGGAGGGGGAGCAGCTCCTGTGATTGGCTGTGCTCCCCCAGGAGGCGGGGAAAGGGCAGAGGCAGCCAATCAGGAGCAAGAGGAAGGGGAGTGAGGTGCCTTTCCTCAGGGGCTGCAAAATGGCTGCCGTGCTGCGCAGCAGAGCTGGCCCATGGCGAGCTGGGCCAGGCGCTGCCTTTCTGGGCCTTACTGCGAAGCTGTCTCCTCGGGTTTGTCACCGCGGCAAACCCCAGGCTGGGCAGTCCCAGCTGGCGGCAGTGTGGCCCCAGTGCTGAGGCTGGCACGAACCCCGCTGCGGAGCGCTGAACCCCAAGCCGGGCTCGTCCTTGGGGACGGCTGCAAACCCGCGGAGCGGGGGAATAACACCCCCAACACCACTTCTTCCCTCTGCGTTTCCATACTTAAACCCTTTCCGCTCAAAACCCCTATGCTCTCACCCTACCTCTTTCCAATCCGCGGTCTTGCTCCCTCTTTCGCTCCATACTTCTACTGGACCCCTTTAAATAAATATTTCCAATAAACGCCCATCTAGCAGCCTCTAAATAAAAAAAAATGGAAGAATAAAGTCTAAAAAATTAAAAACAAGCCTCTTCCTCCAGGAGAGTTTTGACTCTTAGAAAAAAGAGAAGTAGCGGTGGGTCCAAGTTCACTGCAAGCCATACTGTTACTTTGCTTTTTCGTTAATGTGAGCCACTTGGTTGCAGTGGTGATGGAGAGCAACGTAAAAACCTGAGAGCATCCGAGCTGTCATATTAGCTGAATCAAAGGCATTTTTAAATATATCCCATCTGCTCTTCTAGGAGAAGAGAAATTCAAATGGACAGAAACTTTTCCGAAATATATAAACTCAGTGTGATGCCCATGTCTCACGTAGAGCTCCCCTTCCCCGTATAGTCCCACTCACCTGGCTGCATGGCTTGATTCCTTTGCATCCACTCACCCTCTGGTTTCTTGGAGCCAGCAGGGAAGGCCCTGCCCGGAGCTGGCTCTGGATTCGCGCAGCAGTAATGGGAGCCGCAGCTCCCTGAGAGCCTCCCCAGTCCTTTTTGGCTTGAGCTCCTGAAGAAACCAGGCCGTCTGGGAAGACCTGGACATCTGGAGCTCTGAAGGGACTCCATCTGCACTGGTGTCTGCAGAAAAACAAACAAACAAACGAGTGATTTTTCCCCCCAGAACTTAATTTCTTGAAAACATCTCACCTTGTATTTGAGCCAATGTGGCTGGTAAAGGAAGGGAGCAGGAGGGAAGGGAGAAAGAAAGAAGTCAGCTGCGCAAAAAAGGCAACATAAACAGCTGAATGCATGAAAAGCACAAGAGGTGAATTTAAAAAAAAAATAAATGTCTAAAACAGGAGCTTGATGTGAGTCCAAGTGTTTTGACACGGAAGCATGTTTCCCATTCCACTTCTCTGCAGAGAGGGTTTCTCTTCGAATTAGATGAACCATAAAATAAAAAGGAAATTCAGAACAACACTGTAAAATGTTGTTTTACAGCCCTTTCCACAAAAGGCTTTTCCTTGAAGAGTTCTCATACCTCAGGCCTTGTCTACGCACTATCATCAGACAGCTTGGAATATACCAGTCAAATTAAAGCATTTCAGTGCCCGCTTCTCCTGAGTGAAGCCTCAGTTCTTTTGGTATAAAGGTATTTATGCTAGAATAACTATTCCCATATGGAAAGGAGTGATGATTTGGGAAACCTCTCTGGTTAATATTATGAAGCGCTTGCTATGAGCATTTGCTACATCATGAAATGGCTCGAAGTCAGTGCATATCCCTGTTTGCTGATGGGGCCCCCTTGTCCATCCCTACCACAATAGAGACAATGGGAAGTGCTGGGCTCAAAAAAACTGTATTTTGTCCAGCAGTTTATGGGACAAAGAGACTGTCTGCCACAAGAAGAACGTAATTTTGTCCTTCTGCAGGGAATGAGGTGGTAGGAATGCAAATTTGCCCCAGAACACAAAAGCACAGAGAGGATGAAACACAGGGATTTGAAAGAGATTCACAGGGAAGGAAGTGCAGGTGAAACAGGAATTAGGAGAAGGAGAATCAAGGAGAAGGGAAAGCTTTGGTTTCCTTTTGTGGTAATGACAGAGGGCACTTGGGAACTATGCTTAGAGATGCCTGGGCCAGGGGCAGTGCCTGAAGCATCATTTATTCTCTGGTGATTTGAGGCACACAAACCCCAGGATATTGGAGTTCACTGCTAAGTTGGATGTGTGCTAGGTTGGTGACAACAAAGAGAGAAAAACTGAAGATGCTGAAGCAGGCTAACTACAGAGTAAGTGCATCCAAATGAAGGGCTGTACTGGTACATCAGAAAAAAAAAAAGAAAACAAATAAATGAGCACTCTGTTAACTCCTTTAGCTAAATGGGTACAAATGCTGTGGTGGTCCAGGCTTCTGCAGCTGATGGTTGTCATAAATCAATGTCACTTTGGTCTCCAAAAGGTGAAGGAGACAGATTTCTGCAAAAGAATTTGCACTAGGTTGTACTAAGTGGCTAGGTTTATACCAGGGTCACTGAGATCAGAATCAGGCCCACTTCATAGGAAATACAGAGTAAATAATTACAGACATGGACTTCTGGACTGCCCTGACAAGGGTTTTCTCTTTGTGTCACATCCTGAACCTATGCTGGTGACCTGGCACAAACTTCTTGTTTATGCAGCTCATCAAAGAGTAAAAGCTGTGATAGTCAAACCTGGCCACAACCATTTTGGAGGGCAGTCATGTTTAAATTTGTTTCCTGTCTCGGGTAGTTAGTGTGAGTTAGATGTTGCAGTGTGACAACAGAGAGAAGTATTTCCTGAGTGCTCTCCTCCGCTTTATAGAAACACACAGCTCTTGTTTCCCAGCTCAGTAACTAAGATATGAAAGGTCTGTCATAAATTACGGATTTTAAGGTAAAGAAAGACCATATTTCCTGAAGGACATGGTTTGCAAAATTTTTCTGGTTTAGAAATAGCTCTCAGTGCATGAAGACATCTTCCAATGGGCTTTATGGGGAAGAGTATACAACTTCACTTTTTCATTCCCCAGCCATGCTTAGAGACAATTTTTTGAGCTGCCTAGAACAATGTGAATTACTGTTCTCTGATGTAACTAGTCCAGATATTTTTGTCTTGAAATACATTACAGATGAACCTACACACTTTTCCAGTTACTATCACAAACCTTGTGCACCTGAGGATAAAAGGTGATTATAAAAATATCCTAGTAAGCATGTGAACAGCTACTACCTCGTCCTGTTGGTACTAAGCCACATTGCTCTAGGTGGCATATGAACAAAGAACAGATGATGATCCAGGCCCCACAGAACTTCTAGATTTACACAACACATTATAAAACCCCGTAGTGTGATAGACTGACCCATGAGCTGCTGTTGAAATCCGCATGGGCTCTGCAGTCCTTGAAAATCAAGCAGTTTATTTTTGGAGCCTGACTATGGATAGAGGAGCTTAAATTTGGGCTCCTAATTGGAAAATATTCCAAGTCTATAAAGAGATCAAGATGTTTCCCTTTTCCATCCCAGGCCCAAAAGCCCCCTGAACGATTACAAGTGAATCCCCTTTAAGCGCTCCTGTTTGCTGCGGGAACTGAAGTCGTGACACTGAGTCACACATCCTTGGGTCTTTGGAGGTGTCCGGTTGCTCACTCAACTTGTTGACTCTGCTCCAGTCACTAGCCCTATTTCCTGGACTTATCTCACCGACCAGATTTCCCCTCCTCTCTCTCCCTCCTGTGGCTCATAAACACTTGAAATCTACTGTAAACCCAATCTAGGCTCACAGCTTGTTGTGAGTACAAGCGGCAGCAGATAGCAGGAGATAAGGAGCGAGGCCACATTGTCTTTTTCCAGCCTGCACTGAGAATTCACTTTTAAATCTGAAAATTGTTTGCTTAAGGAAGAGGAAATGTGCATGTGTGTGCTGGGGGGTAGCGAGAGATGGGATGGAAAAAGAGGAAGAGAGCTGTTTTAGAGCCCAAATTGGGTTGTACGAAAGGGAGGATTGATGGAGATTGATGAAGGAAGTTCAGTGACGGTGCCAGTGCAACAAGCACTTGTAAATCGTGTGCTGCTGTTATCCTGCCCGGTTCCTAAACGCTTGACCATTCCCGAAGGGGAGGCGGCGTTTCCGCAGCTGAGCCCTCGGATGACGACCTCTCTCCAGGCATGCTGAGGCCAAATTTGGCCGGAGTGACACCTGGTGGGAAGTCGCTCAAGCCGTGGAGAAGGATTGTCGGCTTTGTCCGCACGAGAAGAGTTCTGCCCAGCTACCATGTTAATGGCGTGATTTAATCATTAAACTGGTAAAAACCCCAGTGTGAAAACACTCATAACCAGTGCTCAAAATGGCACAGCAGAAGTCTGGGTAGGAAATCTCTATCTGCCATCACTTGCACGCACGAAAAGTGTGATACACCTAGTGACCCAGCAGGGCTGGGTGACATCTTGTCACTTGTCCCTATCAGCTACTGCTCAGAGCAGCATAACTTATTTCACTTCCCGGATCAAGAGGAGGTCAGGTCTAACTGCAGGCTTTGCTAAGCACAGCTCTGTTGATGTCTGTGAAGCAGCGTGATTCCTGCCTGCAAGTTCTGCCGGCAGAACAGTGCTGGGGTGGTTATAGCGACAAAAATGTACTTTTATGGGTGCAGCTTGCTTTGCTTGTGTGGTGGTTTTATTGCAGAGCTACAGTGCAGAACTGGAGCAGCTCTCTGTGTTGGGGGGCGTGCAGGTATTCGTGTGCTGGTAAAGTGCTCAGAGTGAAGGAAAACTCTGGAGCTACACAGCTATAAAYACTTTCATATAACTGTTTCTGTACAAGGCAGGGACGGTCCCTTTAGCTGTATCAGCCAACGCAGCAAAGTTTTCTAGCGTAGGTTTTGATCACAAAACAAAGCTCCCACTGACTTCCATAGGAGCAGAAATCTGCTCAAACTAAGCTTATCCAGCAGTGCCAGAACGCTTCTCTCTCAACCATGCAAACTTCCTTTTGATCTTTGAGGTACCAAAATATCCTGACAACCATGGATCAGATAATGTCTCAGGGCCTGTGGCAGCTGTGGCCTGAAGGGAATGATAAAGAGAGTCGGGATCCATGCATGGGAAGTGCTATGTAAATTTATAAATTGATCTCCTGATGCTGCTGAAGTCAATAAAACTGCAGTTGACTCCACTCGCTGCAAGATTCAGCCCCTGTTTTGTGATTAAGTCTGGCACATGTTACTCAAGAAGCTAGAATATAGCAGGGATACAATCAGCACCAGAAAACTTGCAGGGCTGATCCTCCTCTCCATGCACACCTAAGATCCAGGCAGCTTTAATAAGCATGTGCAGGACATACTCACATTTTCACAGCACCCTTTGGACCAGCTGCCTCTTGAGAATTGTCTTTGAGAGCAAACACAGGAAACGTGCAGAAACAGGGAAAAAGTAAGGGCTATAAGAAAGAAAGAGACTGGGAAGGCCATTGGTACCTCCCTTATCAAAGGATCAGGCAGGTCTCGTGGCAAACTTTGGACTCATTCCCTGGTGTCAGAGAGACTCTAAATGAAACTTCAGGAGCCAAAAGAGGAGGATGAGCCGCTGGTTCGGCTAGTGACAAAGCATTCAGTGCCTTGGCTTGCAGCAAGCCAAATGCAGAGAGATATTTCTGTACCTATAGATGTAAATGGGACCTAGTGGGACTTGCAAAACCCCCTGGCCCCAGCAAATGGTGGTGGGAATTAAGTACTGATTTGCCTTGTCACATGCAATTTAAGAGCCTCAGTACTTCCCAGATCTGTCCCTTATTTCTTCTGTGTTTTGGTTCCCCATCTGCAAAACAGAGATAATAGCATGGCTCCTTACACAAAGTTGTTGTGGAGATAACTATGTTCAGATGCTATGGCAACAAAGGCTGTGTAATACTGAAGATAGCAAGAGATGCTAAGGGCAGAGAGCTGGCTTGTGTCAAGCATAGCCTTTTGCTGGGAAAAGATGGAGCAACCAGCCTCCCTCCATCAGTCCTTTCCCACAGAAACTTTGTGCAGGTCTTATATGAGGGGAGTGGGTGAAGTATCAGGTGAGTTGATTTTAGGAAGGAAGAAAGTGGACACTTATCTCCTATTTACTGAGCAGTCTCAATCCACGTGGATTCTCTGCTCTATCACGTCCTGTTACCTTGCCACCTTACTGTCTCTTTGACCTTCCTCAGCCAAGTCCTTCATCTTCTTCATGTTTACACAGTGCCACTGAACAAGAAGGGTAACGAAAGCAGACAGCAGCCACAAAACCCCAGCTTTGGGGCAACAATCTCCAGGATGACCTGGGGTGGTCGCTTGTGACTGGTGGTGATTTCACCTAGGGAGATGGCATTCTGACATCCTACTTTCAGAAAACCACTGAATGCCCACTTCAGCTGGTCACATCTCTTTGAAATGCTCACAGCTGTGTTTTCAAAGACCTGGAGGTGTCCAGAAGTGCAAGTCACTGTGCAATAGGAGGCCACTGTTTGGAAATGATGGCCTCAAAAAATGCAGGGTGGAAATCTGAAGGCCTGGGGAGATGCCAAAATAGCACCTCTGGGTTTCTAGCTGAAGCTACATAAGACCTTTTGGGGCTTCCCTTGCCTGCACCCGTTGTGGTGAATGGTTTCAGCTCCTGTTCTCTGTCCTAGCCCATTTCCTGGCTCCCGCTGCGACACTTTGATTCATAGGGCCCAACCACCCGTAACCACCCAGGGAAATAGAAGCGAAGCCAAGCAGCCATGCTCATTCATTTTCCCCTCAGGGGGAGGAAAACAGGCCAAAGATAAGATCGCTTCATTTAAGCCAGAAGCCATTTTTCACTGGCCATTTCTCACAAGTGTGATCCCACTGGGATAAATGGCATGGCAGCCACTGTCTTCAGCAGAGCCAAGATCTAGGCTTCGGCGCAAAAATACCTGGAAAAAGATTCTTTGGGGGAAATAGCATATCCATGTGCTACTGTGTACCCAGTCAGGAGAAGACAGCAGGACTGCTTGCAGCCCTGACTAGGAAGGCGGCAGAGAGTTGCAAATGTGGAGTCAATGCTGCTTTGGGGGCCTGGTAATCTGGGTTCCCCCTGGTGCATTGCAGATTTTTCCTGGGAATCAGAACATTCAGTTCTGCCACAGACTTACCAAATGCTCCTGTGCCTCAGTTTCCCCATCCCTGTTCATCAAGAAATTTGAGCTACTGAACTGTCAGGCATCTCCACCTGTTTGAAGATCCCTGGTCGCAGAGTTCATCAGCATCTTGGGAGGAGATGGGGATTCAGACACGTTTCTCTCTCCCCTTTTATCCTCTTCATAAAAATGAACTTTCAACAGGCCTATTTTAAAATGTTTGGGTTTTGTTTGCTACTGTAATCATTAGCTAGCCGCCAGATGGCAAGGCAACACAAGGCAGCAAGCTTTCCAAGTTTCTGGTTAAGACAATGACACAAATCGAGGACAAATAAACAGAAACAGAAGAGCAGAACGTTAGCGAGCACCAGGACCTGGGAGCAGGAGGGGGCCGGCCATGGGGAGAGGATCAAAGAGCCACCAGCACCCGCGGAGGAGTCCCACTGCGCCAAGCTGCAGCCTAGCCCAGGACCCTGTCTGCGCCAGCGCTGAATGGCCCAGGCCTCAGCCGAGGGTGCGAGGAGTCTTCTGGAGAAGGACGCAACAACGCTGCTCGGCAATTTCTATTTTTTTCCTTCTTTTTTCACTTACAAGATGTTCTGTGGACAGCAACATTAATAAAGCCTAGTTTCTCAGGGGCTCGTGTTCCTTGCCCCCTAACTCATCACCTTCCTCCCACCGTGGCCTCCACGACGGGTGAAGATTAGGCCAGAGCCAGAATGGTGCTGATGAGCTGGCTGCTGCTGAGCAAAACGCCAAACTTTTGAGCTGATTTGGGTCTCTGCCCTCAACCCAGCTGCTGGTTTTCTCAAAATCTGGAAAAAATTACTTATCTTTGGGATGTCTACCCTTTTAGATGCTGTTTGGTCAGAGTCAGGCGGCGGGGTAGCGAGGAGAGGGGAGTTATGTGCAGATGGGTGGATGGCGAGATTGCTCAAGCTTCCTTTCCTTAGGGAGCCTGGCGAGCCCTCCCTGCTGCCGGCAGTCAGCAACACCAAAATGTTTCATAAATGTGTCCTAAATTCAGACTTTCTTCAGAGCATTTGCAACTTTTAAGTGTCCTGTTTTGACAGTTGTCAGATAAGATGCTTATATCCCATCCTGAGAAACATTTGGATATAGAGTCCTCTAATTTTATTTCAAATAGTGCAAAAGCTCAATATTTAGATGTTTCGGTTCTTTTGAAAATAAATATTTCCATTTTCGTGGTCCCTCTCCCCTTTTTTTAACATTTTGAGTTGAAACAGTCAAAACTTCAATATCACTGAGGAGTCAGAAAGCGCGTTTTTGCTCTGCTTCACAGAATCGCCTGTCCTGGGGGAATCGGCCCTCAGCGTCTGGCTAATATCTGGCCATTTCCTCATCCTACTATAGCTGGAATTTTGCTATTGACTTCAGTGGGACCAAGATATAATCAGCTATCACAGCAAACAGGAATTAAGACACTTAAGTCTCTTTTTCCATCTGAAAAGCTGAAAGATGCTTAAACTGGTTCCGTAAATAGAATTATTTGCCAAATGTACGCTCGTTCCTATTGCATCTAAAATATYGCTGCATTTGGCATTTGCTGGTAGGAAGGACAACGATCCCTGGGCCTTGAAGGCTGAGCGCCGCAGGCTGCGGCTGAGACGAACGCCGTGGCAGAGCGGAGGGAGCAGCAGCGCAAGCGTATAGGCTTCCTGCCTGGTAATTACAGAGACAGTCATGATGCTAGACAGGGTGGAGATTTACATACATCTGCACCAATTTCGCGGGAGCAGGTTGCAGAGCACTGCAGCGATCGTCCATCTCCTCACTCCCACGTATTAACAGGTCCACGAAGGGAACCGTCACCCCCTTGCCATCRCCCCGTACCTCTCCTGCAAGTGGAAAGCTGCTGGTTCGCCGCAGGAAAGGGTGACAGTGCCGCGGCTTCRCCTCCAAGGGTGAAATTCTTTCCATTCCTCTCCAAAGCCGTGCCCCAGATTTTGCCCTGGAATAAAATCAAATTCTCTGAGGATTTACTGAGTTATTTATCAAAGTTTCCAGTGTGCTCTGTGTGGCTCCTAAGCACCTGAGAAAGATGAGCTTTACTCTGCAAAGCTCACCATCTAAAATATCCCCTCACCAAGGTGAAATGGTCTCCAGCCACGAGGCAGGATGAGTAACTGGAAGAGGGTGAATTATTCCTGTTACTTAACAGTAGTACTAAAGTAAAAGCCAGATCACGTACTCCCAGGCTCCCGTGAGAGTCTGGACACGAGCTGAGCCATGAGCTGGTGCCACAGCCTGACACGGGTAGACCACTGTGAAGTGACTTGCATGCTGCTAGTGTGTGCACGGGGAGCATCTCTGGGCACAACACAGCCTGCTGTGCTGGGTCTTGGGCAGATACGCACGAGAGGGTGACTGGTACGTCCAGCATGTAGTTACTGGCTGAGTCAGAAAGCGACAATCCAGGCCACTCCGCAAGCCTGCGGGGCCTCGACTTCCTTGTTCCCCTTTTGCATTATGAAAAGGGCCATCGATTCCAGCTGAGCTGGCTGACATGATTGCAAAATTCAAAACTGTAAAACTTGGAAAAAAAGCATCCACTCACCAAATCTGGAGCTGTCTGAAATATTTCAAAACCCCAAATTTTCCAGTGTGCATGTGTAACTGGTATCACAGTTTTGTTTTTTTTTCTGAATTTCCCACCCACCCATACGCTGTGATAAATGATGGCTTCAGGGATGGTTTTGCCCTGCACAGGAGGCACAACCAGTTCTTCTAACATTAGTTACTTTTTTCTTCAGGTTGAGRACACCTGAGAAAGAGATATGATGACAGCCAGAAAAAGCTGCTGCACTTGGTAACATGTGTAAATACCAGCAAATATTTTCACTGAGGCCAGAACCTCACTAGTCTCCTCTTTAGTCAGAATCCATCTTTTGCTCATGGTAGTTTCACAAGATACAGAAAGATTTCCAGTTTTCAAGGCTCTAGGTTATTCACTGCCTGATGCATATCAAAATTGCCAAGGAAAGATATACATCATGGTATTTTCCACCTGGCTGGGCAACATGAGATGGACCCAGTTGGAGGCAAGCGAYCTTGGCAGACTAGAAGGATGCTAAAGCCTCCCATGCTGGCTGGAGACAGGACAGCACCACCCAGAGAAATAAATCTTATTTGTGCAAAAAAGCCAGTTTCTGCTTCTGGATCTGTAGAGCTCTTATTTTCCATATGTACTTCACTTAATCCTTTGCTTCAGGGGCATTAAGTGGTGTAGAGAGCAGAGCTCAAATCTGGGCAGGGGTGGCAAATAAGCCACGTTGGCTGGTGAGGAGAAGTCTCTCTCCATTTCTGCCTTGGGCCTTCTTTAAATGACTGTGGAGGAATGAGCACAGGCAGACCTCAGAATGGGTGGTTGAAGGCACCGAGTGGAATATCCGTCTTTATTTAACTTGGACGCAACACTGCTATTGCCTTTCTGCTGCTTACTGAAGTCACCGCTGCAGCCCGGCAGAAGGGTTGTGCTCGCTGGCTCCTGGCTGCTGGGACACACCACCTGAGACCTGCCACGTTTGCTGTCCGGCAGCTGGCCACATTCAGGTCTTTTTCTTCACACCACTGGTTCCCAGTCTCATCAGGAGACCTTCTCACAAACAAGCACCTGTCACCAAACCAGAGCCCCACTTCTGCCCAAATGATTCATTCCTCCTGGCTTCAGTGTTTTTTATATATACATATATAYGTACATGTATAACCTACCGCAGCGGCGTCTGGGAGGTGAAAGTGCCCTCTTGTGGCATGCTGTCCCTTGGCTCTGCTCCCCGAGATCCCCGTCCCTGGCCAGGAGGAGCACTTGGTGGGACATGGCATGGTCTGTCAGCTTGAGCAGGGTTGCAGGATTGGGTTCAAATCCCAATTGTAGCAAGACTCAGACCAAGCAAGCCAAAATAGCCTGCAGCTTGCCTCCAGCATCACTGCACAATGCACAGATGGGCAGATCTGGAAGCTTAACCTTGGTTACAAATGTTGCTCAGGATGATCCAGACCCAGTCACAACCTTAGGGCTGTGACTTTCTTTAAGCAACCACATGCCCTGACATGAAAATCATGGGGATAGTCGGGCCCATCGTGTGGTCCCTGCACTTGTGAGCACTCTGAGGCATGGGCCAGGTTGGGTATCATGTCCACACTCCAGACATTGACCTGTGAAGTTAGGATGGGAAAAAGATGAGTGTCTTCYCATGGATTTACACCTGGAGGACCAAAAGTCTGAGTTTAAAGCAATGAAGACAAAGCAAAGCAGAAGGTGGGGTGGGACATTTGGTGTAAGCTGAGAATGGACCCACTTCGGTACAGCTGAGGTTAACCTGAGCAGAAAACTAAACAGCACAAATTACTCTTTGCTGAGATCAGGATGTCCACATGCAGGATTGCACCAGCCTAGTGACGCTGGTGTAACTGAACGAGCTTCCGTTTTTATGGGGACAAGGCGGCCCCCCCTCCAAGATGGGTATGCTGCCYGAGTTGTCCTTTTTAGGTATGCTTTAACTGGCATCAAGAGCGGACGCTCCTGGCCTTTCTCTGAATGCAGCAACGTTTCCGGGCAGCTGTTGAGGAGCTGCTCGTAGCCTGGACTGTCTGTGGATGCAAGGAGACCCCATGACATTRACGTATGCTCAGACCACCTAGCGAAGATGATCTGAGGAAGGACTCGGGTCTTGGCTTGAGATACTTGGGTTTCCGTTCTGACTTCTGTGTCCACTTCATGGGTGATCTTGGGCAAGGTGCTGGACCAGGAGCCACAAGCGCACTGAGGTGCCTCACTCCTCTTGACTTCTAGTATTTCATGTCCGTGGATTTTTGGAGACTTGACCACAGACTGTGTGCACTTTGGAGATGAGTTTGCAGAACGGCGATGAGAACACTTCCTTACCACCCAGGGATGCTATAAATACAATACAGATTATGTCATGTGCAGATGAAACAGGCCATAAATGTCCAACATAGACACCCATACAGCAGGAGGGCTGGAGATCTGAATGGGGTTGCCTTTGGGAGGCAGGTGTCCAAATCCTACAGCTTGTCATTGGCTGGAGACTGAGAATGGGAGTGCTGTTCCCTGGGAGCAGGGATGTTGCTCACACCTGTATTGCCAACATGCCCTGTGGCTTTTGCGGAAAGTTCCATCATGTCATGTCAAAAAAGAAAGCTGTAACCTTCAAGCTTCATAAATACGCCTCCTTTCTCTTCTTTTCACAGTTATTTTTTGTTGTTGTTTTTGCTTTATTGGTCTGACCAGATGTTCTAAACATCTGGTGATGGCATGTTTATTTTTGAGGCTCTTCTGTGTTATGTTAGTGACATAGCAGCGGAGAAGGGAGCAGGAATGTTTCTGTCACATATTTTGCCACCCGCGCCAGATGTTCCAGCGTCTTCGCTGCTGCCCAGCTGGTGCCCAGTGTCACTCTGTGGCCAGAGGGTGGTGGCACTGTGCCATCCCCCGGCTCTCTTCCCACAGCCCCACTGAAACTAGGCAACCTCCAAAATTTCCCAGTGACAGGAAACCTCATTTTGAGGCGTGGTACAGAAGGAGAGGAATAATCAGCGGGGGCAGGTCTGAGGTTTGGCTTTGATACGGCTTTGCTTCATGACCTAGGGAAAGTGCCTCTCTCACATGCTTCGAGTGCCAGGTAATAAGTCACATGAAGAGTTCTGGCTGGAAGATTTTTTCCCTTAAGAAGGGTAATGATAGAAAACTATTTTCTTCTCTTAAGATTTCACAGATTTGCCTCCACTGTAAGACAAGAAAAATGGTTAGGAAGCTCCAGATCAATATGTTTTCATCATTTCATAGAAATAAAAGAGCTAATCATTTTTTTACAAAAAAAAAATGTTTCAGTATGAAGTGAAACATTTGTTTTTCCACTTTTTAGTTGAGAAGTCCGTTTTTATGTGTGTGGGGAAAAAAAGCCGTGCCTGCGTTCTGGACAAGCTCCATTTATGAGCATCACCCGTCTGTCGCAAGAGAGCACACACTGTCAGCTCTCCAGCTGTGGTTTTGAACCGCCGGCCTGTGGTGAACAGGAAAGTAATTACTCTTGAGCGTCGTTTTCACAGCTCTCTTTTATGGAGACAGTATTGTCTGGAAGCAGGGTCTGTCTCGCTAAGTATCCACTGATAAAGCTGTGTCTCCCTGCTCCCTAAGTGAGACAGGAAATTTATCCAACACCTCGGTGGAGTGCAAAAAGCAGAAAACTGCAAGACTGGATAGTGTAAAAATTATTTCAAGATACAGAAGTCACTGGCCTGATCTTTCCTTTGTGAATACTGAGGCTGATCTACTGACATCAATACAGATTTGTTCCAGCTAGGCTAGGAATTTCACTGATTGTAAAGGCATATTCCCAGGCAAAATTATACTCCCTTGTGGTCTTAATAATAAAGTTCCCAATCAGCTGGCTGCCCTGCCATACCTAAAATGAAAAGGAGTTTTGCCCATCAACATCAATTATATTTTTTCCCCTATGGGTGGGAAAGAAGATCAGTGCAAAGAGCCACGAAGGAAAGAAATACTCTTTTACAGAAACAAATGTGTTAATGCTCCCATGTGCCCATCTTCTGGCAGGGCATGGGTTGGAGTCGGGTGCCCTTGTTCATTGGGGGTGACTGCTATTCCCCATTATCTCCTGGGCCGCCCATTTGGCCCAGCGGTTAGAGAAGTGAGGACAGTGGTCCAGGCCTGCTGGGTCTTATTTTAATGCTGACAAGAGCATCGTGGACCTTGAGCCTCCTCGTTTCTTCCTGGGAGGAGGTGGTTTCATCAAGGGAGATGAGCCTGTCTCAAAGTAAGGAGGTGCAGTGACATTGCCGCTACCCTGCTGTGCTTAGCGTCTCCTGGGGATTCAGCTCGTGTGCCGAGGGGATGCCTTGCAGCTCATTTGCTCCATGGAGAGCTTGCGGGGGTCATCAGCACGACAGAGTAGTTGTATTTCTTGTACATCTTTCCAGGAGAGGAATGAAACTCAGTTGGGTTGGAAGAGGCTTAGCAATGATTCCTTCTCTGAGGTGCTGTCATCTGGGAGCTGGGGAACGCGAAGTGGCATCCTGCCTCCTGGGSCAGTGAGCCCTGAAGGAGGAGCAGGCCTTGGAGGCACCCAGAAAGAGTCCCAGTTTCTTGCTGGGACCTGGTGGGTGGCGCAGGGCAGAGGGAGGACACAAACAGAACTGAAAGAGAGCTGCCAGCTCTCCAGGGTGGCTCAGGGAATGTCTCCCCTGGTGTGCTGATAGCTCATACAAGAAAATGGAGAAGTGCTTCGTCTTTCTCTCTCTCCATTTGGGGAAGTGAGAGGGAAATCTCCTGCTGCAAAGTGCCTGCAGATGCTGACATTTAGCAGATAAAGAGGTCCAGCAGCTGCCTTTGGACGGCCCTGGGGAAGGATGATGTTTCCTTTGAGTGCAAGAAAGAGGCAGCCTTCAGCCCTGCCAGAGAAGCCRTGGTCCTCACAGGGACTGCAGGTCGAACTGAGCCAGACTGCCCTTCCTCAYGTTGGCAAACGCCGGGATGTGTCTCATAACAGGGCTGCGATGGGCTGAGCTCCCCAGTGCTGTCCTCAAAGCCCTGTGAACCAGTCATTCTCTGCAGCCTAGACAGCAACGGTTTCTAGCTCCCCATGAAGACTCCTTCTTCCGCCACCCCCACCTTTGCTCTCTAACAAACATAACCCATGGAGAGGCAGAGGGGCACCATGGCAGTCTGGGCAAGGGTAGAGAGGACCTGCTGGGACAGAGGGGGTTTCACACCATGCTGCAGGTCCTCCACTTAGGCTAAGCTCCATCATCACCCGGCTACTGGCACAATAATACTCTGAAATGCTGGCACCTTGTGGCAGTTCAGAAACATAGCATTTAAACTAAGGACAAACCTGGTCTTTGAATTCAGCTGCTATTTAAGAGCTGGTTTGACGGGGAGGAAATTTTGATAAGCAGAGAGAGAAACTGGGCACATTTGCTTGTTTGGGGAGAAGGTATCAATCTGCCAAGAGGGGATGTGGAAGTTGTGCTCCACCTGCCATGCTATTCCTGCAGCAGCTCTGTCCCGGCTGCACAAGCCTTTCATCGGATGTGGTCTTTCAAACAAACTTCCCAGATGCATTTTGATCCTGATTCTTCCTCCAATGCCATATTTTGCCTTCCTTGTGGTATTTGGGCTGKGAGTCTGTGTCTATCAGCTAAGGAACTGAGACCACATGAGACATTTTTCCTCATCCTGGAGATCTCTCTCATCTGATTTTGGAAGATCTGAGACCTGGGATTTGATGGCTTGTCTGTCCCCATGGGCCAGCAGCACTAGATATCTTATAGGGGCAAAAAATACTTGTGACTCTGCTTCAGATTTGGTTCTACCTGACAAGGCATCAGCTGAACTCAGTTGCAATGCTGGGGATCCTCATCCAGCAAAGTAAGGGTTATTTAAACCATATGAACAAATAAGTTCTCACAGATGCACTTTAAGATTGATTCATATAGGTGCTCAGTGGGTGCCAAATTTCTTTACTAAGAATCTGGACAGCCCTTCTACAGAAACACAAATTTTTATCTTAGTGCATTAATTTGTCAAGATACTGCAGAACAACTCCCATCCTTCCCTCCTGCTCCTACGCTGCCCGGCCTCCCAGCAATGCTTTCCCAGGAGTGCTCTGTGGAAGCATTCCTGGAGTTGAGATGCTGTCCAGGATGCTCCAGGAGCTCATATGGCCCTTACCGCTTTACAGCTTTGAAAATATCTTGGGGACCTGAAACCCTTTAATGGAACAGGAAGCATCAAATATTATATGGATATAAATAACTCAGTAAAAGCGGGTTACAAGAGCATCTGGTTTTGCACACTCTGATACATGCTGATGGCACTGGGAGAGCAACGTAGAGATAATTCACCATCTTTGTGTATGGCAAGCAAATTGTGGATGTCAGCAGGGCCAAGCCTTGGTTGTCAGATTCTACCCAAGAATAAGTCCAAGTACATCCCCTGTCAGGTATGATGGGAATCCAGACTTAAGGATGAGAGCAAGTGAGTGAATAATGAGAGGACATACGTCCTACCTCTAAGGCACAATCATATTTGTCATCAGCTCTCCCAAATACTTCCTCCTGCTTACCAGTGTTGACTGTCCTGTCTGGGTTGAGGCTCAGCCAGCTGGCATGTGGCCAAGGGTTGTCTCACTCCAATGCTGGGAAAGCAAAGAGACTTGAACTCAAAAAACCTGGAAAGAATGACGTAGACTCAGGTGTCCACAGCTGTTCTGATAACCTGGCAGGGCTGCAAGCAGCAACCTCTTCCCTGCTCCTCATGGCTTCATGCCTTAGCTAGAGATGTAGGATGACGGGATGACAGCGCAGAGCACCAGCTTGTTTCCGAACCAGTGGAGGCTGGACGGGTTGGCCAGGAATGGCTAATGCTCCTGGGGAGGACTCTCTGTGAAATATGCTGGGTTGCTTCCATGAAAGATAACCACATTATAACAAATGTGCAGACCTGCTGTAGCAATGTTTTTATAGCCATGATGGGCTAAGGAAGATGAAGCTTGCAGGGAAAAGCAATATCTTTTGATAGATCAGTGGGAGAGAACAGAGACACTTTTGGGTGCAAGATCCTTCTTCAGTGACTGCTTTGTGCTTTTATTTCACCGGTGAGACTGCCTGTGAGTGTTTCTTTACCCAAAGAGGATTCTGACATGTAAGCCTGGCTCTAAATAGCTTCCTCCTTTATTAGAAATAACCATTGGCACAAGCTGCCACGGGAAGTGATGGATTCTCCATCTCTTGAAGTCTTTAAATCAAGACCGGATGCCTTTTTGGAAGAGATGTATAGCCAAACACGAATTATTGGGCTCACTGTAGGAATAATGGGATAAAATCATATGGCCTGCGTTAGACAGGAAGTCAGGCTGGATAATCTATGGTCCTCGCTGGCTTTAAGATCTATGAAAGTTTAGATCTGCAGCCAAAGAATGGGACTCTTCACATGTCTTTAAAATCAAAGCACCCCAGGGTATGGGAAAGCATCTGAACTGCCTGGAATGCTACCAGTACCTACGGATTTATTTTCACTGGTACCTGAAACAATGTCATTTTGCAGTAAATTATCTCTCCTCTAGAGTTTAGATGGGAAGAAGAGCCCAGAGGGCCAGCAGGAGACTTTGGAAACAGTCAGGAGACTCTGTAGGATTTGGGTTCAGCAGGCTGCCCTCCCGCCTGGGCAGATAGCTGCTGCTGGAGGCACCATCTGCATCTGCCTCGCAGAGATGCTTACACCAAGAAGCACCCAATTCCTCCGGCGTGGCTGGTCCAGGTTGCTGCGCTTGACTCCCCAGCTCTGCTGCTGTGGGACAACCAAGCAGGGATAGAAGGAGGCACAGACAGGAGGGAAGAGTTTCACGTGGTTAGCATCCCAAAYGTTGACATGGGTCAGACTCAGCTCCTTCGCACTTACTAGATTGCCACAAAGCAGAAACCCCCTACGAGGGGCATTCTTCCCCGACAGGAGAACGAGAGGCGTGGGCGTTCAATCTGATGCAGTAAAATAATAAGGAAACCAAGGCTTCATCGATCAGAAAAGTAGGGTAGACAGACAGGCTCAAAGTTCAGGAATGAGTCAGTGCGTGCAAGCTTTCCACAAGCCTGCCCACCGCGAGCTGGGTGCACGTACGGGTAAGCCGGCTGGTGTGGCGGCTGCAGCGTGCAGTCGGGTATGTCGCCGTGCAGGAGGCTCCGTATCGCCCGGGGTGACCCCTCTCCCCGCTGCTTTCGTTGCCCCACACCTGCCTGTTTAGCCCAGGTGGTGGTTGTGGTGGTTTGAGGTGGAAACAGACTGAGAATCCGCCAAGCTCCTTTCATGCTACCCGCCAAAAAACCTCTTCAGATGTGATCGCTGCTTTTGGCTCCTGGGGACGGATAGGCTTTCAAGCCATGACCACAAATGCACCTTCTCCAACACCTCTCCTCTTTCCACGTCTTCTGTACTTACCTCTTGGAAGGGCCCATTTCTGCCCTCCCTGTCCTTTCCTCCCAAGTGAACTCTTCGCACAGTAACTGCAGCAGCCACAGCTAGTGCAAGTGTCTTGGCCCCACAAGCTCACTGGCCAAAATTAGGGGAGCTCAGAGAATATATTTTTGGCTCCACCTCTCCTTTTCAGTGCTTTGGAGATGAATGTAGAAAGCAGGTCAGAAAATCCGGTAGCGAATGAATCCATTGGGTGAAAAATGAAGATGAGAAGAATGACCCAAATACGTTAACAGCTACGTTACGCTTCAGATCTGACAAAGGTGAACTGAAAAGACTGGAGACCAAAGAACAGTTGATGAGTTTAAACCCCCCGCGCATGTTTTCCAGCTGCATCAGTTGGTCTAATACGAAAAGAATATGTTGCCCTATGACTTTCGCCTCCCTGAAGGAGAAAAAGGGGACAGAAAAGGACTCTGTCTTCAGCTACGAGCTTGTCTGCACCTGCCAGATCTTGTGACCTCCGCCAAAAAGGAAGGACGGTTTGTGCTACACTTCGCTGAAGCTCACTCAACTCTAGCCCTTCGCAGCGCGATTTCTGGCTGCAGCCCAGAGCTTGCAGTGCCGGCCGGACGGCACCAGGCGGCTCCCAACGATGCTTTTCAGGCTGCYGCTTGCTGCAGCTTTAAAACAATTCCAGAAATGCATCAAAGAGCATCACTTCATAGAAAGGGAAAATGTAAAGTGTATGCATATACTTAGTCCCGTAGAAAAGAAATAAAAAAAAGCATAATGAAAGGTGCCTGGAGACGTGTGCAAGCGTGCCGTGGTGAGAGGCGCCCGGGAACGCACCACGCTTTCGCTGCAGCTCTCTGTAAATCTGCTCAGATGTTGTTTCACGCCAAGGTTATCTTTTAAGTGAAGCCTCCAGATGACAGTTTAGAAACTCTCTTGAAGAGTTCAAATCCACCTTAACCTGCAAAAATAAGCTTGCTTCATACCTCCTCCCCCCCCTCCAGATGCCTTTGCAYTAACTACTCCTTTTAATTTAAACAAAAACATTATAACGTTGCAACCCAAACACTGCAGCCTGGTGCTAATACATAAGATCTTAAAAGTGGCATCGACTCGCAACCGATAATAAAAGGAAGTGAAACTGATTAAAATGTTTTCTTTCATTGCCCAAGCAGAAAGAAAGAAAGACAGAAAAGCGCGTTACAAATTGAGACCCTTTTTAGAGGCAAGAATGGAAGGTCTCCACTGCAACGCCAGTGAGGGTTTTGCTCACTCTTCTGTGCACAGGKTGCTTTTAACATGACTAAAATATTGGAAATTGCGTGTGTTTGCTGAAGCTGGGGGTCTATTGGGATATTAAACTGAGCTGGGGGGAGTCTGTCCCAGGAGCGCAGCACCGGCAGTGCCAAGGGACGGGGGTCCATCCCCGGCACCGACCTCCCCGCTGCAGGGGGGCAACTCCTTCCCTGTCTTTGCGTTTCGGCTTCTCCCCGCTGCGTAAGGAAGGCAAAATCCTCCTCCTCCTCCTCCCCGAGGAGTGCTGAAGCCTGCCGAGGACCAGTTTTACCGGGCAAGCCTTATGGAGCGGCGGGGGGCGATGTGTGGGACCAAAGTCCCGGGGCGGCGAGAGGGACCTGGCGGYGCTCGAGCCCACCCGTGGGCCCCGTCCCTCGCGCCGGGGTGCCGGCGGGGCCCGGGAGTCCGGCGGCACGGGCCTTCGCTGCCGGGGAGGTGGCTTTCTGGGAAGCTGCCCGCCTGCCGCAGCCGCGAGGAAAGGAAAGGAAAGAAGAAAAACACAGTGCTTTAAAGGTGAACTACAAAGGTTTGGGGTTTTGAAAAAAGCAAAAACAGCTTCTAGGAGGCCGGTTGGGAGCAGACTGCAGGTTTCAGCGTAACAAATATCTGCGCTGGGAGCAGCAGGGCTTGTTGCCTGGGAGCACCGGATACCCCCGGCCACCGCGGGGTCCTTCCCGGCCCCGTGCACCACGGTGCCCCCAAACRTGCTCCTGTGCCCCTGCCGCCTGCCCCCAGCGGGGCTGCGTCATCCCGGCTGGCACCGCTGTCCCTGCACGGGAAGGAGCGGAGCGGTCCGGACTTTGGCACTGGGAAAAAATAATTCTGAGAAAGGCAAAAAGAGTCGTTTTGGCCCTTTACGAACAAAATATTTTAATTTTAAAAGGAGGAGCGCTTGCTCCCTGCACGAGCCYGCTAGGGCCTAATGCTGGTAGATGTTAAACGTTCCTGAGCAGGATTATTGGGGACCACCCTGCCTCATCCCGGGGCGGGGGGGGAGGTTGCTTGCTGCAACTCTTGATGAAAGCCGGGGGGGGGAGGGTTTCATCAATAAGGTAGGAGCGAAAGCAGGGCCGCAGAGCGCTTGGCTCCCTGTTATTAAATTGCTTGTAATTCTAGGCAACGTCCCAAGGCTTGCCGAAAGGGCCGTATTCATCACACAACAAAATAATAGCCATCACAGTGCATAAACGCTAATGGGGAAGCACATAAGCCAGAGCGCAGGTAAGCGGCAAGGGCAGAGGATTCTTTTAATGGCAGCACGGCTAAATCATCTGCCCGTGCCTCGCAGAYGCCTCACAGACGAGCGCTTTTCAAATATTTCCCCGTCATTTGCACATTCTTTGCTTATAACTGTTGTGTTTCCTTTTTTATAATCATCTTCACTGCATCTTGCATGGGTTTCCAAGGGTTTTTTGGGTAAAAGCCCTTTGCAAAGACATCTCCAGGAGCGGCTGGTGCATCGGGGGCTTATTGCAAGAATTGGGGATGGTTCGTCTGGGACCGCAGGAGGCACCTGCGCAGCTCCGAGCCCGCTCATCCCCCTTCCGCTCACTTCGACGCTGTCTCTCCAAGCTCTGCTCGCACCGCCCAACGCCGGCTCGGCTGCGGGCAGGGATGCGCCTGGCAAAGCTCGGCTTGGGGAAGCAGTCCTCGCCAGCGAGGCCGGGCRGCCCGAGGGGCCGGAGAGGATGGGAGGGCTGGCGGGGAGCAGCGGCGCTTAAAATAAGTTCAATGCACACGAGCGGTATTGCAGGCGCGCTGGGTAACGCCGGGGCAGCGTCCTCCGGAGAGGAGGGCTGGCCGCCAGCAAAACTCCTCCGAACAATTAAGGGCATCTAATTAGTCTTTCCTTTGTCTTTTATTTAGCAACCGGGCTCAGCCCAGGAAACCCTGACTTCCACTCCTGGCCTGTTCTGACCCTGCGACTGTAAACCGGCCCGTTTCTTGCGCAAACACGATCATTAAGGTCCCCGATCTCCCCCTCCGACCCCCCAACCAGCCCCGCGCGTCACGACGAGGCGAAGCCGAGCCTCACGCCGCCCGAGAGGAACAAGGCTGGGTGTCGTGGGGCCCCCCCCAGCGCCGGGCGCTGCGCCGGGGGCCGCGAGCCTCCTCTTCCTCGGCAGCGCCCTGCCGCTGCCCCCCCAGCCCTTCACCTGCTCAGCGCCTCCCCGTTTCCCCTCCCCTGCCCTAGGGCTGGCGGCGGGGCAGGGAACTGGCTTCAGGGAAAGCCCCCGGCGTTGTTCGCTGGTCAAAATAATAATAAYGGGGGAAAATGGAGGGAAAAACACATTAAAATGGCAGAATTCTGAACAGCCCTGAGATGATCATCATAGAGAACAGCCCTGCATCGAACCCAGGGGTGGGTATTTTGGTGCATTATTTTTTTAGTCCCTCCGAAGGCGTTCCGCTTTTTGCCAGCACCCAAAACGTCGCCGGCGTTTTGGAATGAGGCACGAATAAGTGGCGGGCACGAATCATTTCTGATCCGGCGTGGTCCTGGCGGCAGGGAACGGACCCTGCGTGCGGCTCGGCTGCTTCTTCAGCACAAACCTGGATGTCCCTGTGAGCCAAACCTGAATCAAATCCTCCAGGGGCTTCGGCTTTTCCAAATCCCCAGCAAGCTCACGGCTAAGCCCCCGGGTGCCGTTTGCCGAGCTCGGGGTCGACCCCCTGCCSCCYCCCCCCCCCCCCCCAGCCCCGCGGATGCTCTTTGCCCCCTGCGCTTTCCTCCCATTTCCTGGCTGTCGATCTTCGTTTTAACCCGCCGAGCGTCGCGGCACGACGCGGCACGCGGGGGGGGACGGGCGCGGGGCGCGGGGCCGCGGCAGCCGGAGCCGGAGGAAGGGGAGGGGAACGGCGAGATGAAGCCCCCCGCGCCGGCCGGCCTGCGCCGCAGCTGATAAGAGCCCTCGCGGGCTGTAATGGGAGCCCCGGCTGCCTGTTTCCTCACAAAGTCATGACTCAGGGATAATGTTCACATCCTCYGAACGGCCGGGGAGCTAAAAATACAGCCAGGAAAACGCGAATGAGCGAGCGAGCATGAATGAGAGCGTGAGCGAGCAATGCACTGGGGAAAAGCGAGAGGAAGCATGAATGAAAGAGCCTGGGAGAGGGAACGAAAATAGCTGGAGCCGTCCCAGCGCGCGAGCTGCAAACCTCTGCTCGCAGCCGGCGCTCCGGCCGCTGCGCCGGCAATGCCCCCGCGAGCCGCCTCTCCCGGCGTCGCCCCGCGCCAGCCCGGGGCACGCAGCGCCCGCGGGAGCCCCCGCCTGCACCCCCAGTGCGGCGACACGGTCACATGCAAACCAGCTTGGATAAACGGGCCTGAAAGCCGGTATTTAAGGTTTATTCCAGATCTTTTTTTTTTCCTAGCCGCACGTCACCTAATGCCCGCAGCTCCCTTCGTCCTCTGCAGCCCCGTGTCCCCCCGGGACCCTGGTGTCCCCACGGCCGCCGGCAGCACCTAACGCACCGTGCTGGGCGGTCGCTGCTTGCCCGGGGAGGGCTGGCAGCAAGCGGGTCTCGCCGGCCGCGTCCCGTCTCCCGGCGCGTGCTTAAGCCTTGTTTCAATTATTTCCTCCTGGGGCCGGGGCTGATCTGACACAGGCCCTCGCCTGCCACTTCCCCGCTCCTGGTTTTTGTTCGGAGTCGCTTTGGTCCAGCAGGTTCCCTCGGAGGGCTCGGCTGGGGAGCGCCGTGCCGCAGGGCCGAGGAGGGGCAGAGCCTCGCTTCCCGCCCCGGCGTGGCCCCACGGACAGCGCAGGGGCTCATCAGGCCCTCGCCAAGCGTGTCCACTACCTGGTGGCAACGGCGGGGCTGTTATGGTTGAGGTTCTCCATAAAAGACCAGAAGGTGCTGAGCACCACCAGGCCACCAAGCACCACGAGTGCCTCTGCGGGCTGCAGAGCATCTCGCTTTCGTGTCCCCCTGTAACCACAGGGGAGAGAAACCTCTATAAACAGGGGGGTCTCCACCGCTGCCTAACCAGGACCTAATAAGAAAAAAGAGCAAATTTAGCCCAGCCTGTGATAAAGCCATGGAAAAGAGCGTTTCTCGTGGCCCCCCTCTGCAGAGCTGCTCAGGAACTGATTCACCCAGGCCTTGGGCTCGAGGGGGCTTGGGTTCCTGCGTAGCTAAGCAACTTTCGGGGGCAAACAAATAAAAAACGACTGCAGGTTTCTCAGTCATATCAGCGCTCCCCGAGGCCTGACGGCGGGAAGTCGCTCGCTGCCTGCCGCGCCGGCATGCCCACAGGTTGCGGAGGACCGAGCAAGGCTCGGTCGGAGCCGTGTCGCAGACGGGAAGCGAGATGCGGCTGCTCTCGGTCATCGCTCYCGAGCCGAGCCCGGCGCTAACCCCGCGGGCCAATTTTAGCGCACTCCCCGCGCACGGGCTCTGGTTGTTTGCGCTTGTTTTGAAGCCTTCCCGGCCGCACCGTCATCGCATCCTGTGGCTCGGCAGGAAAAGGCTCTGCGGAGGCACCGCTGCCAAGAAGCCCAAGAGGTGTGACAGCGCTGCGAGCCCCCCCGGCCACCGAGTGGGTGAAAGGCTCTGTGGCCTCCCTGGAGGTGGCCCTGGCTCTGGAGAGCCTTTGGACCGCCTGCGGGGTGGCAGTTGTGCCATGGGGACCGTGGCAGGCACCCCGGCATCTCAGGGCCACGGACCTGGCCACGGTTCTTRGGCCGACATCCCCATGGGCTTGGGGGACCATCTGGATGCATGGTGGGCAGCCACGGCCCATCCAGGGCCTCGAGCCGGCCACAGCTCCGGAGCGCCCTGGAGAAGCTTGGCCATGAGATCCCTCAGCCCAAAGGAGTCCGGATTTGGGCTGAGGGACCCATGTGCGAAAGCCATCGCGATTGCAGAAAAACTCCTCCCCTTCCTTCTCTTTCAAAATAACTTCTCTCCTCCCGGCATCGAAGGGAGCTGCCGGCCCCGTGCGCCTTCCCGCATACCCCGTCCCCCCAGCTACCCCGTCCCCCCCAGGCTTTTGCGCCCCCTCTTCACCCGCRGCCCGCGCCGTAGCCCCATTTCACGTGCCACCGCACGCCGCCTGGTTCCCACGCTGCCCTGTGCACCCGTTTTCCCTCGGGGCCGTCAGCTGTTCGGCCTTCCAATGGGAAAGGGCCAAGGCAAGCAAGAGATACCTGGACCTGCTCTCCACCCGCTTYTTGCCTGGACTCAAGATGTTTCAAAGCTCTCCCCTTTCTATTTCTATCCTCGCTGTCATCCTGCTCTGAGAGGAAGGTCTATTATTCCCCCCCCCCTTTTCTCCCTACAAAAATGGGACATTGTTTCTTCTTTCTTTGATTTAAAAGCCAAAAACAGTTATAGGAAACTGTTCAGCAGATGTTTTACAGTATGAACCTAGAAAAAAAGAAAAAAGARAAAAGAAAAGCTCTCCGATTTTGCTCGAGGAGCTATATTTAGCTTAATGCTTCCTCCGATTCAGGGTTTGTGTTGGCATCGACGAGGCGTAGGTTTAAGCATTTTGATTGTAGTATTTATTTTATTTCTCCCATTTGCTGCCTCCATTAAAACCTGGAACCGCCTGCCCGAGCTAATGAAGCGCRTTGAGGGAGGAGGTAAATTCAGATCGCTTCGTGTTGCAGCGAGGTCCCCTTCAGCCCCCAAGATGCTCAGGATGGGATTAAAAAAAACACTCATCCCGTCTGCACGAGGACGAGTCAGGCGKTGTCAGCGCTCACTTCAGGGCCCGGTGTCCGTGCCACCGCTGGCAGCGCACGAGGCCAAAATAAAACCACCCCCCCGGCTGAGTTTTATAAAGTCTCAGGGGGAGATTTACGGACGCTGAAGTGAATAGAAGCTGTGAGCCTCGGTGCCTCRGGATGTGCTGAAAATTGCATTCGTTGACTTTTGGAAGCAGCTTCAATCGGGACAGCCAAAAATCACCCTGTAAACCTTATCCAGGCCAAACTCCCGTTGACTTCAAAAACCCAGAGACTTGGTGCCAGCTGCGTAAGACCTTCCGGAGAAGGACGAGGGTTAACGACACCCGCAGTGTGTGTTCCTCCCGCAAGCAGAAGGAACAGCCAGAAATCACATCTTTGCACAGTGAGATTATCTAAGGCTGGCGTGCACAGGAAACACAAAAGCCATCGCGACCCCTGAGCCCCGAGTTACACTGTTTTAGGCGCTAGTCTGGGACACCCAGCACCGCCTGGGCAAGCCAGCTCTCGGGCAAGGACGGCAGCGAGCGGCAGCCCGGCCACGCTCCGCCGCGGCGCCCCGAATCAGAGCTTCCTGAAAGCCGGGCTCCCCTCCACGCCGCTTCTCGGCCCACGCCAAAATTGCCTTATCCCGCTGCAGGGCGTCCGGCGTGAGCTGTGCCCCCGGCAGCCAACGGCTTGGCCTGCCACCTCCCTTCGGCACTGCTGAGCCGGCGCTTAGGGAAAACTCCTGGGACGCGGGTTCCCGCAGGCTGGCGCTTCAAGTATGTGTGCAGGCAGCCGACGCAGCAACCTCATTTGCAGAAGTGCAGCGTGCCTGTGGCCGCCTCGCACACAGGGACGTGTATTCAGGTCCCTAATGACGGAAGTAGGAGCAAGAGGCTCAGAAGCGTCTTTGGGAATCAGATTCTTCCCGACTTAATGCCAAAAACCCACGTGTTCCCAGCTTATGAAGGCTGGCTAACACGATACCATTGCACAGAGACCACCCTTCACTGGTTCGGGGTCCAGCCTTCCTGCAGAGAAAGGGGAGGGAATGGCCACGTGGGAACCAGGTGGAAGGGCAGGGGGGAATCATTAATCGGCGCCGGGACACGGGCTGGCCTTAAATGCGTCACTGGGCACCACGAGCAGCGATTTGTGCTGTGCTTTCAAAGCTGAGAGCAAAGCTATGCTTCCAGACGTTAAAGGCTTGTTTGTTGTCTAAGAGGCAAGCTGGGGATGGGGGAAAACCAGATAAAAGTCACAGCCCAAGTGACCTGTTTCACTTCCAATGGGACATTGTGTTGGCCGTTTCTAAATAGCCTGCATTAGAAAGACAGAGCAATTAAAAAGGCAAACTCACCCAAATTCATGGGCTGCGCTCCGGGGTGGTGGAAGGATAAAGGTCTAATTCATAGAAACGTCTTTGGTTCCTTTATTTAGGATTTCTGTATATTCTATATGCAGGCAACCAGGAACGTCATTTTTTCCAAGACTGCTTTTTTGCATAAATTAGGATTGTTTGCTGTCCATCAGCTAACCCCCGCGTGACACCCCCCTCCCCATCCCCGTCCCCCCCTGCTCTTTAAAACCAACGGGCCCGCGCCCACGAGCGCAGACTTCGGCGCGCGCGAGGACGGGGGGACGCGGGGCGCCTTCCCGGAGAGCTGCGGCAAGGACGGGCACGCTAACGCACTGGCTGGACGAGGCCGCGCGGCGGCAGCGAGGGGCACCCGAATCCTCCCTGCTGGGTGCCCGCGCTGGGTGGGGGGATCTCCATCACCCCCCCGGGCGATGCTTCTCCTTGCAGWCTCCCCGGGGGGGACGGCGATGTGCCCGCGGGCCCCCCGGGCTCCCCCGGTGCCCGCTCGCTGCCTCGCGCAAGCGGGCTCTGGAGCGCAGATGAGTTTCAGCGGTGCAGGGGGGGGAAGAAAACGCCTCGGGAGACGCCAAACACCCCGCGGCCTCCGGCTGGGTGGAAACTTGCTCGGCCCCGCGCTGATAAACGAGACGCGGCTGCTTCCCCTCCACCCACGCGCTTCCACTTTCACTTCACATGTGGGACCCAGCGCCGCGATCCAGAGCCCGGGCCATAAATAACCCCTCCGTTGCCAGCCAGGCATCAAGCCTGCTGCTGCAAACCCTCTTTTTTTTCCCTTTGCTCCTCCTGGAGCTCRCGGCATCCTTTGGGAAGGGGAGCAGCTCGCCTCCCTGAGGATGTCACCTGCGTCCCCTTATCCCGKCCGGCCGGCTGAGCTCCCCCGCTAACGGACGGCGCAGGCGAAGGAGGATCTGTCCAAATGCGCTCGGCGGAGCGCTGGAATTGCATATGAAAAGCTACAGCTGCTCATAAAGCCTAATCTTTTCCTAGTGTCGCGGACAAACTTTGCCTTGACCTGGAACCGCGCGGAAGATAAACAGAGAGGTAAAGGACACGTTCATAACTCATTTCCACAAAACCGGGCCTCGCGTTTCTGCTACCGTTTTTTTTTCCCCCTGCGCGCGCCAGTAACAAAAGGATTTTGGAAGATGTGTAAAATCTTAGGTGGGTTTAGAAGGGCGATGGAAGCGCGACGCTGGAACGCCCGCAGTCGACGTTTGGCTCCTGGGCACATCGCGTAACTTCCCTGYGCGACAGTTCCTCCAGCATAAACACAGGATAATAATATTTTCTTTGCCGAGCACGTAACTGCCGAGGCAGGGCCTGTCTCCGGCTGCACCGCTGTACGGCACCGGGACCCTGCAGGGCACGGACTTCAGCTAGGGCCTCCGGAGATTATCGTAAAAGCCACGGAAACATYGTTAAATTCTATTGTGTGTTTGTCAGCTGACGGAGAACAAAATGCTCCGTCTGACAAGTAAAAGGGCCTCAAGGAAAAGAAAATTTCCCAGGTCTATCAACTAGCCATATAACCAATGAAAACCCTCTTAATTTTTACGTCATTCGAGTTTTTTCCTCCTCCTCACCCCACGCATAGCTGCATTTCTGACACTGGAAAGATGTGAGCCATGAAAGCAGGAGCCTAGGAACTTCAAAGGATCTGCTGTGCTGGGACTGAGTCAAGTGATGAGTCACGAAACGGTGGGGCTGGGAAGCCAACCACTCCTTTCTTCGGGCCTGGGATCACACAGCGGGGCTAACCACTGATTTATGGACACGCTGCGCCGTGCCCCACTGCTCAGCTGCTCCTCTCTCAGCAGTAAAAAAGATCTACCAGGATCAAGAAGACCACCTTGAGGGGAAACAAACGGAAACCGAACTCTGGTCCAAAGGAAGGGCCAGCTCTCCCTTCGCAGCCGGGTGTCCGGGCAGTGCCTCGAAGGGAGGCTCAGCCCCGCTGCTGCCCGTGGTCGGACGTGCCCTGAGGGCAGAGCGGGATCTTTCCACCGCTCAGCCCTTCCCTAGCGTTTTTGGAGGTGCTGCTTGAAGGTCTTTCCAACCCAGGGCGCCAAAGCCACYGCATCCTGCTCTCGGGGCAAGGCCGCGTACCGTGCAGACCCCAACGCATAAAAGAGAACAGTGCCGAGTTTCACGCTGTGCTATTGCCGAGTGGCCCCAACCCAAAATAATATGTATGCCTCTTTCATCTGCTCATGGTCCACCTTGTTAATTCARTTTAGAGCACCTTTGAAGGAAAGGGCTGTCAGATAGAGCCGCCGGTGCAACGGGACCCAGATTTCAGACTTGCAGTCCTTAGTCCACAGCAACAGCGGTAACAACCTATCATTTCATTATCATCACAGTTGAATCATAATAAGCTGGTTATTATTTTCAGATTGTCTTTTTTATGAGACATTTTCATTGCAGCATTAATCTTACTTTTTAAGAGGAGATGCAAAGGGAAGCAGTTAAGAGATCTCAATTCATTTATATATTTTTGGACTGCCTTGAGAAGCAGTTGACTTTTTTAAAATGTTGACATTTTCATCAGCGTTTTGCATTGCACTAAAGCGAGATGAGGGGAATATTTCAACAGATAAAAGAAAATAAAAATATCTCTCTTTTCACCCCAATGCTATTAGTAAGTTAAGTAATACAGAGCAAGTAATTAACTGGCTGCTGAATCATTTTGGAAATCTGGCCAGATGTATTCTAGCAGGAATTGTTAGTTGATAGCATTTTCTAAATCTGATCTTTATTTATACACTTGAATGGGAAAAGAGCACTTCTGAAGTCTGGCTTTATAGTCCTAGATCAAATCATTTTGGACAAGGATTTTAACTTACAGATTTAAAGCGGATACGTGTGACAAAACCCTGTCTGTTTTTGCTGAGTATATCAGATGGTCTAATAAAAAATATCCTCCCCCACCAACAGGTCTAATTTTTCTTGACATGAGAACTGGTAAATGGTACCTGGTTTTCCAGTTAGCGTTTTCACAAATGGTAATTGATTTACCTTTTCATCACAGCTTTCAGGAGTTCCCACACACCCTTCCACTGTGCGAATGGGGCAGGCACCTGCAAAAAGGAGATTAGAACGATAATCTTTATGTTGGCTCTTAGAAAACTGATTATTGTTTGTGCTTACACGGCAAAATTCACAAATTTGCATCTTAYGGGCTCCGACTGGTAATGTTATGGCTAGAACTTCCTTAGAGATGTTGCTTAACATCGCCCTGAGAGTTCAGTGGAAATTTCTCACTTCCTCTTCCAGAATGAAAATTTTGACGGGAGATAGTGCTATTTTCGGTTTTATCACACACACACACACACACACACACACACACATGTATGCATATGTATATATTTATAGTCATATGTAGAGAGGGAGGCTGTGTTAAAAATCAAAACTCAAAGTAGAATGCAGGAATTTCTCCACACGTCGTATCACACCCAAACTGTTCTAACATCTTCAGACCCCATGATTATTTAAAGCCGCTTGCTGCACAGTTCTTGYGCCCCTTAGAGAAGTAAGATAAACCACATATGAATAAGTTTATAGCAGTTAACCCAGTCCATATGAAGGAGATTTATCTGTAGCAGCTTCTAACCTAATATAGCCTCACAAAAGTCACGTGTGGACCAGTTTTAGCATTCAGGATGCCCCCAGAATCGCCTTTCTTTTTAGCTTATATCCTGTGCCCATCACATGTACCCGGGACCGGGGATCTGAGCTCCCGCCTGACCCAGGGCTGGCAAAGCCCCGTCCTCGGGCTCTAGGGTACACGTTTCCCCTCGGCTTGGACGGGGCTTGCTGATGTGCCCGGGTTGCGCACAAGGAGGCACCGGGGGTAACAACTGATCAGGTCTCCGTCCCTTTCTCTGCCTGCTGGGCCAGGAGGGACGAGCTCCGCTGGCGACTCTGGTTTGCCTTCGGGGCTAGCCAGCGACGGAAAGCCTCCACGCCTGGCAGCCAGATGCGYGCGGCTCTTCGTGGACCACTGCTGAAGCATCTGTGGCACATGCGACGCACCATCGTCTTGGCTGCGAGGAGGGTCGGGAGGGAACGCTGCTGCGGCCTGGGTAAACCTGCTGTAACATTTACAAGCCCCCAGAGGTTTCTTTTGGGGCTCTGTCCACTTTCTGGATCCATCTTCTTTCCATGGCTGCTGATGCATTGAATCTGGGCAGCAAGGAGGCCAAAGCTGCTCACCTTCAACAGTGATCRCTTCCACCCGATCAAATAACCACAGCTTTTTGTATTTTGCAAAGGGCAACACCTTGATCTGGCTGTATTGTCTTTTCCCAGCGCAAATAGCACCTGGGAATCGCTACAACCCTCCAAACCAGCTTTCCCCATGCTTTGCTCCCTGGTACTGGGGCCACCATGTAACACCAATCGATAGTGGACAGGATCAGGCACTCAGGGTGACTTTACCAGCTCCTACTCTGTTTTTCCAGTGTCATACGGGAATGATGATACTTACAGATCCATAAAGTGATGTGGATGCTTTCTTCATTCATCCTATCACCCTCAGTGATCCTCCCCGGTTGTAGCCTTCTTCAGTGTGATGCTACTGTCATTCTCTGTCCGTTCCTCTACCTGCCGAATGGAGATAAAGATGCTTTAACTCACTGGAAAAGGTGCCCTTTCTGCTAACATATGTGCCCAGCACCTTCCAGGAAGGCCAGGATGTCATTCGAGCTCGCTATGTGCCACTGAAATATAAACAGCCGACCAGCGCACAGCCCAAGAAACACTCATGAGACAATTCAGGTTTGGTAAAAACATTAATAACTACTTTGATTAAGCATTAAGGGATCATTTAATTTTTTTACAAGTACAGAGAAAACTCAAACCATCTGGAATTGAAAGTCCTTCTTTATACACAGCGGTTTTATGATAACTTCCATGAACCACCCTAAATATAACCTATCTTTTTGCTGCCAGCTGAGGCGACTGGCTTAGGTGACCAAAGTGGCACCAGTGACCCTGGCACCAGGCGTCCACGTGCAAGCCCTGCCGCAGAGGAGCGAGGCGGTCTGCGCGCAGCAGACACCGTGCCGCGTCGTAAAGAGCAGCTAACCCAGAAGCCTCTCCATTTTGCAGACACGCAGTCAATTGGACAGCCGTGTACAGAGGCTATTAATACATAGATTAGTGCATCTGAAGAACCGTCTGCTCCAGAGCAAACCCGCCCACCCTGGGAAAGACATCTTGTCTGCAGCTGCCAGCAGGGCTACCCTGCAGCCTTGGGGAAAGAGTTGCCCAGATAAAAACTGATTTGTTGGATGAATTCCCTCCCTTTGGCTCTCAGATGTGACCGAGCCTTCAAAGCCCAGAAGTCTGGAAACCTTCCTGAGAAGAAGGAACCCTGTAAACAATTTCCTGAGTTAAAATAGCTACAAGCGGGGTCTGTGCTGCAAGTTCAACAGGTAACATATATTCATGCCACCTGTTGCGGCATGTTTCTAAGTTAAGGCAAGGGCTAAAATGGAAATTCACTTTTCATTTAGGAGCTTGAGGAAATCCTCAAAGTACCTGTTAATAGTTTTATGCACATAAATATTGCTTCCATATTTGTCACTATATGCATTTGAGCAACCAGTGTCTCCCAGGCTGGGAGGCGAAGAACAGGAGAGTCCTTTATGTCTGTGAGAGATAGTTTTGCATATTTAATTTCTCTAGGAAGCATTTGGCAGCAGTCGATGCCATAGAAGCCGGTGCKGGCAGAAATTATCCACTTGACAGCTTCTGCAAATATTGTTTTGGTCTGCACTTTGCAATTGTCTGTGTGTCTGGGAGTATCCAGCGTTTGGACCAGGCCAGGAGGCCCCCAGGAGTTATTTCCCTCCCCAGACTGACCAGTGCTTCAGCCTGGATTTCCAGCGACAACACTTAGACGTACAGCCTGCATTTTTGTATTGTGAAGATGCTGCAAACTTTCCCGAAAACTGGCCGCTTCTGCAAATATTGCGGCGAGCAGAGCATTACTGTGTCAGTCTATCCAGATACTAAGGGCTGAATCCCACGGCAGTGTCCCCACTGTCACTGCTGCACTAAAGTTCTCTATTAGGATTTCTAGGGGAAAGCAGAGCAGCTGTTCCCAGGCTGCTGTTTTCTCCATAAACAGACTTGTTGCCTCAACGCAGCACATATATAAGCCTTGGTGTTTAGGCTGCTGTTTTCGAGGGGACAGCGAGAGCCTGGAGAGAGCTGCTGGGCTCCGTATGCCCGTAGGACTGGGGGCATCCGGAGCGAAGCAGGGAGCTCAGGAAGCAGGAACAAACCGAGGGGGAAACTCAGCTCCTTGCCTGTTTTTTCTGGGTCTCAGAGCTCTGGATAAAATCCGTGAGCCTTAGCCGGCTGCTGCGTGAGCGGGGTTGGGACCCTGGTGCTTCACCTCTGCTCCCAGGGGCTCGGCCAGCGCCGCTGCTCACGCAGCCGTCGTGACTCGTCGTGACTCGGCTCCAGGTCTTGAGCCTGAGCGGATTTTCCGCCTGGGGCCCTCTCCTGGAGGAAAAGGCAGCCTGGCTGGCGGGCAGAGCAAGACGGGCGCTTCCTCCTGTGTCTGGGACCTGGGGGCAGCGCTGGGGCTGGAGAGGTCCCTGTCCTCGTCGTGAGGGCTGGGGAGGCCGGAGAGGGGGACGCGGAGGTGCTAGGAGAGGGCAACCCCAGGTCCTGCTCTCCCAGAGTTGTCTGGGCATTTTACACCGAAATCCTTGGAGCAAGTCAGCTGCAACCTGTGCTTCTGGCCCCCTCCCTTTCCCCGGCCACAGGCCCAGCAGGGAGAGCTCTGGCCGTGCCCGTCCCGCGCAGCTTCTCTGGAGAGTCCCACCACCCCGCAGCCGCCTTCAGCGCCTGCGTCAAAAGCCACCCCGGGGACACTGCGAGTTTGGGCTGTCCACCTCGGTCAGAGGAGGGGACCAAACCAGCAGCTCCCAGCGCTGTCGCAGCGCGCCCTGCAATATGCTACCTTAAATAAGGGGAGATGGCCTCAGCCTCTATGTTTTTAAAAGCAAGCAGCGGCTACCATCGCTTTCTTCGGCACGCCTGGGAGGAGAGGGGGTTTTGGAGCAGGCTGCCAGGCTGAATCTGTGGGAGCAGGGGAGCCCCGTGGCCGGATCCTGCCCAGGCTTAGGGGCGAGGGAGGCACCCAAAAGCCCCAGGGAGCCAGCAGAGCCCTGGGACGCGCACGCGAGCAGGACACTCAGAGGCACCCAGGGGACTTTTTAGGAAGAAACAGCAGTTTCTGGTGTCAGGCACCTCCAGGGACCCTTGCCCCGACTGTGCTCTGCACACCTCCTTTTTAAAGCCTCCCTGAAAGAATAATTTCCACTTCTTAAGGACTTTGCGGGGCCCAACTGACTGACACTTGCAAAACGCGCCAAGCTCGCTTCGCAGAAATAATCTGACGTAGGAGCTGCGTGGAGGCCGCTAGCCACCCCGCGGCGGGGGCTCAGGGGGGGCTTTCCCCCCACCAAGAAACGTGCTTTTTATCCCACCCCCTCCGCCGGCCGGCAGCGTGCGGCGTGCCAGCCGGAGAGGTGGCTCATCCCGGCCGTCCGTGGCGGCTGCCGGCGGTGGCGTGGAGCGCGGCTCGCCTTTCCCACCGCCCTGGATGCGGGGCTGACCACTCCCCCTCCCTTTGAATAGGCGGCCCTGCTGCAAACACCATGGTATTTCCATCCTCTCCCGCTCCAGCGCAGAGGATAGCACCAGGTAGTTGGGAAGAGATCGGAGACAAGTGTGGCAAGCCGTGGAGGACGTAACCTTTTTCCCCGGTCTCTCAGAGAAGTAGTAAGTGACGGCGGGGAGAGATTCCTTTTAAACTCTTTTGCGGGCTGTAGGTACCTGTGTTCATTTTCAGGACATCTAAGATTTGTTTTGCTGATGATTTACTTTTGCTCTCCCCATTAGCAGTTTCACTCCGTCATTGATTCGTGTGTTTGCTAATAGTACGGCGGGATTTTGCAAATATCTGAGCTGATGCTTCCCCCTAAAAATCCCTGTTTTCTGTACAGCATATAAAGTTTATATGTATGTTTAGGAGAACGCTATTGTTTTCCTCACCTAGGGGTGGAAGGCTGCTTCTAGGCAGCATTACAGTCGGCTGAGTTTGCAGTTCATTTTGTTTTTCGAGTTGCCTATTTTTTGATGCTGGCTGGTTTGTTTTCGTTGCGAGGCAGGGGGAGAAGCGGAGCGCCCGGGCTCAGATGCTCGCTCAGCTCCCCCCAGCCAGCGCAGCCCTGCGCGGGGGCTGGCTTTCGCCCCCCTGATTTCTGTCTCTGGAGGACTGCTTGTAAGGGGGTTGTTTCTGCACCTCCGCGTGTTTTTAACGGTATCCTCCAAAGGGCAGAAAACGCCACATGGGCCAGCGTTTGCTTTTGGGAGCAGCTGGAGCTGGGAGACCTGACGTGGGGCAGCCACGGGGATTTGCGGATATGCTGTTGCCATTCTCTGGGAAGGGCACAATCCTGCTCCTCTTACCCAGCCGAAAAAGCCAGTGGGAGCTGTGAGTCCCCGAGAAGCACAGTCAAGGCCTTCCACGTTCCTATTAGCCTCTAAATTATTGCTTTGCATGTGGCCACTCATTTGGTGTTACAGTTACCATCGACTTCCCATCCAGTGCTGTCAACTGACACCTTTGGGGGCTGTGGGCTGGCTCCGGCGTGGTTTCCTGGTTACAGGCTGTTCATGCTGCCTCTGATTCTGCTGGTTTTTATCTTGCCCCTGAACGTCATGTAAACAATTTTCTGGCAAGCCCGATATTTTGGGCTACCCAGGCATCTTCACCTGGGGAAGCAGGGAACAGCAGTGCTTATCCGGCAGCTTTGGTTTTTAGGGAAGTCTGCTGTGCATCCAATATCTGTGCACGTCTGTGCATTGGTATTTCTGTGTCACCTGCCCTCCGCCTCACTGCTGTGCTTCAGGGTCCCACGTGCTCTCAGAGGCACCAAGCACCCCCGGGGCTGCTGCCCCCTTTGCACATTTGGCAAGCTGAGGCACAGAGAAAACTAAGCGTGATCGAACTTTCTAAAGCCCTTTGGATACCTAACGGGGCTGAGAGGTGCCTGCTGGGATTTTCAAAGCACCAGCAGAGCTGGCTGCTCTGGGGCAGCCAATCTCTCACTGAATAATGAGAAACGTATCTGGTTCTTCCCCACTCCGCTTTGCCCACTTGAGGATTTGGTCCATGATGTTGTGCTTTAAGTCTGTTCCTTCATGGAGGGAAATGCATGTGTGAATAACAGGTGACCTAATTACCCCCTCCCTCCTGTTCACATCTTCCTGCAATTGCAAATAGCTGTTATGATCCGAGAGAGCGGCACGATTTAATGGCGACGGCTGCTCTGGTTTAGTGTCTCACCTAAACCTGCGTCCTTGGCATGACCTCCAGGTGTCAGTTTACTATAGATTTGACGGTGCTGTCGATGGTGGCATTATTTTAGCTTAATCATAAAATAGCGATAGCTAGTATTTTTTTTTTCGTGGACTAATGAGTCGGGTAAAGGAGAAGTCTAAATCAGAAAGCCAARCTCAGGAAGCAAGGGCTCGTGTGTGCATGTGTGTATCTGGCTGGTCCAAACCTTACCGTCCTGGCACTGTCTCGCTAGTGCTGTAATCCAGCCCGGATAGAGTTGGTCCGGCCAAGTGGGAAGGCTCTTAAGGCACCCTCAAATCTGCTTCAGATCTGGCAGCCACTGCGGAAAGCAAAGGCACAGCGTTAAAGCAGATAGCGATGTGCTGACAAGCCGCCCCCTCCCTGCCCCTCCTGGTCACGCCGTCCCCAGAAACAGTGCGGACAACCTCCTTGAAGCGCCGCTAATCCAACGGCAATCGCTGCCGCCGCGTTAAGATAGCGGCTTAGGGGCTCAGATACTCGACCTCTCTCCCTCACTTTCTACATCAAGCCATTTATCGCTTTGAGTATTTGCAGAGGGTGCAGAAGGGCTCTGGCTGCGTTTACCATAGCCTCATTATTTACCATTCTTCCTGGCTTCCCCTCAGTAAATTAGGTATTATCTTTGCGATTGCTGCTAAGTTTCAAAATCATAATAAATGTAAATTCCCGTGATGTGAAACGSAGGCAGCAGGCGGCCGATCTGTTAAAAAGCATGCTTTGTAAATAGTCTTCTCTGCAGCAAGTGAAGCATGCTCGTTTGTACTGCTTGCATCCCTGCATTAGGGATGCTCCTTTTATTTTAAAGTTGGTGCCAGGGTTTGATGAACTGAATGAGTTTTTAATGTACCAGCAGAGCTACAAACACCGTTTCTCCTGGGACTTAAATTGGCAGACCGCCTGGAAAATGCCAGCATTTCACGGGTTAAAACCTTGCGGAAGAATGTCATTTCCATGAGCTGTTTTCCCCACCCCCTCGCAGATGATAAATTATTACTTGATGCAAAAATAAAATGGCCATCGCTGAGCAGCTTTGGGTCAGCGAGCCGCCCATGCAGCAGCCCATGGAGGATGGTTGTGTTGGAGGTGTGCAATTTTTAAAGACTTTGCTCAGGTCCTTGAGGACAGAAATGCTGCGATGGGATTGCAAGTGTTGCCCCTTCCTCCCAGCTCCCCGCCTAAGCCAGCGGAAGGGGAACCTTCTTGGTTTATCGGGATGGAGAAAAGCGCCTGGATCCTGTTTTGCAGCTGTCCCAAGCGTGGTACCCTCATGTGACACTTTAACTGAGATGCCAGCCTGGGACTGATGGACAGGGGACGGGCAGAGGCTGAGCATGGCCCTGGGACCCAGAAATTGGGGAGCAATCTGAGTCCTGGGCTTTTAGAAAAGGCAGGGGGGGGTCCGTGCACAGAGAGCTAAACTGGGAGACGGAGAGGAGTGCTGCTGGCCTTGTCTCTGCTGCAGGGAAGTCCTCCAGTCTCGCTCTGTCTCCCTGTTCCCCATCTTTTAAACGGTATAATACTAAGATCCTTTATGGGAATATTGTGAAGAGTCTTCGTAAACACAGCAGACAAAGTTAGCCTTGCTTTAATATATATTTTTAATTCCCTCCTAACTTCCACAAAGGTGAGTGTGTTCATCATGGGGAGGAAAAATAGTTTTTCCCTTTTCACACTAAAGTTGGTAGTTAATTAAAAAAAGTCTCCTGTAAAAGAGGAGGGATGGAATGAAAATTTTAATTTAGCTTAGAAATGACCCAAGAGTCTAATAGTTTTGGCGGGTATTTGATCAAGCCCTAAAAAAAATGCTGTTTCTCCCACACATGTTTTCACAATAAGACTGAAATAATAATAGCAAACAATAAGCCTGAAGTCAAGCTGTTAAGTCATTAAGGATTTTACCAAATGGTTCGGATCCCGCTTTTATTTATTAACAGTTCTCAGCACGCTGCGGTTCTTGATTATCTTAGTGTAAAGCCTGCAGTCATTTCCCTAATATTGGCCGAGTTACCCGACGTGCAGAACGCTGGCGTTGAGGGCAGGAGTTAGCTGGGCCGCAAGCTCCTGAGCGGTCATTAAAGCCACCTCCCGGCGTCCGAGGGGAGGGGAGGAACTATTGAGGCTCGTATTAGAGGAAGCTAAAGAGAAGAAAAATATTGCCCGAACATCAGGGAAACTTGCTGACAGTGAGAGATGTATTGGGCTGTGAAGTAGTTTCCTATGGGAAGTGGTGGAAGTTCTGTTAAAATTAGCCCGGACAAAGCACGCCAGAGCTCCCTTTCTGAAGTCATCTTGCCTCCTGCTGCCAGCTTTGCGTACCTATTTGCCCAGAGCATAATTTTTTGGGTGTGTGTCTGCTCGCTTGCTCTGCCTTTTTGCTAAGCGCAGGGTTGGTCTTCTCCATCCCTCCCGCAGCCTAATGCCGGCACCTCTTTGTCCTGTAACTGGAGCCTGGTCGCCCACAAATCCGTGTCAGCCTTTGGGAGGGGCCAAGTTTAATGTGTATTTTTAGCCGAACCTGCCTTGAACGGCCACAGCTCTGAGAAGCTTTGGTTGCCCAAGTTGCACTGTGTTTCTGAGCCCTGAAACAAATAGCAAAGCAAACAGCCTTTGCTATAAATCTCTGGGCTAGAGACGATAGCTCCCCTTTCCCAGTAAGGGGCATCAGATTACCAGCGCTGCATTAAAGCTCTGTGGCAATCTTATTGATATTCTTTATCGCGTGAAGCCTTGTCCTGGGTGTCAGGATGGGTTTAGCGCTTCTCCTGTGAGCGCAGCGCATGCCGCTTTGAGCGTTAACGTGCGGCCCTTTGCTGGAAGGTTCAGACGGTCAGGCATCCTGAGAAAAATGCAAATGATATTCAGCGAGGCGTGAAAGCAGTTCTCAAGAACCGGTGTGACTTAGGTGTCTTGGTCAAGAAAAAACGATTGCTTATTGCACAAGCTGCAAAGCAGAAAGAAAAAAAAAAGAAAAGCTGCTCATGGATACTGCTGTGCAGCTCTTTGCTCTCAGGCACGAGTGTGCGGTGTTGAAATAGCTGGGCCAACCCGGTGATTTCTTTGCCTCCCTTCATTTTGCAGTGTCTGCCTTGTTTTGGGAACAAACAGCTTGGCAACATTCATTCTAACTTTGAGCCAGAGAGAGACCAGTCATGTCAATGTGACATAGTTATACTTGTTTCAGGTTAGGATCGGCGACAGGCACGTGATTGAACGGGATTGAGTTACCGTGGCCTGTGACTTACCATTCATTAGCTGAGTCGCAGAAATGCGCTCCATGCACCTTCTCGGTTTGACCCAGCTGCAGGGTGACCCAGCTGCAAGGAGATTTAAACATGTTTTTAATGCCTAGTTACAGTGCACGAGGATGTGCTCAGATGCAAGCGGATGAGTTAAGGCTTCTCAGCCACAGTAACTTGCAGTGTGTGTGCTTCTGGGTTGCTGTAAGTGCAAAATGAAGTGTGCTAGTTGTTCTTTCACCACGTAGGTAGTTTTCAGTTTTGTGAATTAAACTGTGTTAAAAAAGAGAAGTAAAAAAAAAAATGCTGGCGTTAGAGCAAAAGTTAGCAATAATAAGCAGGAAATGATRATAATAATTTAATACGCACACGCGCGCAGGTGTTTCGCATTTGGCCATTAGTCACACAGCACGGTGGGGAGAGGCTATCTGGAGCCCCTGCCAAGACCTTCTCCTGCAGCGGTGAGTGAGACACGGCTGAAGCCGGCCCTGCCGGTCGCCTCGAYGTCGCAGGGCACATGCTAAGCCCTGTCCCCGGGGCGAGGAGCAAGCCGAGGGGGAGGCTCGGAGCGGGTGCGGGAGCTATGCTGGGGCGCGATGGGTACGCTCGGTGGCACAAGAGGTCTGCAGGAACCGCGCAGCAGGTATTTTGGAGGAGCCCGTGCTGCTGTGCTCTCGGAGACAGCAGTGGCAGCTCTTCCCTCTCAGGCTGTGCTGTGTACCAGTGCGATGAAAATAGCCGTTCCCTCCGGCTCCGAGTCATATCCTGCCTGAGTGAGTCCTTCCCAGCTATTCCCCCTTTACCGTTTCCTTCCAGCACCGTTCAGTCATACTCCACCAAACGCAAAGTTCATCGGCCCTGTGTTCTCTCCTGAGCATTTAAAGGAGAGGAGAAACATCCACCTATTGGCAAAGAGAGCTAGATTTCAGCTCCTCCACCTCACCCACACGAGCAGGCCAGCAGATAACTAAAAATCCCACCTAGTGAACAGCACCGGTAGAAAGACTTGCTCAGGGGAGCGCATCCCATGCCAATAGTGACATGTGAAACTTTGACATGCTCCTCTGGGCTGAGATGGACTTTTGCCATGCTGCAGATTAGTCAGGAGTAGGACCCGGGGTCTCTGCAGCTCAGGGGAGAGCTACAGCAAGGGCAACACAAGCTAATCCAGGAAGAAACTTCCTCCAGAAGACCTCTCTTGAAAATGGAGAAGTTTTTTGCTGAAAACAAATTGGTTTTGGAGAAACTTCTACAGGAATAGTGCTGATGTCAACAAATTGGCTTTTTTGTCCAAAAAAAAAAGGGAAACAATTTTTTCTCAACATTTTTACGGTAAAGGAAACATGATCTCATCTATCCTCTGAGTAGCTCCATCAGGTTCCAGCTGATAATTCATTCACTGTCATCAGGATCCCATCACGGTTTATACCAATGGGTTTGCGTAGTTAATATATACACACTCAGTCACAAAATCCGCTTTTAATGCAGATCTTTTTCTCTTAACTTTTCCAGTTTAAACTAATTAAAGACGATAGTTTAATCCTACCTTTAGGCAGCCGCGGCAAAGCACCGGTTATACGGTGGGTTTCGCCGACGCCGTCAGCCTGCGTGCTGTGCCAGGCTTCTGCAGCAGGACACCCAACATCCGCTTCCATTTCCGCAGGTACCTCGAGGATGATGAGCTACTACATGGACACAACCATCGGCAGTCCGGCCCCTTACCCGTTGGCTCGCCCTGGAGTGATGGTAAGAGAGGAGACTGGGTTAATTTTTTAATGGCAGCGGAGAGTGGGTTTTCTCTCGGCTGGCCGAGGTGGCTGGTCAAGCGTAACGTGTATTAGTATGTAAGTGCGTGCGTGGGGCTGGGGGACCGGGATCCCGGCGGAGCAGCCGCGCCGTGGGGCTCGGGGGGGGCTGCTCTTAGTGCCCCCGGTTGCAGCGGTCGCCTGAATACGACCCGCTTTCTCAGAGCGTCTTATATATAAATATACATTATTTAGCCAGATATTATTTAGGCTGTTATTTAGAGAAATCGTGTTAACAGGCATTTATGCAGAGAAGCGCTGGCTGATGTTTCGGGCCCTTGACCAGGTCAGAGCTACAGCTCTGAGGCGAGGCGTTAGGCGATGCAGACGACTCGCTGCACAGCCAAGTTTTCACCAAATTAGGGACAAAAGGCCCTTTTCACACAGGAAAGATCCCTCGCGTGGCTCAGCACCTCTCCTCTACGCAGGCCCAAGCACAGGCTTGGCATTTGAAGCGTTAATGGGAAATGAAAAAAAAATATTTTCCCTGGAAAAGAACGGTATGAATTGAGGGAAAAACAATATCCTGGATTTATATGTGTGAATATACATACACATGCATATATATATACACATAGACATATAGTATTTTTAATACATACATATGTATGTATATGTATATATGTATATATACTGTGTGTATGTATAAAATGTATATAAAAACCATCTAAAATATTTGTTTTATATATAGGTATAGTTTACACTTGCATATCTTATATACACACGCATATAAAATATGTAATGTATATATATAATATATATAACATATTGTGTGCGTGTGTGTATATAAAATATGCATATCTATATTTTATATATATAAGAATATAACAAAAATGATATCCTGAGGTTATTTTTATAAAGTCTAATATATTTTTATATCTAAAAATATTTTTATATAATAAAATGTGTGTATATAGATACATTTCTCACAAAAATAGGTTATAATTCTTGTTACATACGTGTGTGTGTAATATATGCTATATATATGTATTACAGATAAGCTCTGTATGCATATATGCACATTTAATATATAAACAGATGCCCTACGTGTGTTTATAACCCTATATAAATCGTATAAGCAGTATATAAAATTTGTATTGTGTTTTATTACACGATATACAGTTATTTAATAATTATATTTTTTAACTCTGTCTAGCACATGTGCAGTAACGCGTACATAAGCGGCCTTCCGCTCACCTGGAGCCGCCTCGCCCCGCGGAGGGTCCCTGTGGCGGCGGGGGAGGGGGGGCGGGGAGGCCTCGGGGAGGCCAAAAAGGGGGCCTCGGCCTCCGAGGGGCCTCCTCCGTCCCCAGGGCCTGGCGGTGGCGGCGGCCTCCCCGCGGAGCCSCCGGGGCCTTCCAAAGAGCGGCCTGGCCGAAGCGGCCCCGCAAGCCTCCCCCGGGGAGGTTTCCTCCCGGGAAGCAACTGTATCACGAGAAAAGGGAGCAGTTGCAACAAATCGCAGCTTCCAGGGGGCCGCGGGCGGAGCGGGAAGGCGCTCGGCGCAGCCAAGGCCCGGCCAAGCGGCGGCACCTTCGCCCTCGCCCCGCACGAGGCGGGAGCGGGAGCGGGAGCCGCTGGAAGCCGTGGGCTCCTTCCTCCCTCTGCTGGCGCGCGGCGGTCCGGCCGGAGCCCCGCGTCCCCCGGGAGCCGCCGTGCCCCCGGCCTCGGCACGAGGCTTCCTGGCTCCCTGCCGCCCTCAGCGATCCGAGCTGGCGAGCGGCGGGCGAAGCGGAGCCGGCGCCGTGGCTGGGATCTGCCGCCCGCTCTGGATTCCTCGGGTCCGCGGAGCTGAGCTTGCTGTTCCCGGAGCCGCCCGCGTTCGGCTGAGGTTTCCTTTCCCTTCGCCCTGTGTTGCTTGGCTCGGCTTTTGGAAACCAAAATGCAAACCGTCGCTCCTTTTTGTTGTTGCTTTGCATTTGAATGGCGATGAAAACGCACGTTTTTGTGATTTTTCTGTGAGAAGGGCTTCTTCGGAGACCTGCCGCTGCCGGGGCGGCTGCTTCTGCGCTCGCCTGCCTGCCGAGCTGATGTTTTCCTCTCCCCCTTGTGCTCAGAAGCAAGGCGCTGCCGGCTCCTATGAAGATCCTTGGATGACCTGCGGGTTTCAATCCACCTGCTACCAGCAAAGGACGTGCTACCCAGGCTGGGATGAGGCCGCCATCCAGGAAGTGCCCACCGGCTTGGAGCACTACGGCACAGGTAGGACCGCCTTTCCGCGAAAACCGGGGAGAAGGAGGACGTGAGCACGTGAGCGGGGCAAGCGTTTGCCTTCCCTTGTGGGTGGGCCTGGGCAGCGTGTTTAAATGGGAAGAGGAGCTCCGGTGTCTCTGAAGTCCTGCTCTGTGGGTGCATCTGCTRAGGGATAAGCGAGATGCTCTTGCTTATTTTACAACACCAGCTCACGTCCTCCTTGACTCATTTTTCCTACCACACACTGCATTTGCTTTTCTCCCCAGGCCTGACTTAACATAAGGCAGGCTGTAACGGCYGTGCATTAGGAGCATTTTGTCCTCTAGCTTAAGTAGCAGCGGGGAGTCTAACACAGTATCGCCCCTGGAAAGCAGACTYGTACCTGTCTCACTGCTCTCTCCTGGCCAACACTGTGTGAGGGTCCCCCCCAGTGGAGATGGGGCTAGAGAGCAGAAAAAGCCGTAACGCTGCTTAGCCTAACTAAAGGTTGTTCTCCTGCCGGAGCGGTGGAAGGGATGTGGTGAGTGCTGAAGGCCGGGAGGTTTGCTCCTCCCCTCCTTTGCGCGGGTGCCTGGCTGGGGGCAGGCCTCTCTGCTCTTCCAGGTGGTGACTTCTGCTGGGTGTGATTGCGTGCGTGTCCCTTATGGRATAGGAATTGCAGTTCTGGTTACAGCAAGGCTCCTCCGTGGGGCCTTGGCAGGCACTTGGTCTCTGAGAGGATAATGTGTGCAGGAGCAAGTCGGATCTGCCCACCAGCTGGGTGCATCCTCAGTGTTTCCAGCTTTCCTGATAGCATTAGCGCAGCCTTTAGCTGGACTGACTTCTCGCGGGTTGCTTTTGAAAGGCAGCGTGGCCTCCACGGAGCGTGGCGGGGAGCCTGGGACTCCTGAGTTTTAATTCTGGTGTTACAGTAACTTGCTGGGTCTGCTTTCTGGGTCTCTTGCCCTTGTAGCTCAACTCTGTTCTCTTGCTCCCAGTGGTGGTAGGGGGGTGTTCAGGTGCTGCAGAATAACCTCAGCTGGAGCTGTGTGGGTCATACTGGGCTATCAGGGCTGCACCGTTGTGCAGTTAAGGCAATTCACTGACTTTGACTAGATGAAAAGATTCTCAAACGTATTCATAAATTGAAAGTCGTTACAAAATCGCCAGTGACTAATTCTTGCCCTGCACGTTGTTCAGCCCGTGAATCTTAAAGCTGAGCTTGCAGTTTGGGCTGCTTCTTGTATTACCAACTGACTCAGTGCAGATCTCAGAGTGGGCAGTTGGTACTCATGCTTGCAAGGGGGATGGGGCAGGGTTACCCAGAGATTAGGCTTTAGCAAAGAGCTTTGGACCTTGGTGCAAGCACTATTTCCACCATGGAGTGCGCAATGTTCGCTGACCCTTATGATTTGGAGGCTTCCCCTGTCCACAGCAAGCAGGTCTGGGCTTGATAGTGGCTTTAGGAGGATGTGCCTCCAGGCCTCAGTTCCGCATAGGTACCATGGCAAAAGAGAGGGCTGAGGTACACTGTGGCACAGGCCAACTATATAACTAAGTAAAAGAGCTCAAGTTGCATGAATGTGACCTTTGCGAAGGGCCAATATGAAGTTTATGTTTCGCTTAAGTCCCACATAAGCCTATCGCGAAGCACTTAAATCCCATGTAAGCTTTTGCATGGCATGTGCTGGTCTTCTGTGACTTGTTCCCGGCTCGTTAGTTATGCACATCGGCCCCTTGGGAGGGAAAAAGCCCTGATGTTTAGAGACTCTTTGCAGCTAAAGAGTTCAGCAGAACCAGTGACTATTGCGGTCAAATGTGCAGTTTGAAATCTCTCCTTGGCAAATATTCAGGCATTTCAGATTTTTTTTTCCTTTGGTGAACACTTGCGTGTTAGCCAGAGATGGACACAGAGAGCTGTGCCTGTGGTTGGAGCAAAACTCCGATGTCTATTCCCAGCCGTTCTTATTTCAGCTATTTGCTCAACTCCTGTGGGTGACCTCTCTCAGCATGATGTCAACTCTGCTCTGATGAAATTTGCCCTTGCAGCATTTGGATTTACTCAAACATTTTGCAAATCTGTGCCTGGAAAGTTCTCTTTGCATTTTTCCCTACCCTCTCCCCTTTTCTGTGAAAGTGCTCTCTCCAGGGACCAACATATCTACAACCCAGATCTTCATTACCCCATGCTGGGTCTGTGAAATCTCTTGCTGCAAAGTTTGGAGCCTGGTTCAAACCTCAGTAAAGTCAGTAAAAAAGCTGCTGTTGACTTCAACAGGTTTAGATCAAGCTTTCAATACATGGGAACTGGTAGAATAGGCCTCTAAGTCTCTTTCAGYACCTAAGAATGACTTTTCAGTTCTTCCGGTTGCAGTGCAAGGTACTCTTTCTCTGATTTTCTTCTTTGTGCTGTTGTTTCTTCAGTCTAGGGCATTTTCTAATTTTAAATGAGAGGAAACTCTCATTTGTATAAACTGCTAGGAACGTTCTTTCATTTCTCCTTTGTGCTTCGGTGCGCATTAGAACCATTCATTTGTCATCTATTCTTCTGATGTGCTGGAGGCTATTTTGGTTTTCATGGTCTTGGTGTTGGTAAGAGAAACAAGTCAACAAGGAAAAATGCAAGTGTGAATATATCCTCTCACAATAGAAACCCACAACACTTCTAAAAGTTGTAGAGTTCCTTGCATTTAGACAAGATATGTTGCCTTTGAAGCTTGGGTGAGTTTATTTACACTGTGCTTGAAGTCAGATAAGATTATTCAGTGATATGGATAAGGAAAGCCTGACCTGGATCTGGTTTGATCATGCAGACAAGATTTGGTTAGGAAGAGAGATTTTTTTTTTTGTAATTTTTTTTTTAAGGCAAAAATTTGCCAAAGGAATATATTTGGTTTTACTTGTTAGTTTGCTACCACAATCTGCAGTGTATAGCATTACCGCCCAGAAAATCGGCCCAGATTGGGTCTGTAGCAAGTAAGGAGTGCATCCCAAAGATGAAGGAAAATAACTGCAAGACTGGAGCTACTGCTTGTTTATGAAAACTAGCTCTATCCCCTTGGATAGATGGGAATAGGAGTGCAGAGGAGATAGCGCATTAATCGAGCTGTCCGGCGGCCCAAAGTTAAGGGTGCTGTGTGTCTGCCGTGAGGTTCGTGGGCAGAGCTAAGCGGCGGCGCTGCCGGCGGCTGAGGGACGCTGAAAGTCGCGCCTCGCACCGGGACGTCGGCGTGCTTTACGGCAGAAGCGCCGAACGGAGCTTGTGCGCCGCTGGGTCGTTGGACCCCAGGAGATCAGCTCAGGCCGTTTCCTAGCTAGGAAACAGGGYTGGCTTTGTCACGCTGCGGAGGAAGCAGCCGGCTGCCTCCTCTCCTTGCCTATCTGGCTAAATATATTTAATCCCTTGGGTAGTAGTATCCTACTATTACCAGCTGGTAATAGCRTCTGAGATCTCTGCTATGGCTACACTGGTTATCCAGGGCTCCTCAGGGAGACGTGGCCACAGGGGCCCAGAAATTGCTACCAGCTACTGACACAAGTGGCTCACTTAAGATAAGAGATCATAAACTTGTTGCCCACCCGTTCATGGCCAAAACTGAGGCCTTGCGGCAGCCGGTAGCAGAACAGACCTTTCCCTCCTGTTGTCCAGGCATCTCAGGCAGGTTGGAAGATGCCGTGGGTCTCTCATTTGTTTGGTATCCAGAAGGTTAGGCACAAAAATGAAGCGGAGGGAAAGGTTTGATAACAATATTATGATTTTGGCACTGACATAGTCCTTGCTGCGCTGCCTTTTTGAGCCAAGGTCATTTTGACAGCCCTTTCCACTATGAACTGGTTTATTTTCTGTAGTGATAGGGGAGATAAAACTGTTTTTAATGGCAAGAGGAGGATGAAATGACTCTAGATGAAGAAGTTTCTATGACTGTTGCTGCGCTGAATTAGTACCTTTGGACTGAAGATGCTCTCAGCCTTTCAGACAGTACGAGAGCATTTGTGGGAGCGATCCCGCTCTCACTGAGGAAAATGGGATTGGCTTGGGGATTTGCATAACAAGAAATGAAATTGAAGTCTTTACTAGAGGAGAACAGCAGTGCTGTGAGTTTGATTCTGCGTCCCTGGCTAGTGCCACTGTGAAAGCTCATTTCAGTTAGACTTCCCGCACCAAGACACTGTCACGGATAAAAGGCATCRCCTTAAGCAGACCTGCAGCACCCAGTTCAGGCCAGATGCTGCAGGAGGGCATGGTGCATGGAGACTTGAGGTACCCGCTGAGGGTCCAGATGCCTTCTGGCCATGTTAGCTTGGTGCCATCTCTCAGCCCAGGATGTTTGGGGCTTTTCAGCTTGGGGATGGCACGTCCCCAGTGCAGCAAAGCTGCATCCAACCCCATGGTGCTTTGTGGGCATCTTACCTTGGGTCCCTGCGGGCCGAGCCATAGCAGAGTCGTGTTGGGTTCGGCAGAAAAAGGAGGCTTTTGTCTGCAGCAAAGCGTTGCACGGCATTGCATTGCCCCGTGCCCGTGGCCTTTGCCCCCACCCTGCTAATTTTGGCGCCGATCTTCTCTCCGAGCCCGGCTCTTGGCTCAGCCTGGACGGCCATCAGGAATCCCRGGGGGATTGCCTGCCTGCATCTGCGACGAGCCCGCCCTGCTCTTCCCCACGTTGCTCCCTCTTCTGCTGCGCGACCTGCTCTTTCTCCCTGCCTGGTCCCTAGTGGAGTTCCCCAGAGGAAAGTTGTTTCCGTGAGCGTTTTCTGGGCCATCTTCCAGGCCCACGCTCGGAGGAATGGAGGTTTGCGGAGGGGGGGGAGAGAGAGAGGGGGAAGGCGAAAGCCGACCGGGCTCAGCCCGATGGCTTCTCCAGCTGCAGCACATTTTCCACAGCTGTCTTAAGGGGGGAAAAAAAAAAAAAAAAAATCTGCATTTTTTCATGTCCTTTTATCCTATTTTTAACTGCGGCCTCCTTCCTTTTCTCAGCCTCCTCCAACACTTCCCCCCTCCCCCAGCGCCGCTGCCTCCCCCGCACGCTCTCCGCCGAGATGAATGGGCGCCTTTTCACGGCGCAGGCACATCTGCTTGCGGCCGGGGCACCCGACAGCAGTTCTCAGGCAGCTCGTGACAGCTCTCCCGGACCGGCCGGACTGTCCTCTCCCTCCTTAATAAATGAGGAGYGGGCAAGGGAGGAGGTGGAGAAAGGTGAAGGGAAATGGAGTGGTGGGGGGGGTGGAAAAAAAAAAGAGCCGCTCCAGCAAAAAGACGGGGTGAGCTGCCATGGCGGCGGGACGAGCGAGAGCCGCCGCCGCGGATGCTAATTCGTGCCGAGGCGAAACAAAAGCAGCGCACAACATCCTCCGGGTAGCTGCCTCTGCCCAACCTGCTGCTCATCGCTCCCCCCCCCCCGCATCCGCAGCCCTCCCCGGCCGGGCGCTGGCGGGCCGCAGCGGCTCCGGCCCGCGGGAATGAATGAACCCTTTCTGCTGGGGTCTGCTGTCGTCCTCCGGCCGGCGAGGCGGCGCAGCYTCTCGCAAGCGCCGCAGCCTTGGCGCTGCTTGTAGCCCGGCTGGAAGAGGTTTCTTTGACCCTTTTTCTTCCTGGCCAGCTTTGGGTGTTTYGCTGGCTCCGCTTTAAGTCCTGTCACACCTGCTGTAAATGGGCGCTCTGGGTCTGTTGGAGGACATGTGCAATTTTCTCCATTAAGAACATGGACTCTGATCCAGCGGTGAAGATCCCTCTCTTCCTTGTGGATGAATTGCCAAACCATGGGTTGCCTGTGGTGTCCGAGTCCCTTTTGGCCCTTTCCCCAGGGGCAGGGGTGCCTTCTACAGGATGCTGAGCAGCTACGGATTTGCCCTTCATAAAAGCGGGTGCTGAACTCAGTGTCTGACCTGTATTGGACCCTAGTTGTTTCACAGGCGAGGAAAGCAGGTGAAGGCCACCCTATGAGAGCTAGCTGCCCTCCCTCTGCATCCCCCAAAGTAACCTGCAAGTCAGCACTGGGAAGGTTTATTTGCACTGAAGCAACAGAATGACAAAAATCCAGGCTTTCACTTCTCTGTTTGTTTCCTGCCTGACTCTGGAAAAAATCCCTGTCTCTCCTCTGAAAGCCAAAACCCAAGGGAGATCCCTGCATGTTGGGTCATCACCAGAGAAYGAGCGCTGAGCTCCTTTCCCACTTGAGCTGGAGGCAGGAGCTGCGCTTTTGTGTCAGCAGGGATCAGCGCTGCGCAGGGAAGGATCCTGCTGGGAGCAGGGTGTTGCTCCTGGACGAGGCTGGGCGAACGCTGGAAGGATGCTGCCCGTTTTGGGGTGATGCTTGCATATTTGTCAGGRGCTTCCAGAGTGATGACAGGGGGTTGGGAGGGGGGTGGATGAGCAGCAGCACTGGCAGCTTCAGGATGCCACGGGGAAGGAACAGCTCGACGCGGAGTCAGGGAGGACAGGGGCTGGTCACTGCTCCCACAGTGCCCTTGAGGGTGACTGCAGAAGATGTCTCATTTTGGTCGTGGAGCGTGATTGATCCCTCTGTAGGGATGGGCTGCWTCACCCTCTGGATGTACCTGTTTCTTTGCTTTTTCTGGAGGAGGAGGCTATCCTGCTCCACCAAACACTTGCTTCAGATGGGCCACACGAAGCACAGATGCTTTCCTGAGCTTTCCCACCCTTCTTGGCCTGCAGAACGGTGCTGGAACCCAGGAGGGCTCTGCGGAGGGCTCGGGTTGCCCGGGGCCAGCCTGTGTGCATTAGGTGGGCTCTGCTGTGCTGGCACGGAGCAGGGCGGGCAGCGTGAGCGGGGCTGGCTACCTTCTTCCTTCTCTCTCCGGATGGAAAGAGCCGGCCGGGTGCTGCTCGGAGAGCAGCGTGCGTCTGTGCGGGGCAGGCGGCGGGGGAGCGGGGAGCGCGGGGGGCTGGGACCCTGGAAACAGCCTGTTTCTCTCAGCTCCTGGCAGCGTGAAGCACCTCTCTCTCCCTCCAGATGTTCACTGTGTTTATAGCTGCTGAGGCAAGAGACTGAACTCTCTCATTAATACGCTTCTCTCTCTCACATTGAAGCCAGAAGTCTCAGCTCAGAGGTTGCAGCTGGAAAGGAGCGGAGGGTGAGGGGTGGGAGAGGGAAGGGAGGTGTATGCAAGCCTCCCATCCCATTCAACTCCCCCTCTCCACTTTCCTCCCCCCGAAGCCTCCCAAAATACACATGCCCCGAAAAAAGAAAAACACTAGCAGATTTTTTATTTCAGAAAGTAAACACTTAGGCCATGGGGGTCTGGAGGTTATGGGAAAAGAGGAAACCATTGGGCTAATCAGGCCGGGACACACTTCCCCTGCTGAAATAAACCAGAAATCATTGCATTACAGGGCGCCTTCGTGGTTAACCCTGGTGCTGCCAACGCAGCTGAGCGCTGGGGAGCCRGAGAAAGCTCTTAGCCTGCCCACGCATTTTCCCCTGCTCCCTGGTCGTTAGCCAGAGCGAAGTGCCGATGCAGCAGGGGAGCCAGCTTTCTGCAGCAGCCCTTTGGCGTGCTGGCCCTTTGGGAACGAGTCGTTGGGAATTTTTAGTAGGAAATGAAACCTTTTTTCTATGGTTTATGAGCGTTCTTATAGAATTTCATAGTTATTCTTGCTTGAGAACTCTGCCTGTTGGTTCCAAACATCCACAGAAGAGGAAATCTTGCTCTGCTAGAATCAGTGAGATTTTGAGGCAGTTTCTGCAGAGCTTTGCACAGTTTTCAGGGAGCTTTCTTTTCCATCCTCATTAGATTTGCATTAGGGAGATGAATTACTAGGTAAGCTCTTTGGGAAGGAATTCTTCCTTTCTTTTCCCCCTGGGTTTGTAGAGCGCCCAGTATATGGGACCCGGCTGTAGGACGGGGGACCACCGATACTCCTGCGGGACAAAGAATAGCTTTAGTGCTGGTGCCAGTGAGGTAGCAGGCCCTTTGTACCAACTGTACAAAGAGACCCCAATTTCCTGTCTCTAAGCCTGGCTTTGGACCTCTCCTGGCTCCTTGCGCAGTCTTTGAGTTGCATACTATAAATGGATACTCAGTACCAGGACTCCCACATTTCAAGACCACTGTGGCTATCTGCGTTTCAGGAAGGTTGGCTCTCTAAGCATTTAAGTTTATTACTGTAAATGAATATTAGAAACTGTCTATTATTGCAAACCCGGGTCTGTTCCGTCAGAGCTCCTTCGTGTGATTAATGTGCTGCTAACTCCCTTTACATCCCGCCAGGCTGAGGCTTTCAGAGAAGTCCGGATGGGTTTAGCCCCCAGCTCCTCACTGCATCCAGGCACATGGGCTGCTTTGGACACCCCTGTCTTAGCACGATGCCCACGCTGATAAGTCTGTGACAGAGTCCACAGCTACACACTTTTCCACCCTAACCTGGTGCTTTTGCTGCAAGCCTTCCCATTGCTAGCAATCACTGGGAATAAGGAAAGTCCAGCATGGAGCCCATAATAGCCAAGGGAAAGTGATCTTTCCAATGACACTGCCGAAGGAGGTTTTTTAACTCATTTATTATAGTGTAAGCGTTCGCGGTGAAAGGTGCCGTCACCGGTTCCTTGAGCCATCAGCCAGGCTCTTGCAACATTCCCACCAGAAGGCAAATCCCCAGATAGTACGTGATAGGCGAGAGCTGCAGACCTGCCATGTCCCACCCCGCTATCTCAAGAATGCATTTGAACAGGAGCTGTTGCTGCAGCTTCTGGAGGTTGCAGTCTCAGATGGAAATCAAGTTCCATGGAGATAGTCCCACAGGGCAAATCGCAGAAGTTTTGGAGTTGGTGTTCAGCTCAGATAAGCTCTTGAGAACTCAGATACTTTATCTGTACCTTATCTGAGCTATTTGCATCACTTGAGGCGGAGAAGCCGTGCTGGAAAACGTTTGGGGCAGGGGGCAAGTGTTCTTAGGATGGTCTGTTTTTTTCGTTGTTACTTCTAGTGCTCAGACACCTCCAGGAGGATTGGACTGTCCTTGTGCCACATGCAGCTCACAGAGTTTATTTTCTACGCAGACCAGATGAAAAGCAGGAAAGAGAAATACCACGCTCAGAGTCGCACAGTAGCAGGGACAGGGTTAGGATTTATGCTCCCTGCAAGCCCTGTAAGGGGGTTGAATCTCTCTGCTCTTTGGCTAAAATTGAATAGAAATAGGATTGATCTGCCCTTGTGAATGGGAATGCTTCCTCCTTTTCAGAGAAGAGCTGGATCTGAGCTTTTTCAAATGGGATGTGCTTTCCGTGCCTTGTTTCCTAGACCCTGTTTTGTGCACATGAAGCTTGCTCTAGACCTTGTCTAGAGCTCCCAGGGGGAGATCTGGGGCCTGTGCTCTCTTCCTGTTCCCTTAGCACCTCTCCAGCCTGTGGATGAGTTGCTCCTCTTCATTCCTGCTCTGCAACAAATCTCACTGTTTGCCTCGAAAGAGCCCTGGAGCTCTTGGTCTCTATAGAGCAACGTCCTCCTTCTTTCCCAGAGTGCAGGGCAGCTTCGTTCACCTGAACTTTCGGTCTGGGAGGGTGTTCCCCAGCCTCTATGATCTTTTTATGGAGGAAGGATTCTCAGGGATAAGAACAGAGGATTTAGGAGACTTGGCTGAGGTGACTGGGTCTAACAGCTGGGCTTTGAAAGACCTTGGCTACATCACTTAAAGCTACTTTAACAGAAAGTCGTTAGGCACCTAAAACCCATTGATTTCCATTGCAGTTAGAAGCCTAAATCATTCAAAAGGCTGTCCCTGAGCCACCGCGTAGCAGTTTCTCATGTCGAAGATGCAGATGATTAATTCATTACGCATTTTATTGCGATGCTTAATTCATTGAGGTCAGCCTAGTGGCTGGAAGTCTCTGGAGAATAGTGTTTTACAAGAGCTCAATGCTGTAAAATATATATATATATAGAGAGAGAGAGAGAGAGAGAGACATCTTAAGCGATACCAAGCTGCTAGTGTGGCTGTCCCCTTGAAGCTATGTATAGTCCGCTGAGCACGTGCTGAAGTTTACATAGTCCACCGGATGGGCCTTCCCCTGTGGGGTTTTGTATCAATAGGCTTTGAAAAGTTGCAGCGGGTCAATTGTTGGCTTTTTCACAATGGATTAAACACAGTTTGTCTCTTTGCAGCTGGCGCAGGGGAAGGGAGGCTGCCTCTCTGGCAGCAGCCTGGGCTGGCGAGGCTGTGCGCKTGCGCGTCAGGAGGACGGTTTCCCTATCCGTCAGCAAGCCGAGGAGCCATGGGAGAGTTGCAGCGGGAGGTGTGCTGGCCTGAGAATAACTCGCGTGGGGTGTGGGAAAAGCTCGYGATAAAGGGTGGAGGTCGCCTGTGAGCTTATTTTCGGTGTTAGACTTCCAAAAAGAGATTCTCAGTTCGTTTGAGCAAATGTTGCTGTTTCGTCCGCTGGCGGACTGCTGCCCCCACTTTTCTGGCACGTGCAAACCTTGATCGGGGCATGGATGATCTCCTGAAAGCCAGGCTGAATGCTTCCGGGCCGCGTGAGCCCCGCGCCAAAATGTAGCCCTGGCCATGCTAGTATGGAGCGGATTCAAGGCCGGGATCTTTGAGCTCTGCGGTGTCTGGAGCTGGCTGTGGGGCACGGCGCAGCAAAAGCACTTGGAGGTATTCATGTTTTAAGCAGTGCAAGTGGGAAGCAGCAAGATAAATTGCTCTATCAAAGCATAGGTTTGATCTGAAGAAGAACTGACCCAAATGACTTCTCCCTAAATCGGCAGCTGTTTTTCTGGGGCCAGAAATTGAGATAATGCTTTTCTCCCCTGGTTTTCATGATTCACTCTCCACATCCTAAATTCAAGGGGGCCAGAGGGCACTCGTTTTTGCYAGACTTATATCAGCATTGAGGTAGAATAGGAAAAAAAGGGATGAAACGCCCCAAGGGAGCCTGTGCATGGAAAATTTCTGACTTGGTCAGTTCCAGACATCTCGCAGAAGATGCACTTGGGAGCTTTCAGCCTAGTTTTGCCAGCTCAAGAGGCTTGAATAATTACGGAAGGTAGTGATGGAAATAAAGCTGGCATCTTAGCCCTGGACCAGCTCTCCYCCGTGCTGCAACCTGGGGGTATCTGTATCTGCTGTGAAATGTCTCCGGAGCTAATCAAGCCTCCTCTTTCCCTGCTTTGCATCTAGTTACTAGCGAACCCTCCGAGACCAGATGCTTCCTTTGTCTGGCAGCTTGTGTTGTCTTTCTGTCCAGGCAAACAGCTATGACGTGAAAGTAGTAACAGTTTCCCGTGCTGTACAGTAATCAAAATGACAATATAACGAGGCAGCGCAGTAGCCTGCCTYGCCTTATGCTTGGTGCTGAGTTCCAGGCTGGGTGTCAACTTGGTCTCCTTTTTYGACAAAATGCTGCTTTCTGGCTTTTTCTGTTGTTGCTGCCAAAAGTGACTGATTGCTCTGCAGAAATCAATATTTTGTCAAAACAAAATGCAAACATTTCCAGCCAAAAGTCAGCATTTTCTGGTGTTGGCTCTGCTGATGCGAAAGCAAATCTCCGTGGGAAGTGCCAACRTGAAAAGAAAATGGAGAAACATTTTGGACTAGCCTGCAAAATATTTCCCCCTGGCTCTCAAACTCAGACGTGTATCGAGGCGGCTGCAAGGCAGAGAGCAGTTGAATGCAGGGGTTTAATCTGGGTCACTCTTCGTGGTTGTTCAGGCCAGGTCAGTTTAAGCAGACAGATGCCCCCGTAGCAAGAGCTGATGTGACGGCATGCACAAGGAGCCCTGCTCAGTGCAATTTGTGCCATCCAGTATGCCTGTACAGTAAGTATCAATGTTCACTCCCTATTTTCCGACTGTCAGGATGTGATGCTTCATTTGGGTTAAAGCTCCGAGCTAAGGAAGCCGATTTTTAAGGTTTCATAAATCTGCTCTTGTCTCGTTGCTTGTTCTCCTATCTTTCTTCCCTCTGCTTTTGCACCTGGTAAGACCTTCTGTCTCTCCGTTCGGTGCAGCAGATACTTCCATAACGGTCGGTCTTCTCAAATCCCTCCCCCGTGGCCTTCCAGCGCTGCAGCGAGCGAGGTACAGTGGCACGGTATCACGGCGGGAGGACTTTCCGCTCCACGCCCACCTGAAACGAAACGGTTTTATCGGGGCTCTCCCACGCCTGCCAAGTGCATCTCGACGCTCCCCTCCCCGCCGCCGCTGCTCCTCACTTCATTAGCGCCGGAGATGTTTATAAATGGAAGAGATAATATTTTTCGTTTCCAGTTTGGGTTTCCAGGGCAGCCACTTTCTAAAGCACTTAGGAAGTTTAGAGAAGAGGAGGTTATATAAACGATTTTTCCCCCCTGGGCTCTTATTAATCAAGTGGCTTGTGGAGCCATTCCCATAGCTTTGGGATAAAGGGCACTCGCTGGGTGAGGGGAGGCAGTCAGCTAATACAAGACATCTTTTTTTCGCTCTTGCCCTTTTTTGTACGTTTGAGATGAATGAAGCAGTCAGACCTGGCTGTTTGGGTTTGAAAGCAGTCAAAGAGCTGAGCAGTGTGCTCTTAGGTTATATTCAGACTGTGTTTTGGGCTTGAGCCTTGTACTAGCCCATTGCAGGCCTTCAGGCAAGTCACGTAGCATCTTCCACTGATATTTTTACCTGGCCTTGGTTGATATTTCCCTGTAATTTGTTGTAAAATGTTTGCATTGCCTGACTTTAGAGGATGTAGGATTTCAGTAGTGATGGGCAATGAGTTATTCCTTGTGCTTTTGCTGTAAAACCCTACACACAGGCATACACATGCACTAATTAATACTTTTCCTGGCAAGCTCCAATGCATTTCTAAAGCTTCCCAGCATTTTCCCACCCAGGCTCCAACAGCAGCTGCTGCCCAGGATGGTTGTGAGCAGCAAGGGGATCTCGTGGGTTTGCCAAACAGGAGCAAGCTTCACGTTGGCTTCCCTCTGTTCCCATCAGCACGTAACCCAGCTCTGTCTCCTCCTCCGGGTCCTTCCTCCTGCCATCTCCCCTTGACGAGAGCCAAGGACTGGGGTCTTTCCGCTTTCCTTGGGTGGAAGGAGCTCTGGCTGTAGCAGCAGGTCCAGCTGTTTCAGGGCTGGAACCGCAGGTCCACAGGAAATCAGCTCGTTAGTCTGCTGACCCACCTTCCAGCTTTCCAGCCATGCTCTCCTCGTGTGAAAATAATGATTTAAATGGCCAGGAGTGGAAAATAATGATTTAAAGGGGGTAAAGGGGATATTCRCAACTATTGCTGACCGTAGACTTGGCAGAAGGAAACTGTATTTCTTCCGGGTCTGGGGAGCGTGTGAGATGTGGTGGGGGAAAGGTGTTGAACATCTGGAGTGATTTAGCAGGCTTGCGCTGTTGCGCAAGGCCRTTCGCTTACCGTGGTGGCCAGGCCTTGGCTCACGTACAGACGTAACTCGCCCCGAAGAATCGCGATGGATTGATGGAGAGCAAAGCCACTCGCTTCTGGTGGCTGGAGCAGGTGCAGGTGGGGCTTTGCAAAGCGTCCACATGGACCTTCTCCAGGGACAGACGGTGGGCCTCACTGGGGCATGCCCCCGGCCTCACCAAAACATCGCGCAGGCCATTTCAGGCAGCTCCTCTGGTTTTTGGTCCGTCGTCTGAATGAATTTTCTTGACTTGCCAGAAATAATGTTCCAATTGGAAGGAAACGTCAAGTACCGTGTTAAAATGCAGAGAAACATATTTTGTTTCGTCTCACTTTTGGTGCTAGAACATGGTGTAGGCTTCCTAGCTAAAACTGCAGGTTCCTTTCAGCTCCTCTGTGTCCAAGAACCATGCCTCCCACCAGAAACCTCCTTGAAGAAGTGAACAAACTGGGTGAAAAGTGGGTTTGTTAAAGGATTATGTTTAATTGACTTTTTTTTTTTCATTTTGAAATTTCCTTCCATGTGAAAGTGCAAAAATGGAAAGTTTTAGCTCAGGTTGAATGACACATGATTTTCCTCGCTTTTATTTTCTTTGCGCTGCTTTAGCCCACTGAGAAGAGTGTGAAAAAAAACCTGGTTCTCATCGGCCCAGAACATATTTAGAAAAAATATTTACATATACTCTTTTCCTCCAACTACTAGCAAAGCAAAAAAAAAAAAAAAAAGATCAGCTATTTGCACAACTTTTGCTGTAGGCAGTCGGGAAGCGGATGGGGAAGCAAACCAGTGTGTGTGCTGAACCCCTTGTATCTCTAGATCTCCATTCAACAGCTTTCAGAAGATAATTAAAAAAAAAAAACCTGAAATAACTGGTGATGATGATAGCTGTATAATGGGTGACGATATTTCCACCGCGGTCGGAGGCCCCTACCGACCAGCTGTCTCTTGGCCATTTTCACCAGCAAGGATTTAGGACTGAGGCAAGCTAATCAGGAGACCCTCATGGGGAGAGAGGCGTGTTATTTAATTAGCTTTACAATGGACTGACTGGGAGGCACGTGGTGGCTCTAATAGAAGGAGATAGATGTCCTTTTAGCTGGGCTAATTGTTAGGAAATAGCAGAGGCTTTGTTCAGCCTCAGCATGTGGCCTGTGATCTCTCAGAGCCCAGGGGCTGCCCGCTTATAATTTTAGACAGATCTATTCAAGCCTGCTCTGTAGCGCAGGGCCGAACAAGACGGGTATTGTTGGAGAGCCAGGATCGCTGTCCAAGAAAACCACCCCGAAAAACCCAAACACGTGTAGAGCGGAATATTTCTCTGTCGTTTATTCACTATCAGGCAAGGCTGCCAAGTGGAGACAATTGCGAGCGAGGAGGTTTCCAGCGCCGGGCGAGGGTTTTTCTCTTTGAAACACATACACAGACGAATCCTTCATCGTGTGGGTGGTGCGAGCGCCTTCGCGAGCGTGCTGAAGGAGCGTCCCTGCCAGCGGAGCGTATCTGGGGCAGGGATACTCCTTCTTTTTTAGGGCTTTAATTGGCAGGGTGGCCCCCATCCGGCAATTCTCGCGCTAAGTCGCCGGACTGCTCTGGGCATGGTGTGCATGGGCTAATCGTGCCCATCTCCCAGTTACCCTGTCTCCGTAGATTCGCTGTCTGCACGGGTTGTCTCATGATCTGCAGGGCTGGACGGTGCTTCAGGCCGGAGGGGTCTTGGCCATCAGGGACGGGGTGTCCGTAGCTCCCAGGGTGCTGCGTGACAAGTGACGGGAATCCCAGGTGTCTCTTTTGGGAGCTGTCCTCTCAAAGTCTTCCTCCAGCTGGACACCCACAGGTCCCCGTTGCTTGCAGGCCTGGGCTTTTCCTTAGGGACCGCCGAGCTGATGCTCCTGACCCTCTGTGAAGCAAGAAAATGTCGTTCCACTAAAGACGCAGGATTGTTGCGCAAAGGTTTGTGAGGGGCCATGTGGAAGTAGTGACCAGGAATTAAACTTCCATCTCTTGAGCCGCTCTGTCCCAGCTATGGAGTTAACCTTAGGGCCACCGCGCTCAAGTGGTTGCTTTCCCTGAGCCGACCACTTCCAACTGGCTGCGTGCAGCAGAGCTTTTCTGGTGGCTGCTGATTCTTAGGCTGCGAATTTGTATACTAGAGATTGGTTCTGGACTGAGCTTCCCTGGAAGGTGCTTGTCTGGTTCCTGGCACCTTCACGAAAATGAAATGTGGCTGTTACAGGATATCTCTTGCAGTGATTTTTTTTTTTTTTTTAAGATTGAGAAAGTAGGGAAGGGTTAGCAAATAGCACGTAGCTGTCCAGGAAATCTGCTTTATCGGGGTACTAGCAATGATCCCATTGCACATGGTAGCATTGATATATCTGAGAATATAAAACGCACTTTTTCTGGGGAAGAAGAGACCTGACCTAGAGGGTGGGATGAAGGAAGAGGCTGCGAATAACGCAAACTCTCCTTCATGATCCCTCACCTGTTTCCCAGGGAAGGGATTCTCAGGGCCATCATAAATCAGCTCAGTAACCTCTGTCACCAGAGATCAGTGAATGCCGAGGGTGAAGACGCGAGCGGAGATGCGTTGCTCAGGTCTGAGCTGACTGTATTTGTTTCTGTTGTGAAGGAGGCTGCCCGACAGACCTGGCCAAAGGAGAGAGATCCTACAAATAAGATTCGATGTGTATAGGTCCTGCGGGAGGAGAAGTGGCTGTGTGCGCTCAGAGTAATTCTGAATGGCAAGCGTTAAATAGCAAAAATCCTCAGGTTATGATTACCAGGAATTCAGTGCTGTTACTCGAGGAGGAGAGGGCAAGCGTACTGAGAGCAAACAGCACCGCAGAACAGCTTACACAGATTTTCCATCCAGCCAGTTCTTCCAGCAGGGTAACAAGTGAGTGACAGCACCCCCCGCCAACGAAATTCAAGGCAGAATAACATTGCTCGAGCCCAGATTAGCTAATCAGGTTAGGAATCAGCGTGGGAGCTGGGAAACCAATCGCGGGAGGCACTTGAAGATGCTTAAGTGGCTTGTGAGATTGCTGATTGAGGTGCCCGCGGCGTGCCGACCGGAGCTGTCACTCCGTCGCAGCCATGCGGCGATATGCGTGCGCTGGATTTCCTAACGCCTAGCTGGCCACAAAGATGCTTTTGTGAGCCATCTCCGCTGGGAAGCTAATGAGAGCAGGAGCCTCGGAGGCTCGGAGGCGGCTTCCTCTGCTCTCGCCTGGAGGGCGATCAGAGGACCTTATTGTGGCAGCGCTGCCTTGGCTGCTCGGGGCTGAACCGGGGCCGCAGCCCGCGTCTCTGCGGCGTGCACGGAAGAGGCTTGCTCCTAGCGCAGACAGCGCGGCGGACGGGGACCCTCCGTGACTCCGGCCCAAGTGCCATGCCGCAGTAAGGGGCTCCCAGAGGCCGCAGCAATCCGGGGCATGGAGAGGCCACCGCTTTTGTGGTGGTCACCATCTCCTGGCCACAAGCCCCTAGACCTGAGAGCAGCCCAAATCAAAGCTCTGGGAACAGAGCGCCTTCCCCACGGACAAAATGGGGGCACTCACAGGCCGTGCTGACTAACGGGCTGTATTTCCATGCCTGCCCCTTACCCAGAAAGGGGAGGCCGTAGGCACCAGGATTAGTAACCCAGCCTCCTTTTACCAACGTAAAACAGCTCGCTCCGATACTTCCCAGCTATCACGGCGCTTGAAAGAGTTTCTCATATAATTTTAAATTCCAGGAAAGGTATCTCCCTGGGGAAGGGTCATGGCAGCTGCTTGCTCTTTCCTCTCATTGCAGCCGGCCACCTCCACGCCCAGAGCCACCTCCCTGCTCTTTCCTTTCTTGGAGCGGTGGCTGCTGCTCTTTCCAACAATGACCCCCTTACGATAAATCCTTTCATGTCTCCGTTTCTCCCTGGAATTGCACGACACTTTTTTTCCCCTTTGCTCCTGATTTTTGTCTCCTGCCCTCTGGATATTGTTTACTTGACAAAACATCAAACTGAGGCCCTGGCCACTCGCGGTCATTAAAAATCCCATGGCAGTTTTGGGGAAGGCTCCAATTTGGCTAATTACATTCTGCCATAAATATCCCCCTGCAGTTTTAATTGGATATGGTGTTCTTCATTTCCTGTCCATAACAGCTGGGTGGTGTTGCTCCGCGTTATTACGTAGCCGTTGTATTTCGCCCCAGAGGTGGCCGCGTTTTGGTAGTAGCGGTGCTAGGAAATGGCTGTCTTGGGGCTACCAGTAATACCTAATTCTGAGACTGCCGTTATGTCTGTATTGAAAGTTGGTAGATTGGCGGGAGAGGAGAAGCTGTGACGGCTATAAAACATCTGGAGGAGAGCCAGCAGCTGCCCGTTTGCAAAAGGGCTCTTGCAGGACCGAGTTTGGTCCTGCCGCACCGAAAGGGTCGGCCCCAGCTAGGAGAGCGGTCGCAGAGCAGCAGCGCTGCCAACACGGAGAGTTCGGAAATCATGGCAAAGGCGCCGGTCTCTTCAGACCTTTCCGCAGTGCAAAATTAATAATTATTCTTCTTCGTTTAACCCAACCGCAAGGTTAGGCAGCGGCCTGGGAACAATGTGGCATTATTGCCTGTCCTTTCTTTGTTCCAAACTGTTGGAAAACAGTCAGGCTGCATTGTGGAGGCAGGGCAGATGGTTATCTCCCATCAGCAGCCGAATCTTTTGACTATATTAATGGCAAGAGGGCTGTTCTCCACAACTCAGCATCCTCCCACGACAGGAGAGAGCCTTAATAGATATTAACGTTGCATGATGGCAGAGGGAGCGAGTGAATGGAAAAAGGAGGGTGAGACTTGGATGTTCAAGAGGAAAGATTTTTCTAAAGGCTGAGAACGGCAAATAGGAACCAGTTGCTGAGGCGAACTCGTGTTTGGCAGGTCTTGGACTCCAAATGGTCACATCCCAGCTGAAGAAACTAATCAATGGATTCCTTCCATGCCTTCTGCGAACACTGAGCCATTGAGCGGCTCAGCTGGAGTTCAGAGCCAGGGCTTTCATGTTGCAGGCTCTGAAGTGAACACAAATTAAGGCAGCAGCTAGCACTGAGGGCAGTTTGAAGCAGAGATTCAGCTGTCYGGGGAGGAAATTTCTGTCTGCAGCCTCTCAGTCCTTTTCCCCCTCCCTTCCTCCACTTTGGGGGGCTTTGCCCCGATGCTACTTTTGGAAGCTCGTCTAGTTTTCCTGCACAGAGAGGCTACATGAGCAAAATGATACAGAAGTTTTGGGGAGATGGGGCACGGGAGGAATGGGGGAGCTCAAAGCCTCGCCGCAGCCGTGCTGCACCAAGCTGCGACTTAACATCATCAGCTTTGCAGGATCAGGACTGAGCTGGGATGCCAAGAGTGTGTATCTCTTTCCTCATAAAAAACACACAAGCTGCAAGAAGCATCTTTATTAGAGTCTTTGTACTAGTGCAGAAGAGAAGAAGCCTCATTACAGGTGCGCTGGAATTTGGCCAGTCCTTAAGGCTGTAACACTAGCAGGAGAGTCCAAGCCAAGTGCATCAGCCCATGGGAGCAAGGCAAAGCCCAGGTACCGGCGAGGCAGGCGCAGCCTCCTCCGGTGCGACTTGCTAGTCCTGCTCTCGTTGACGGTGTCCGGGTCCCGCTGGCTGCTCCTGCGCTCCAGCCCAGACCATCTCCACTCGTGAGAACRTTCTCCTCCGAGATGTCAACAGCTCGGCCCCGTCAGCGCCCGCTCAGGCGAGACGCCGGGGCCTCGGTGCACGCCTCGGCTTGTGTTTCAGCCCGGGGATTGTGGTTTGCTGCAGGAGGCAGCGCTCGTTCTGAGCAGGGCGGATTATCGAGCAGCGCCGCGGCGGGGGAACGGTCGGGTCATTTCAATACGGCTGGGACCGCAGGTGCGTTCTGATGGCTTCAGCATCGCAGCCAAAAGCCTGCAGCCGGCTGCGTAGCGGGTCCCCGCGCCCCAGCGCGCGCACACACGCACGCACTCTCCCACGGACGGCCCCGCTCGCAGCGTGCGCGCGTGTACCCGGAGTCTGCAGCCCGGCAAGCGAAGCGTAGGGAGGGAAAGATTGTCAGGCTGGGATAGCTGCATCAGGTTTCTCTTCCCAAGCCTGCTCTGGAAGGAGTCGCATAGGAAGGCAGCTGTTTCTTCTGAATCCGCTTTTGATTTTGAACTGGAAATGTTCTGCTAAAAGTCCTCTCTAGAGTCCCTTCTTTCAGTCCCTGCTGCCCATTACATACTATATTGGGAAGAGAGGAAGAAACAAAAATGAAGGACAGGGCTAAGCCCATTATCTTGTACAGGGAGAGGCAATGGGAAGCAAGTTTTCTCCTTACATCTATTCTTTTTTCACTTTCAAGATTTGCAGGTTGGTCCATATGCTAGGTTTTAAACAAGGATGTTTAGCCCTTGTGCCCTGCCTTTCCCCCTGAGCACAGCTCAGCGTGCTTTTCGAAGCCCACAGGAATTAGTGGATCACTAAAGGTGGAGAGCGGTGGAGAGACTTCCCTTTGGTCACACGGTCAATCATTCGTCCCACCCTGCTGCTGGAGGACCAGGTGTTCCACAGCAGTGAGGTACTGAACTTGCARAAGGATGGTAAATCGGAAATACAATTGCATGTAAATGGGTGAGACACCTGAAAGACAAACTTTCAGTTGGAGCTAACTGCCTACCCGGCTTTGATAGCTTTCGAACTTCCTCCTGTCTGCACCTTGAGCTACCAGACTYTGTACAACTGGCCTTTCGTGTGAGAATCAGACTCTTGATTTCTAGCCCCTGAACCCCACAGCTTCTTTTAGCTGCATGAACATTTCTTCTATAAATATGCGTTAGGCGAATGAGAAAAGCACCACTGAAAAAAGCTAGAAGTAATTCTGAGCTGCGGAGTTTGCATCTGCAGCTGATCTTGAAGCAGGGTTGGAAGGTTTCTACCGTACTTGCAAGTAGGACCCAGGTTCATCCTATCGGTTAGCAGGCGGCTTTGAACCCYGGCGGGTGACTCACCCTGCTGCTGTATTCCCTCTGTTTACAGCCGGGATGTTCATTTGAGCCCATCTTTGATCAGAGGAGCCCGGGCTCTGCCAGCGTGTCAGAGACTGTTAGGCTTTCTGAGTGAGAACCACAAAAGCTGGTTGCTAATGACTTTTTTTTTTTTTTTTTACACTTGTACCGGTAAATTGACATCTGTGAGTCATAATCTCCTTTCTGTTCTGCCGTTTGTGGTCTCAAGTTTTTGCTACCTAAATATAATAAAACATATTTTATGTGAAAACCGATATTCTTCAGTTCGGTTAAGTTCGTGCCTCGCCGGCCCGATAGCGATCTTGCATCTTTAAAGCAGCTCCGAGGCAGCGCGATCCCAAAGCTTCCTCGCCTCCCACCTGCGCGGAGCCCGGGCGCACCCCGGGCGAGCGGAGCCTCCCCGGGCGCGGGCTCCCAAACGGGACCCGGCTTCCCCCCGGGTCGCCGGGCCCTGCGGCAGCGGGGAGCGCGGAGGCGGGCGCGGGCGGCTCCGCGGGGCGCGGCGCAGGGCTCCGCTCGGCTCGGCCGCCCGGGGGCCGCCCCCGGGGCGGGGGCAGGCGGGTCCCTCCTCCCCTCTCCTCCCGTCCGCTCTCCCTTCCCCTCCTCTGCTCTGCCTTCCCCTCCCCGGCGCTGTCACGGCGCGGGGCCGGCCCCCAGCGCCCTCCCCTCGGCGGCTCAGCTCGGGCCGGGCCGGGCGAGGCGGAGCGGGAGCGAGGGAGCGCGGAAGAGGGGCGGAGGAGAGGAGGGAGCGCGGAAAGGGAGGCAGGCAGGCAGGCAGGCGGGGGGGGGCCGGAGGAGAGGCAGGAGCGAGGGAGCGCGGAAGAGGGGCGGAGGAGAGGAGGGAGCGCGGAAAGGGAGGCAGGCAGGCAGGCAGGCGGGGGGGGGCCGGAGGAGAGGCAGGAGCGAGGGAGCGCGGAAGGAGGAGAGGAGGCGAGAGGCAGGAGCGCGGAAGGCGGAGAGGAGGGAGCGAGGGAGCGCGCAAGGCGGCGAGGAAGGAGGGAAGGAAGGAAGGAAGGAAGGAGGGAGGGAGGGAGGGAGGCGCCCGGGCGCCCCGCTCCGCGCACGGCGGGGCGCAGCCAGCCGCCCCCGGCCCCGACGCCCCGCGCCCGGCCGCAGCCATGAAGGCGGCGGTGGACCTCAAGCCCACGCTGACCATCATCAAGACGGAGAAGGTGGACATCGAGCTCTTCCCGTCCCCCGGTAAGCGCCGCCGGGGGCTTCCCTCTCCCGTCCCGGGGAGAAGCCGGCTGAATCCCTTT
>NW_020449752.1:3697384-3706011 GCF_003343035.1 Apteryx rowi
CCCCGGGGCCGCGGGGCCCCCCCTTCGCGGCTGTGCCGTGCGGTGCGAGCGGTTCGGGGAACGGCGCCGGAGCGGCACCTCCTCTGCGCGCTACGAGTGTACCGCGTTTCAACCAGAAAAGCCCGCTGCTTTGATTTTTTTTTCCCTTTTTTCTTTTTTCTTTCTTTTTTTTTTTCTTTTTTTTCTTTTTTTTCTTTTTTTTCTTTTGCCTTGGGAAAAAATATAGAAATCTTTCTTTCCTTTTTTTTGGCCGCTCAAGGGCTGGCGAAGTTGCTGGACGAGAGGTGCTGAAGTCACCGCAGAAGATGCGTTGCTGAAACGAGGCGTGCTTTTTTTTTTAAACTGTGCTAGCGATACGCTTAGCTCCCGCTGCCTGTGGTTAACGCTAATAGCGGAGCCTTTACCATCAGAAGGGCTGTTGTTTGCATTCTAATGTTGTTCGGCTGCCTGCTGACCCCGAGCGCTAAACTCCCTTCTGCCCGGCTCCTGCTGAGGCAGAGGATGGTCCCTCCGTCGCAGGMGGGCCTGCAGGGACAAACTTTTCCTCCCCGGAGGTACGAGGGAGGGTTAAACGCAGTCCCCTTGCTGCCCTGCASTAATTCCCGCTGGGCTGAAGGGGATGTTCCTGTTTTGCGCAGTGCCGGCGCACTGAAGAAAATAATTGCAGTGGATGAAAGAAAGTTAGGGCTGTGCACTCCGCCAGTTAGCGAGTTTCTAGGAAAGCCCGAAGGGGGGCTACCCCCCTGCCAGTTGATACCGTTTCAAGCTGCATGTGGGAAATAAAATGACAGCTGAGTGCTGGAGTACAAGGGGGGGCCGGAGCAGCGCAGTGGTTAGCGCTCGGAGCTAAAATAGCAGCTTGCGGAGGATCAGCTTTGTGTGCCGGCAGCTCCGGTGTGCCAGCGCCCGCGTGGGTTAGCCGGGGTCACACGCGTGTGGGGTCTGCCACCGAACGGCCACACGGCTTCTCCTGCAGGGATGGAGAGGGTCTCACACTGGACCCATCTCCTTGCGTTACCTGTGTGCAGGGCCGTAAGCTGATGGTCCGTTATAGCTGTTTTAGGAGGAAGCCGTGGGCGCTCTGTGCTTCTGACAGCCAAGCTGCTCCTGCCTTTCAGATGTGGGCTCTGAAGGGGCAGCGTTGGAAATGCARTACCTGACGGTGCCTAGGGATGCGGGGAATGCTCCTCAAAAGCCCCTGTGCAGGTTAAATGAAAGACTCCCGCTGACTCCAGCGGAGTTAAGGACCTATTTATTAAGGCTTTGGTTAAAAGAACCTTTACCTTAGGAGGCTTAATCCTGTGCTTCAGGTCATGACTGCCGCCTTCTTGCTTGCCGAGGAAGCAAATGCAGCGGGGAGCAAGGGCTGGGTCACTAGGGCAGGGTTGGGAGGATGTGGGGTTTGTTTGTTTCTCTGCTCGGGCCAGCGTCTCTGTTCAAATTTAAACGTCTCCTGGCATGGGTGAGGGCATGTCACTGAGGCGTCTTTGTCGTTTGGGTGTGCGGGGCTCCCGGGCAGGAGCCCGGGTTAACGTAACTGCCTCTGCCTAAAGTGAGGGCAGCGCTCTGCGTCCCGCGCTGCCTGAAGTTCATTTTCTTCTCTCTTCGATAGCCCTTCTTTTGCCTCTTGTGTCAGCAAGCAATTTTTAGAGTTGACCCCGAGTTTAAACTTTGGCAGGAAGAGCGCTGAAAAACAAAACCAGCAAGGTAAAAAAGAGCTGACTCCCTATCGACTTGAGTTGCAGTTGCTTCTGTTTTGGTGGTTGTACTAACGCTGCGAGCCAAAAAGGTCAATGTTGTCAATTAGCTGGCTTAACCTCATTTCCCCCGTAACTTTTTTGGAGAATGCTGCAGCTTTCTGGCTTGGCTGGATTTAATGTTGAGACAAGCAGTATGGATGCGGCTGGCTTACGATGCCCTGCGTGGGGGACAGAGGCGCTCTCTGCTTGTGCCTGGTTAGGACCACGTCCGAGGACTCACCCGTCCCTTGGTCTCTTTGCTGAATCCGCCACCAAACGTGCCCGTTCTTCTTCTTTTTGAAAAGGGTCGTAGCCTCGCTGAGGATACCCTGCGTCCAGCTGCTCGTTTGTTTACACGGCAGCGAGCAGTCATCTGATGCYGGATTTGGCCACGGTTAGTCAGGTTTGTGTACAGGTCCGCAAGAAAGTCAGCAACTCCATCATTCATTACCAGTCCCCACCCGTTTCATCTTCTTGCTTCCAGCTGCTYGGCTGGATTTGCTTACGGTGTCCTTACGGTGTCCACAGGGTTAACCTCGCGCGGGGAGAAGTCTTGCAGCCATAGGTTTTCAGCTGTGCAAAATCTTTAATGTGCCAGGTGCCTGATGCCCTGTGAAACCGCACCGCAACACTCCCCTCTCCTCTGAACCCACGCGTGCAGGCAGCTTCCAGGCGTAAAGGTTAGCCGGGATCTGCAGTGCATCCAGAGGGTTTAAAAATAACTTGAAAGGGATGTGAAGTTGTACAAAGCTTCCAAAGTCGAGTCCCCCCGCTGTTGCCAACAAGGAGGCGTGAGCGAGGTGAGCAGCTCAGGAGCCAAGATGCCATGGTGGTGGGTGTCTCCTGTGATGCACAAACTGTATTTGAGTGGGGKTTTTTTTGGTATAACGGTCTGGCACAGTGTATGATAACATCAGGTTTGATTCCAGATATATGACTGATCCACCAGTGGGTTGGTGGGACTTAGTTTACCGGCTTTTTTTAATGACAAATGAACAAAAGTTTATCCATTGGAGTAAAAACTCAAAACACCGTGCAACTCAAAGCAACGTGCAAATCCACCCTAATGGCAACTTAATGCTGCAGTTGGTAAATGCCGCCCTCTGCAAATCGATTTGTTTCCTTTGGTTCTGCAAAGATCGGTTTGTTATCTGTGGTCAGGGTTAAAAGCAGCTCCGCGGCCCTTGCTGGAAGCTGGCAGCRTGTAATTGGGACTCTGAAGTGCTGAGAGATAACTACATTTCTTGCTAATGAAGCTGCTGACTTGCTGCCCCGGGGCTTCCCGCAAGGTAGGCAGAAATGGCTCCTGCGGTGGCCCTGATGCGGAGGCAGAGGTGCCGGGCTCCGCGGCCTCCCGCTGCCCTCTGCTTCCTTTCGCCATAGGTGCGTCTCCGGGGTTGGACTCGCGAAAAGAGGAATTGGGCCGTGCGCGCGCGGCGTAGCAATCCCCGCTGCTGGGAGGAGGAAGGGCTCKTGCGCTTCCGTGCTTCCCGCGTGCATCCTGCGGACAGCTGGGAGCCAGGCGCGTTGCTTGCCCCGGGCCGCTGTGGGAGGCATCCCAGGGGCGCAGTTTTGCCGGGAAGAGCCCTTCCCTCCGCCTAGCGCTCGGGACAGCGGGGGCTCGGGGCCGAAGCAAGGCGTCTCCCGCTGCGGTTGCTGCGGGGTCTGGGGAAGTGGCCGGCTTCTCCGCATTGCGCGGCGTAATATTTGGGTGTAGGACCTGCCTGCGCCATGCGGCTTCCCCTTTCCCTCGCCAGGCCGCTTTTCTCTTTGTCCTTCGCTTTGGATGCGGACGACAAGGGAGTTCGTACTTAAATCCTCTGGCGAGTGCACGCCCTCTGCCACCGTGCCTTGCCGCAGAGAAATGGCAAAGTGCTTTACAGCTCCAAATGTGTCCTCAAAGCAAGTCTTCAGATGGGATTTTCAAGTTCGGCCTGCGAGGGAGGGCATGAGAGGCGGAGGAGAGGGGAGCAGCTTGTGCAATGAGGGCACAGGAGCGCTGAGAGTGGGTTTGGTGACTTCTGGCTGCCAGGGCTCCCCAGCATCTCTCTCATCCAGGGAGCATAAGCTTCCAAACATGCCTTCACTCCCAGGCTTTGGGAGTCAACTAAATAGCCCCAGATTGCTCTTTGTGCCCTGGGATTATTTATTATTTTTCTCCTTTCACATCCCATTTCTTAGGGGAAAAAAAAAAAAGGTGAAAGCCCAGAGCACTGATTATTTGCAGTGAATCCTGGCTCTTGTCCAGAATCATAAATGCTGCTTGCTGGGATCTCGCCTTTTAATGCAGAAATGCAACGGACTGGGGCTGAGCATGGGGCCCCTTAGCAGAGACAGGCGCTTCCCCGAGAAGGGGGGAATCATCTCTTTGCTGAGCGGTTCACTGAGCTGGTTGGGGCTACAAGAGTGCTGCACGGTGACTCGGATCATCTTTTCTTCTGAAAAGGTGGATTTGCCTGGAGATTTTTGCACTAGAAATGCAGCAGGGCGTGGGGATGGGAACAGGTCCTGCAAGGTGAAGCCATTTCAGGGCAGTGGATTTCAGGCCAGGCCACGTCTGACATCTTTTTGAATGTGGAGAGAAAGCTTTTGCTTCTGCACTAACGTCAAGGGTGAGAGCTGCTCTTTGGCTGTGGATAYGTCTGTGCGGGATGAATCATCAGGCAACAGGAGCGAGAGTCTAATAAATTGAGGGCTTTGGGCTCCGGTGGCATTTTCAACGCTGATTGCCTGTGGAGGAGGTGAGAATTTGAACTGAAAAAGAGCAATTACCTTGCTATCCACTTACAAAATGCCCATCACTGTGGTATCYGCCTAGGATGGGGGAATGGGCACTTCCCAGGCAGGGAGGGGACTGGCTGCCCCTGCTTCCCATGATCTCCACCTTGCTGTCGGGGCAGCTTCTGGGGCAAAGCTGTGAAAAGAGGGAAGCCGATGCAAACCTGACAAACACAAACTTAACACGATGGTGTTTGCTGTTGCTCCAGACGTCCTTCTTCCACGCATTCCTACGGGGATACRCTGACTAAAGGGGATATTTCCAAAGAAAAGGACCAAAGCCCCCTTCCTTCCCCTTTTTTCAGCCTAAACTCCCCGAACCATGTAACAACTGTGTAATTACAGTGTAGTTACATGAAGCGGCCTCTAATTTGCCATGTAATTACGGTGCGCTATGCTTTGATAGGCCTGATGAAACGAAGGGATAACGCGGTCCGCTGCAGGAATGCTGCGCTTTAGCGCTCCGAAGGGAGCTGACAGGGGGGTTGTATGCCGTCCCGCCGTCCCAAAGCCCCAGCACGTTGCTGGCAGGCAGGCGGCAAGTAGCCAGAGCGGGTGCGCTGGGCCGTGGGCTTTGGGAACCGGCCGTGCRTCGCGAAGGCGCTGCTTTGCGCGCAGAGTTAAAAGTCTGGGCGATGCCCCTGACTGCGCGAGCRAGCCGAGAAGCAAGCGCCCTTGGTCCGAGCGGGAGGGGACGGTGCGTATCTGTCCTTAGTGTGCGATGGCCCACGCGTGGGCTCCATCACGGAGCTCCACCTGCTTCTGCTGGTGGCCCGGAGCCTCCGAGCTTTGCAAGCTCCAATCYGCCAAAGCGAGCTCCCGTTTACCTCCAGTGGCTGAAGTCCTGCAGATAGACCTCGAGGTGCCAGTTTGATGCTGGAGGCAGAATCGAAGGTGGCTTGCTGTCCTCCAGCGGTTACTGTGTGGATGAGAGCAGATACGACTCAGGCACTTGGGGGAAGAGGTAGGTGTGAGCAAGACCAGCCTTTTTTCTGAAAATTGGTTAGTGATGTAACCTTGTACATCTGTCATCCGGAATGGCTGTTTTTAGTTGTACAGTATCAGCTAGGATTTTTGGAAGGGAAGAGAAGAACAAACCCAGATGGATTCGTCCCAAACCAGGAAAGAGGGGCTTCTCCTTTTTGCACCACCAGCTGGTACTTGCGCTGGCACGTGAACTGCCGCAGGTGAGCAGATTGCACGACTTCAGGAAAGCCGTTGCCGTTGCTATCCCTGGAACAGATCCAGGAGATGGAGCTGCTGGCACCTTACAGGCCGCAAAGTTTGCTCTGCGGAGGACCTGTGAGCCTGGCGGGATAACCGGAGGGAAGGAGGACGGGATGATCTGCTTTGCTTGGGCAGCAAAAGGCCCCTGCAGCCAGGTACTGACTATTCATTGCGCTGTGAGCGTGGGSATCCCCACGGAAATTGTGCGGATCGGCGTAGCTGCACTGAAGCCCGGGATGCACGCTCTGATCCAACGAAAAGCCTCAGCGCTGCGGGAGCCAGCGGGGCAAATCTTTAGCTGATAGGAACTGCACAGTTGTCTCGCTGCCAAAAATTGGGCCTGCATCCCTCTTCTTTTTTCCTTTTACCCACGACATAGTTGTGCATCTCAGCTCTTTTGTTCCTCTTCCGTGACTAAGCTGCCCACTGCCTTGTGTTGCTTGTGTTGCTTTTTTTTTCTTCACTGTGTAGTTTATAATCTTCCAACTAGATACAGAAAAAAATTTGTTTGCAGTGCTGGCCAAGAAGGCTCTGGTTTCACTGGCATCAGGCCATGCTTACATCTCCAGTCAAAATACTGCTGGTTAAACAATAAATATTTATTGATTCTCTTGCAAGCTCCTACATTTTTCCCAGGTGCAGTGGAATTTGGGGGGCCACTTGAGTCCCTAAAGAGGCTTTATTTTAGCTCAAAACGGCTGGGCTGGCTTTCTGCGGATTTGACTTTTGCTCCTAGCGATCACAAAATCATGAGATGGCTCCAGAGACGGCGGCTCTCCGGTTGTCCTGGCTGCGGAGGTGACCCCGGGCAAGCTGGTGCCTGCGCCGCTCTACGTCCCCTTACGCTCAGCCTGCAGGTCAGCTCCGTTCTGCCGTAACCCAAGTTCGAGGGTCGGCGCCTGCCCACGTGCCCGTGACCCCTCTCGGCCCTGGTGGTAATGACGTGAAAGTGTGCAGATCTGCAAGTCGCTTTACCTGCCTGAATGTCTCCTTGAACCAGGGAGCAGCCCCTGTCCGGAGGGGATGCCAAGTTCAATGCCTGCTCCAAAGGGAAGGCAGATAAAAATATGGGGGTGGTTTCAGTTTGTGCCTTGTTGAAAGGCTCAGCGTCTGCATCGCGAGACCCGCTGGATCCACGAGCACGTGCCAGAGTGGATTTATGGCTGTAACGCTAACAGTCTGCAAATGTTTGCATGCAAAACCTGAATTTCTGCAAGACCGGCTATGTTTAGACGGGGACAAAGCTATCGCTGCTTGCGTTCAAAAGTGCTCTGAGTTAGTCTGTTCCCTGGCCAAATGTGGTGGGTGGCGCGGAGTGAGCAGTGACTYTGGGCTTGCTTAGCTCTGCAGGGGAAGCCAACGCAGGGTGCGATGCCATCGCTYGCCTCTTTCTCAACTGCGAAATGAAACCACACTTTTTCTTGTTTTTTCACCACTCAACGGGCAAAAATTTGGGGCCTGGTCTTAACCCCTTTGGTCTTCTCCCACGTGACGGCTCTCGAGTCATCGGAGCAAGCCTGGCTGTAGCTGCAGGCGGTACCTTTTTCCTTGTCCCCTCCCCTGGCCTCGCTGATGGTGCACAACTTTTTGGCACGCCTCGAATCGCCGCGGACGCCTGCTGCTGGCCTGCTCCGGGCCGCTCTCCGTGTTCAGCCTATACCTGGCGCTTGCAAAAAGCCGGGGCGCCGCGCTAGCGCGGGCGTGCGTGCGGTTCCTGCAACCGCGCAGCCCGTAGAGGACCGCGAGCCGCCAGGAAAACACCCTCCTGAAGCTCAGCTGCTTGCAAGCGCAAAGGATAAATAGAAGCTCGCTTTCCCAGGGAGGAAAATCCCCTGTGGGCAGCCGGGGTTCGGGGATAACCTCGGAGGCCGGCGGCGTTGCGTGGCCGCCTGGATGTTTGCATCTTCGGTTCCCTCCGAAGCGCCTTGCAGCTTAATTGCAGATTTTAGGGGTCACCCTCTTGGCTTGAGCTGCTCGAAGCCCGTTGCAGATGTTGCAGGGCGGCACCCTCTCCGCAGGGAAGCAGGAGGGGCAGAGACAAGTCTCGGGACAGCCGGGATGCTCCAGCTGTGTAATTTCTCCTATAATGCCAGAAGAGGCAGAGGCCTCCGCCTTAGGTGCCGAGAAAACCTTATTATTCGAGCCCCGCTCGCTCGTCCCCCTCTCGCCCGGCGTCCCCGACGTTGGCGTTGCTCGCACGTGCCCTCCCGTGGGAYGGAGGGGACCTTTCCTGCGGAAGGCCACGGAGCTTGTTGACGCAGGACCTGCCTCCCCTCGCGTGGAGCGGGCTTTAAATCGGCTCCACGTGGGTTATGTGCGTCGTCGCGCTTTCCCGGCGGGCGATGGCACGGGGCAGGGGGGGATGCGGGTTTGACGAAAGGAGCTGGATGCTGGGTCAAAAGCTGAGCAACGCTCCCCTCCCCATGCCCCCTTCCCCCCCCCGGACCCCTTTAACGTATTTGGCGCGAGTCCAAGGCGCTCTGCAAGCGGCCGGCGGAGGTGGGATGGATGGAGCGATGGATGGAGGGACGGAGGGGCATCGCGTGGGCCGGGCAGGGGGCGAATCCGCCGCTCGGCGTTCCCAGCGCGAGGTGCCGGTCGCGTCCCGCTGGGGCAGGGAGGAGGCGCGCGGCACGGCCCCGCGTGCCGGCCCTCCCGGGGCAGCGTGCTCCGGCGCTGCGGCCGCGACGTGCTGACTGAGAGGGAGCTGCCGCCGGCCCCYGGGAGCCGGAGCGGGCCTTGGGAAGCGCCTAGCGGCGTGGGGCTTTTTTCTTTTTTTCATTTTTATTTTATTTTATTTTTTCCTGTCAGCTCCATCTCTCGCAATAATCAGAATGTGGCTTTTTGACCCACATGAAAGTTGGTTTTTTTTTTTTTTTTTTT